>NW_028227271.1:69610000-69990000 GCF_978045245.1 Mus caroli
CCAAGCTGGGTAAGCCACCTGCCTTCATGCATGTCTGCATCTTGAATATACTCTGCACTACCAGGTTTCCATGCCAAGGCAGGAACTCAAGGCAATCAAACACTGTACATACACTATCCTGTGTCCTAGAAGCAAAACTACCTAAAGGAAACTCTGCTCAGAAACAAAAGAACATTCATTTTATGGGCTTTTAGAGCAGGCAAGAAAATATTTAAGCTATTGCCCTTGCCAGCAACCTGACAGCGCTTACCTCACAAAGACAACAAAACACAAACTTCTTCCCGTGGAGGAGAAAGACAGCACGGCCTTATTCCTAAACATCTTAAAAAAGAGATGCTTGAAAAACATGCTAATACCAAGACACAGCAAACTTTGGTCAAAATGGCCTGGATTGAGCATCTCAGCCAGAAATAAATGAAAAGAGGCCTGACCATCAATAAAAGGGCTTAGCCTACATGAACTCTGCTTACAGCATCCTGGGGTTTGGTCCATGTTTAGCTAAAGTCGCTGTCCCTAAATTTAACTGTTTGGGGGGAAACATTCAGTCTTTACTACATATCGACTAAGTAACATTCTCTTTACACTGACACTTAGGAGATACACATCAATACATATCTTTCTCTAAAATGACTGGTGCATTCATGCACATCACAAGGACAGGACCAAGTAGAAAGACAACTTGAAGATTTGCATTGGTCAAGTGTGCTTAGCTTTGCGATCTCTCTGTTTTGGTATTAAAGGTAAATGAAAGCAAGGGATACATAATTGAGATTATTTTCACATGGTTGTGATCCAAATCTCATGATATCCTGGCTGACCTCATAGACAGATATGTTCTCACTGGAACCCATACAGCAGCCTCAGAAATAGGAGCACAGACAATTCCACTCACAGGTAATACTGGGATATGAGCATTAGAATACTGTACACAGTGGACAGAGAAATTGGCATTCTAGATACTCATCTGGCAGAAAGATGAACATTTTTTTTGCCATGATGCAAACACCAGTGAGTGTCACTTCATTGAGAGGTGCAAAGGCATGTTATTAGACACACCATCCTCAAAAGAAAAAAAAAAGAAAAAAGAAACCTCTCTAAACATTGCAAAAGCAATCTAGGGCTTATGTCCCATGCAGCTCTCCCTCTAGGGCAGGGATGATTTCTTATGCCATAGCCCTAAAATTGCCCTGACTGTGCTAGAACCACAAGCAGCAGATCAGCAATGTAAGTCTGGGTCCCAGCTAATGTAGAGAATCATCTAAACTCAGTTCACTAGGTGAACTCCTACTCATGTTTGTCAGACTTGCCATGAGGGACTTGACTTTATGAGCATAGTAGTCCCTTAAATTGACCGAAGGGACCTCTTTCATTCCATCTCCAAAGTCACAGCTGCGCATAGCACTCTCAAGTTGCTTTTGGCGCCGATAAAAGTGGGAGAACTTATTGAAGATCAAAGTGATGGGCAAGACCACCACCAGGATGCCTGCCAAGATGCAGGCAGAGGCAGTCAACTTCCCAGCTGTTGTCCCTGGGACCACATCTCCGTACCCAACTGTGGTCATACTGACAGTGGCCCACCACCAGCAGGCAGGGATGGTGGCCAGGCCTTCATTCTCCTCCTTTTCAATGGTGTAGGCCACCACAGAGAAGATGGAAATCCCCACTGAGAGGTAGAGCAGGAGCAACCCCACTTCCTTGTAGCTGTACTTCAGGGTGGCTCCCAAGGAGCGGAGGCCAGTGGAGTGTCTGGCCAGCTTGAGAATTCGGAAGATCCTCATTAGCCTCAGGACTTGAGCCACCCTGCCCAAGTTAGCCAAGGTAGGAGAACTCTCCACCACCAGGTTCACCACTAGAGTTATGTAAAATGGGACAATGGACATGAGATCAATAAGGTTTAGAGCATTCTTGAAGAACTTAAGAAAGTCAGGGGCCACAGCAAACCTGGCCACCAACTCAAACGTGAACCAAGCAATGCCAAAGTGCTCCACGATTTCGAACCTGGGGTCTTCACCAGGGTTACCCTGGCTATCAGGGATTTGGAAGTCTGGCAGGCTATTGAGGCACATGGTGATGATGGAGCCCAACACCACCAAGATGGAAAGGACACTGAAGACCCTGCTTAGGACTGAGTAGCCTGGGTTGTCCAACGCCAGCCACAGCTGCCTGCGGAAGTTGCCCAGGGGTTGCCCATCGAACTTGGAAGCATCATTATAGAAGGCCAAGATCTCATCGAAGGACGAAGTGGTGCTTTCCTGGTCACTCTGCTCGTCCCATTTCTCCTGCTCAGGTTCCACTTTGCGGCCGTGATAGCTATAGCTGCAGCAAGAGTCGATGAAGAACTCATTGATACCCCAGTACTCGATCTCCTGGCTGAAGGAGAAGACGCACAGCTCAGCCATGACGTGAAGCTTGCCGGTGTGGTAGAAATGCAACACATAGGGGAAGAGCTCGGGGTTACGGTCGAAGTAGAACTCACGCTGAACATCATCGTAGTCATCGCAGAGTTCCAGAATGGCTTCTCGCGAGTGGCAGAGGAGCAGACGGCCCAGGCGTGTCTCAGGGAAGCGCAGCAGCGTATGGGAACGCAGCCGTCTCTTGAAGCCACCCACATTGATGCGGATCTCTCCATCCTCGACGTCGGTATCGGACACATCCCACAGGCTCTGGCGGGTCATGCTGGAGATGCCCAGGCGCCCGCGCCGCGGGGGGGCGCTACACCTGAAAGCAGAGGGAACAGCATCTATGTGAGCGCCGGCACTCCCCACCCCAGTCTTTCTCTTGTTTTCTCTTCACCCTCATCTGACTGGCCTCTCCAGCAGGGTCTCTAGGTGAGGTCCAGCACTGGGGTGCAGGAATGGGTTTATGGGAGTTGACTCCCTTCCCAAGGCAAGACAAGGGTGTATGTTTCCACGAGTACACCGGGGCCTCCACTTCCTCCAGGGAGTGGCGCCTGTCGGCTCTGAAAGCCCAAGGGGGCTGTGTGCTGACCTTGCCTGTGAGCAGACCAAGGAGACGCCCCCGCCCTCTCGCCGCAGACAGGCGGGACCCAAGCTGAGATGCGCACTGGCAGGGCTGGGCCAAGAAGGGGGCGCGGAGATTTGGGAGGAGGCAAGGAAATTCACCGCTCTAATCTGTAAATCTGGGCCGAGGGCTAAGAGGGTCAACTCAGCGTCCCAGATCTCCAGCCTTCAAGGACCGATTCCATTCCCAGCCCCCTTCCTACCACCACCCCCGCGCCCTTCTGGCGCCGTGCTCCCCGGCCGCGTGCGCTGCGCCTTCCCGGAGCTCTCCTTGCGCGTTCTAAAAAGCGCTTACCTGGGTGCACCGGAGCCCGCGGCAGAGGCCGGCGGGAAACTTCCCCGACCTGCTGGCAAGCATCACCGCGGTGGACGCCGTTGGCTGGCTGCGCGAGTGCGCGCGGGTGCGAGGATGTAGATGTGTGCGCCTGTGTGTGTGCCCCGCCACCGGGCAGGCGGGGTCCACCGTGCGCCTCCTTCAGTCTCCGGCCCCACACACCACCGCCCACATCCGCGAGAGGCTCACAGGTGGCTGCGTGGCCCCGACGCTCGTGGAGCCCCCCTCTTCCGATCTGCGCGCCCCTCACCCACCACGAGAGGCAGGAGCCCACGCCGCAGGCGCCCGTGAAGCGGGGGCGGGAACCGAGCCGGTGCGCCTTGCAGAGGGCCTTGAGCCCGGAGCTGCGCGGTGGTGCTGAACGGACAGCTCCGAGCGCTCCAGCCCGGGGCACAGTCGCCGCCCAGACTCTTGAGACGTTCCGGAGCATCATTCTGTTCTTCGGGCGCCCCCCAGCTTTGCACGGAGCTGACACCTTTTCCCCCTCCCTCGGCATCCTCCAGGGACAGCTGTTATTGTCAGCACCCCCAGGGCTCAGACAGAGGGTTGCCTACAGTGACTTTCCTCCCTCGCCGGGTCTGTAGGAAACAGACTGGAGAATTGAAGGCTGGCTTTTATGTATAGGGCGGATAGGGCAGCAATGGAATGATCTACCGGCTTCGGCTTCCTCTTTTAGAAACCTGAAGAAAAGTTTCCTACACCTGGAAATGGGGTTATCGGAAAATGGGAGCTGTCAGAGAAGACTGAGGTTGAGCTGTGGCAGGAATATGGGTGGGGCAGGAGCTTGGGTGTGTGCACAGGTCCTGTTGGCATGGGGAGGAGTAATGGAGTTCTGTTTGAGAACTCTGCATGATACCGTGTATGTACAAGCCAGTGTAGTGTGTGAGCTTTAGAGGAGTACTTGGAGTTCTGTGCATGTGTGTAGTCTGAGAAGAGTAGGACTACCCACTATCTGTGTAAAGTATTGACAAATATGTCTTCTGATGGATGGGAAGATGCATACAGTGTGCCATGTATGAGGATCTGGACATGCATTAGTGTGGTATGTGCATACAGTGTGAGAAACTGTGTGCTGTATAAACAATGACTTCAGCACAGAATTCCCAATCATAAGACATAGGGTCCTCATATTGACCCAGCCAAGAAATGGACTCTTATTCCTTGGTATCCCCCTGGTCTCTGAGCAAATACATGGTCCTCATTTTCAGACTGTGGCATGCATTGTTAGCAGAGAGCTGTTGTCCTCATGTCTTGGTCAGAAGTAATAGAACAGTTCTTATAAGGCGGCTCCAGACTCATAGGAAAAACAGCGCAACCATGAGAAACACATTCTTCATATGTGGCTCTAAGGGTGGCACCTGAATTGAGAGGTGTTCTGGCTCTAGATTGTTTGATGGGTCTGGTCAGAGCATTTGTCTGGTATGTACAAGGCCCTAGGTATAGATCCCCAGAACTATGCAAACAGTGCAAAAGACTAGCCTGCTTTAAGCTTCCTCAGAGGGTCTGAAAAGAATCCTTGATCTAGTTTTGTGTTGGATCAGTGGATCCAAGTATGACTCTTTGTGTCAGCCACTCACCTTTGAGCACAGAGACATGTGTACTCACTAAAAGGGCGCTACACCCCTGTCTCTGAAGCTTCTGTGAGTGTGGGGTTTCCTGAAAAAAGCAATTCCATGTGGGAAGAAGAATAATGTGGTGTGGTTCATGTGAGCTTCCTTTCTTTGATGTTTGATGCTAGTAGTGGCACCAGTGGTGATGGCGGTGGTGCTGGTGTGTGTGTGTGTGTGTGTGTGTGTGTGTGTGTGTGTGTGTGTGTGTGTAGGGAGTGATCTGCCAGTTGGTATCTTTCATCCTCATGCATTTATCACTGCGCTTTATTCATGTCACCCTATCTACTACTGCCTTGCTGCCCTCTTTCCTCTCCCAATCCATCCCCCCATCCCCGTCTTATTTTTTGACAGGCTCTCTCTGTGTAGCTCTGACTGCACTGGAGCTTACTATATAGACCTGGCTGACCTTGAACTCACAGTCTGCCTGTCTCTGTGTTCTGAGTGATGGGATCATACATGTACACCACCTCTCCTGACCCCAACCATCTATTTCTATGGGAGTCTGCGTGTCATAGTCTCACCTTATCCTCTGTGTAGTCTGGCTGGATCTATCATTTGAAGTCTGGAGCTCCCCCACACCTGGCTGGGCTTCTGTCTGGAGGCTCCTTGGTCTCCTTCATCCCCACAGTGTGCTGCTGAGAGAGTGCCAGCCTTTGCAGAGGTTATGTGCACTGGTGGATCTGTAATCACTGGCTTGCTGACTCTCCTTTTCAATGCCTCCATACCTTGGAGGGTGGCTGTGAGATCTCCACACCGCCGGTACCCTTTGTACCTGGGGACATCCACTCTCTCTCTAGCCTGCTCAACATCCTCTCAGTTGGCTTCTGGCAATCCCAAGCCTTACAGTTACCTTGTGCTACACACGTCTGTGTGGATTCTGCTGCATGTCACTGTTCTCAGACACACAAATTCCTTCAGCCTCGGCTCCTGACTCCCATGTGCCTTGGCTCCTTGAGCTCTGTTTATTAATCACCTTTTCCTGCTGTACTTGGGGGGTCTCTCTTCCTAGGAATAGGAAATGAGCTTTATGACCCTTGTTTTCTTTCCTCTCTGCTTTATTTACCTCACTCATTTCTTCTTCCTTCCTAATTATAGGAGACTCTGTTCATGGAAAAATAAATTCTCAGCTTTTGTTTCTTTGTCCCTCTCACAGGATTCTGGGCTCTCAGACTTTGCATTTCCCTATTAAGGGCCACTATCCACCACCTATAGCTCTGCCCTTCTGCCCCCACCTGTCCCTCATCTCCTTCTACATTTGACTTGTTTCTCCCTTTTTCAGCTGCCTTTACCCCTGTTTAGACCCCAGGCTACATTGGAGCCCTTGTTTATATCTGCCTTCAGTTAGCTTTTCCTGTGGGGCCAGGGACAAACAACCTTTCCATGAGTATCAAAGTGAATTTGGAGTCTTCAGGGAGAAGCCTGAGTCTGGGGCCATGAGCTTTTTCTTGGAAAGGCTAAGCAGAAGCTCCTGGGCCTGACAGATGTCTTTTCAGAGAGTTAAGTGTATATGACAGGCAGAGCCACTTGTTTATTTCCGAGTCAATGCACTAAAGAGAAATGCAGCCATCTCCCTCCTTCTGTAGCAAAGAAGCTGGTTTTGTTTATAGTTTATTTAGAGGTCTGAACTCTGATCTTAAAATATAGCTGCCTGCTTCCCTGGTGGTGTATTTCTAGGCTTGCTTGAAGGAGGTACTAAAGGGGTGGAGAAGGGGGGGAAGGCACTCTGAGAATGGGGAGAAGGGGATCCTGGGTGGTGACCCATGTACCTGGGTGACTGTTTCTCTGCTTCCCCTGCCAACACAGATCTCAGCTGAGCCCACACAGCACAGACTCAGCTTCTCTCCTGACAGGTGAGGGAGCTGCTTCAGCGGCCTTTTGAGTGATCTGGGCTGCCTGACCTACACTTCAGAAGAACCGAGCCCCATCCATCCCTGACCCTGATGGAGTAGACCACTCTTACCCACACCTATCCTGCTGCCTACCAGCCCCTCTCCCACTGCAACCCAAGTGTCTCTTACAAATACAAGAGGGTCCTGCCTGCCTCCTGAAAGCATCCCAGGTGCTTCCCAACACATGAGAGAGAAGGAAAGCCACTTGACCATCACTATCCAAGACTTTCCATGTTACCTATCTCTTGCCACCTCTCAAGCTTCATCTCTTTGCTGTCTTTTGTGCGCCCTGGTCATATGTTCCCTTTGTCCCTGTGGCCTTTGTCCCTACAATCATGGCAGCTTCACATGACAGTGTTTTTCCTTATCATTCAGGACCTGTTTCAATGTCAGCTCCTCCAAAGCATGACTTCAGAGTCAGCTGCGAGCCTCTCAGCCTGCTTCTGCCTGTGCCTTCACTATGCAGACATCAAACAGCTGTTGAATACCAATTAAGGGTGAGTGAACAAGGTTCCAGTTGCTACCTGAGGTTGCTCCACGGCAGAGTCTTTGCTTCAAAATCTCTTGAAGGAAAAAGAGTGGAGATGTGGCTGGAGAAACTTCTGAGCTCTGGGGTGGGGGAGTCTCTCTTTGGCAACTGATTGGATCTAGCAATCTAGTGGGTCCCCTAGCTGGCCAAACTCCCTATGATGACTGTAGCCTTGAATCAGACCAATTCCCAGTTTTTACTTAAAGCTCCCAGTGTAAGGTGGAGCTAAGATTGATAGATCTGTGAAGGTGCAAACCTGTGTGCCATGAGCCTGCACACTGAGGTCACTACCAAGAACAGTGGCTATGTCATCCCTGCCTGCCTGAGATGAAAGCTCCATGGCCTTTCCCGCCCCCACCCCCCATGCTGCCTCTGTCACTCCTCACTTGCTGAAGGGCTCCTGGTACCTGCTGCCCTGGGAATCCTTTAGCTAGGAGAGAATTAGAAGTAACCATACCTTTTTTTCTCCTTAATGATGCTAAGAGTGACAAGGACTGAGGAGGGTAGAAAAATGGCTCTGTGCATAAAGTGCTTGCCGTGTAAACATAAAGACCTGAATCTAGTCCCTAGAACCCATAGAAAGATCCAGGCATGGGTGCCAAGCACTTGCAATCCCAGCCTCGGGAAAACTAAATCTTAGACCTTAAGATGTCCACTGTGGGGAAGGAATGCAACTGCGTGGGAGATGGGCATGATTAGAAGACAAGCTAAGAGAGAGTTTAAGAAGTTTTACTGTTTATTATGAATGCAATTGCTCATTAAGTGTTCTTCCAGGAGATAGCAGTAAATATTTATACAGCTTTTGGGTTTCTTTTTGACAGAGAACTGGGGGCTTTTATTATCAGAGTCTTGTGTAGCCATTAAGATTCTTCCCCAGAGGACCACCCCTCTATCCAACAGTAGCCCCTCCAGGCTGATGAGAGAAGGCTGATGAGGTAGTCTCAGAGCTCTTAATAAAAAGGGGAGAGACCGTCTATACTGAGCCTGGTTTTGAGGGTCAGGTCTTATCCCTCCTGCCTCCTCTTCTGAGCCCCTTCTTCCTGAGATTTTCTCCATCACCCCACTACTCTGCTTCCTTGGGTAGTTCATTGAATTTTCCAGAACACCTTTGGGCTAGAATAATTAAGAGAAGCTTTAGTTAAGCTCAGACTTAAGATCCCCAAGAGGAAAAAATAACAGCACGAAAACAACATGGCTGCAAAGACAGGTCCCTCCTAGTCCTGCCTTCATCTGCCTTGGTGTCTGGCCATCTCTCTCTCTTCCCTGGTCCTTCTCAGATACCACAATATAGACAATTTGAGGCCCAGACACCCAGAATGCCTCTTCTCTGTGTCTGCTTCCCTCTCTTCTCCATCACTCTCCTTCTACAAGTAGTTAACAGATGAGCTGAGGCCCTCAGACCCTTCCACTGGCTCTATCCTCTCAGCCCTGAGAGAAGTCTAGGTCACAGCAATCTATCTTGTCAATGAATGTACAGGTGAAATCTATATACTATAGTCTGTGGCAGGTGACTGATGAAGAATAAGAGAGTGGAGGATATTAGCTATACATGATGGTAGTGGTGGTGGTGGTTATGGTGGTGGAGGCGGTGGTGGTTGTGATGGTGGTGGTGGTGATGGTGGTAGTGGTAATGGTGGTGATGGTGGTGGTGATGATGTTGGTGATGGTGGTGGTTGTGGCGATGGTGGTGGTGGTGGTGTTGGTGGTAGAAGTAGCAGTACAGAGAAGTCAGGCAAACTGATTCAAATGCCTTTTCTAGTCCCTTCCAATTCAACTCATTTAGCCTCAGGAGCCTAAAACACCCACTCTCCATGTGCCCGGAGTCCCTCATCTTTAAACTTCTGACAGCCCCTACTTCATGATAGTTATGAAAATTAGATCCAAAGCCTAGTGCATTGTAGGGCTGAGATAGCAAACCATAACCAATGTCAATCCTGAGCCTTCCCAGTGTGCTCTCCTATGAGCAGGTTGCCTGCTTGCCTTTCACCTCAGCTTCAGTACTGTTGCTACTTTCTTCTACTAATATCCATTGAATGGGGGCTGTTTAGACCCAGACATGCATCTCTAGTTCAAAAACCTACCCCTTAACCACCCCAAGGATGATAGGTTGACTGCTGTAACCTGTAACCAGCTCCCTGGTCGCAGAGGCTTAACAGAATGAGTGGGTTGTTGCTTTCTCTTGGGATAGGAACTGGGGCATAATGTTCCACTGCACCCAGCTCCCGGCTCCAAAAGTATTCTATGGTCATCTTCATCAAACAGAGAGACAATAGATAAGTGTGCTTTGAGAAGTTTGGATGTCTTTGAGGACAGGTCTAGAAGTGGCAGACTGCTTCTGTCCATGTCGCATGGCCAGACGTCAATCATCTGGCTACATATAACCATAGGTGTGTGGGTGGTGATGGTGTAGGAGACAAAGTGGATCAAAGGAACTAGGGGCAGCAGGATGCAGCAGATGGAGACACCCTTTACATCCAAGATGGAAAGGGGGGCACAGAACTCCTACTCACCATCCTTACCTGGAAGGTCTTCACTGGAGCACAGGCCCAGGGTGCCTGCTCTCCCTGGGAGTCCTGAGATGGCTCAAAGGAATGGTCTCAGCCTTGGCTATAATTTTGTTTTTCTTTTCTCAGTATAGTATTTGCCACCCTGAACATCCACCCTGTGCATGAGAAGATTCTAAATTGAAGTAGCAGGGTGTTAGACAGAAAGAGAAAGATTGAAGATATCATGTAGGTCACAGTGTCTGGCAGCTAGGAGACAGCCTCGGAAGCTACAGAACCGGGACACAAGCAGTTGGTGCAGGATGGCTAGTTTCCCCACGGCGCAGGCTCACCCTGAGGGCAGCAGCGATGGTGAGGGAGGAAGCTTGTTTGTACTGGTTCTTACGGCACTGCCTCTGTTTCTGTGTCTTCAAGCTACAGCTGGGAGAGCCCTGAAGAGCTAGGGAGACCACATCAATGTCCATGTGGGGGGCAGCACTCATGCAAGAACTTGTGTCGGAACCCACCCAGACCAGGGGAGAAGCACAAGAACCCCAAATCTAAGGTTCATCCCCTCCTCTTGCCCTGATTTGGATCCCATCCACAGCTAGGAACTTGGAATAAATTTCATAAAGTATGCACTTTGTGTTCCAACCCACTCGTCCTTCAGAATGCCCAGCTGCCTGCCTACCTAGGACACCCTCTCAGCTCCCCAAACCTCAGCTCCAAGGTGCTCACAGCTGCTGCCCTAGCTCTTACCCTTCTACTGTGAAAGCGACATCCACCCACCCTTCTACCCATCCATCGCCCATCGATCCATCCACCCACCTACCCATCCCACACCCTGGATGCCTCTGTGGGCTCCTGTTTCCATGGTTACCTTCAGGGCCTGAGCCCGCTCTGGGTTTGCTGACTGATTCCTTAGCTTCAAGCTGTTCCTCATGATGGCCTTTCTACTAGACCCAAAGCCTGGCTGGCTTTCAAGGTCCCACCCTGCTTAGAGACCTCCCACCTCCATCAACATTTGCTCACACATCCCACAAGGTATACTTTTTCTTGGATTAAAAATAAAACCCAAAGTTCCCCAGTGTTTGCCAGTGAGCCTGTCTGGGAGACTGCTTCTGTCAAATGGAGTTCTCAGATGTAAAGAGAAATCTGAGAGGGAGGGTCCCTGGCAATAATTATAAAAGCTGGTATTTGTTGCATACTTGTAAGCCATATAGCGTTCTGAGGATTAACATCTGTGAGTGAGATTAATCCATACGGCGAGCCCACGAGGAGCACACTCTGATTATCTAAAGGGGAAAGAGACCCAGGAAGCTCCAGTGCCATGGTACAGCTACGGAGCTCACTGTGTCAGTGCTGGGATTTAAAGTCAAGCAGAGGCCCTGTCCTAAAACACCGCACTCACAGCCTCCCTGTCACCATCCCCCTACCTAGGGATTCTAGAAGTTTTCCTGAGTCATTTTTGCTTCCAAGACAGGAGGTTACTGAGCACCTCCCCAGCACACTGCTCTGCTCTGAGGGAGACAAGTACCGTATGTCAAGCATGCTCTTTTCTAATATAACCCCCCTGGGAACAGCTGTCAGTGGCTCTAAAGCTTGGGTGGGCTGCAGCTGTTCTTAGGAGGAGCCTCTTGCCCCTGGAGTCTGTGGGGGGTCTGTCTGGACTCTAAAGGTTTCTTCAGGTCAGAGTAAAGCAGCAACTTGTCCTCAGAGGCCTTCCGGAGGGTGGGAAGAAGCAATCCCATCAGATACCCAGCTGAGGGAAGACACAAGATGTTCCTACGAGTGACAGAAAACCAATTCACACTTTTTCCTGCAGCCAAAAAATTAAGCTAATTTTTCATTTCTCTGCTTACGTGCAGCTCAACTAAACATAGGCATCTAGGAATGCAAACAATGACTAGATTTTCTTAATTTAGGGCAGCTTTAATTAGATCCTGCTAAAATGACAGAGGCTTGGATATTTTTATCATAGTAGGAAGCTGTGTGGTTTAGGATGGAGAGAGGTAAGGAACATGATGCTGAAACACCCACCTCTGGCCACTGCCCACTCCCAGGCCAGCTCCTAAGGGAAGGCCTTCCCCACTGCCTGTACTCTGGTCAGTCTTAAAGGATACCAGTTCTTTGCACTGTGTTCTCTCTAACTAGTTGAGGCTGAATAAAAGTCAAAATGACTTGCTGGGATGGGGGAAAAGGTTTGTCTTTGAGAAAAATAAAGGACTTATCAGAAGTTCATACATAAATGTTAGGGAACCAACCTCAGAGCTGTCAGAGGGGATCTTGTGTTCCAGCTCTGTGGACTTGTCCATATCTAGCCTTCCTCTCCCTCCAGGGTCCAGGGCCCATATTTGGAGGGACTTTGTGACTTGCTCTAGGCCATGATCTATGCCTGGAAGCAATGTGTCATGTCATGTTGAGCTGGCACATTTTGCTGTCAGAGTGAGAGTCCCTGTCTCTTCAGTAGAATTCCCCATAACAGAAACACCTGGATCCCTAAACTGCACTATGGAGCCCAGCAGCCCCAAAGGAGATATTAAAAATAATAATAAAAAAGCAGGCTATTACTTGAAAGAAAAGCTGAAAGTGGGTTCTATCACTGAGAGCTGAAGGATGTTGATTTCATCTACCAGACCCCTCTTCTCATGAGGCACGCACATATGATGCTGTCTTGGTGATAGTTGTACAATAAGACCACTTTACTTTAATTATTTTACATTAGATTATTTTGGACTTTCAAAAGTCATCTGTCCAGTTTAGTCTAGAATAGGGAGAAGCTTGCTTTTGCTAGGGCTAAATGAAACCTGGGGGGGAGTGTATATAACCTATTAACTCAGAACCTACATGTTGTCAGCAACAAGTCTCTGAGATTTACCAGAATATCAGGTCAGAAAGACAGAGTCCCCTGGAAGAATGGAGAGAAGGTTATACTTCTCAGGGGACCCACACACAAATACATCCAGGGATGGAGAGAAGGAAATAAGAAGAAAGTGTCTGAAAAAAAGAAATTTTAGTAAGTTTCTCTGAGCTCGGCTGTAGTTCTGTAGTAGAGTGCACGTATGAAGCCCCGGGTATAGACACTGACCCCACATCAAAAAAAAGCAGAAGTTTTTCCTGTGTGCTGTGCTACACCAAGAACACCCTCATTACCACGTGGAAGTTAAGGAAACTCTAATATGATAAACAAATGCAACATCATAGAAAGCATCTAAGTTCACAAAGAGCCCCAGTTATTTGTTCTGAATTGGTGAGCAGCTTTTCCGTCATGAGCTGGGCTCAGTCTCCTATTTGATGCATATATCCACTGGCATTTCATTGGTCAAAACTCAGTCACACGACTGCTTCTAACTACTAGAGTGGCTAGAAACCTCCAAGGAAAGATAATCAAACAGTGAGCCTTACCAGACACAGGAAAGGCATAACCCCAACCCTCTAAGCAGACCTTCTTCCAAAGTTTGATTTAGGCTGGAATTCCATATTAAAAAGCAGCACAGGTAAACCAAGCTCTGTGCGGGCTACATTTTGGGGATCGACGAGTGTGATTTTTGTTTAAGGCACAATCTTCTACGTTTTGGATTAAAGTAATAGTCATAGACCTGGGCCACCGAAGCACCTTCTAAGAAAATTAAACTGTTGGGCTCATACAGCAAGTGTCAGTGAATCAGACAAAAGTGCTGAAGAGTGGGGAAGGCTCCAAAGAAGTGGTGGAAACTATTCTGACATCAAAATTACTGTTTTACAGAAGAATGTGGCTTTTAGGACAGGACATCAAAATTACTATTTCAGCAAAGAGTATGGTTTTCAGCTCCCCGGAAAATAGAGACTTAAATGAACACAGGACCTCATGTCTTGGTTAAATGGATGATGACTACACAAATCCCCTTTTCAAACTAAATGTCAGCATTAAATCCAGTCTCCACAGATATTGTTACATTTCCAAAATGAAATGTCCCATCCCATGCTTGAACTCTTGCTTCCCAGCTTTTAGAAGTTTAGGAGGCAAGAACTGGCTAGAAGAAGTGAGCCCAGGATTTGGACCTCCAGGCTCATAACCCTGCACAGTTTCAGCTATACTGTCCTTTGCAGCTGTGTAGCAAGCCTGACCACAAACTTGCACCACCATGGACAGTACCCAGCCTTTAGACTTTCCCCTCTTTGATGGACTGTGTTCCCTAATACTATGAGCTAACACACACACACACACACACACACACACACACACACACACATACACACACACTATCCAGGAGTGAGTTAACAAGCGCACTAAGATTATATCACATCATTGGTGGGTTCTAGCAGTTATGACATGGGGACTCACTGGCATGGTAATCATGTTGACTTTGAATTTGCCTATGCATATCAAATGCTAGTAGAAGTGCAAAAACGTCACAGGAAGTTCCATGCAAGGAATCCAAAAGAATTACTTTGAGAAGTGTTACTAGTTCCCTGGGAGAGTTCAAACACGACAGAGAAAACACCATGAAGTACTGTATGGACTTTCAACTCTAAAGCCTCCAGATGTCTGATTTAGTGGCTGTCCACCTTACTGCTCCAGAGGGAGTAGGGGGTCGAGTGAAGAGTGGCCAGGATTTATATAGTGAATCTGTAACTAGAAGTGTGTCACCAGCATAGACATCTTTCCATGTTGCAGTGGGAGGAGATGCTACAGTAAAATATCCCTGAGGGAGTCACAGAAGCTAGCTCAGATAATTAAAAGCACTAGTATCAATCCTTGTGGGAAAAAGATCAGCAACCTTGCCAATGAGGAGCTGAGCAACCTAAGAACCAATATTAGATTAGATGGACCTCCTGAATTTGCTTTGTTGCTGTAGCTAATCAAAGTCAAGGAGTGAAAGGGAGCCATATAGCTTCCCTGTGGGCAAAGCTGAACAATACAGATCAGGCTGCCCTATAGATATTGAATAAGACCCATAGGTAACGTGGGGTGGAGCTACAGGCCTGGAGATGTCCAATTCCCACTTCTACTCCACCATTTCCAAAGGGAGGTGAAAGTGAAGGCCAGTGTGCACACAGCTATTCATGTGTCTTCATTAGGAGGTGGACTGAACCTTTAGTGTTTTGGGGCTTTTTGACTTTGAAATTTGCCAGTTTTGCACCATACAGAAAGGAGTCAAATGGCCTTCTAAAATTTTCCAAACCCCTCTGAGCTCTGGCTTTTAATGTATCAACTACCAAGATATCCTACTATCTCTAGATCAGTGGTTTTTAATTTTTCCCCCTTTTACATTCCAAATTAGAAACAGTTTGGAAAAACTTGAGAGGCACATATGCAGAGAAAATAAATAAGATGGCTTCAAGGCTTCTCCCTGAATGAGATCTGATGGCTGAGCCTCTCTGACTTGGATCAGTTCTTTCCTCTTGGGTGTGTGACACTCTCCAGATGAGGAGGGAACTGTTGTTTGGGGAACATGAGTGCTTTCTCTATCTATCACCCACCTTGGCCCAGAAGGCACTCGGCAGGAGAGGTATGGGAGACAGTTGGGAATGAGTCTGAAAAAATGAAAGGACCCAAGACCCCAGAGTCATGTTTTTTAAGCCTTAAAGTTAAAACATGGTTTGGCACATGTGTAACAATAGGACAGAAAATATGGAATTAGAAAATTCAATTTGCAGAATCTAAAATAGGATTTGAAAGTTAGCTGTGGCTGAGCTGGTCTGGAACTCTGACCACCTGTTTATATGAAGGGTGGGTACAGGACCTTTCCTGGCCACACAACATGGGAGGCCATACTCTACGTATGGTAGAGTGCCTTAGCAGAGGAGAGAAGAACAGACTGAAAGATGGGGGTATGGCAGAGTGTCAGTTTTCCCTGGGCCTCCATGCAGGAAGAGAGCGTATACAAAAAGCCAAAGAACTGAGGATCCTCTAGAAACATCACGGCTGCCTTGGAGCCCGTGAGGAAGCATGGGATGCCCCATTCTCTCTCTACATGAAACCCAATGCAGCTCTTGTATAATCATGAGGTGGTGCCTGTGAACACTTTACTTTCACCAAAAATAGTTGACATTCTTCAAGGCACAGCAGGAGCAACACTCACCTTCACCTGAGTGGCCCCAGGTCTTGGGGCTCGGTCAACAGTTTAAGGGTGTAGGGCCTCTGGGAGAAGGATGGGCAGAAAGATTCAAGGTTACTAGTGTCTTTGTAGTCTCAACAGGGAAACCACATTTTTTTTAAAGGACTCTGCATAGCCACAGAGACATTTTCTTTTGAACTTAAAATTGGGTCATATGATGGGTGACATGGTTGGATAATAGGATAGAGTATCTAAATTCAGGACTGGCCTAGAAAAAAAACTGCCAAAGCAGTGCCACATGCTCCTGATTGAAGGTTTCAGTTGATGAGATTCCTGGCCATGCACACTTGTTTACCCAGCCTATTGTCTAAGCAGAACAGGGACCCTCAGACTGCTTTATAAAACCAGCAGGAGCCTTGCCAGCCAGCTGCTGGCTTTGCATCATAGTGTGATCTAAGGTTTTGAGGAGGTTGGGTCAATGAGGTCTATTTAGAATGCAAATGATTGCTTAAACTCTCTTAAAGGCTTTAAGAATGTATTTTAATCATCGAATCTCCCCCTAAGCTCAGCATCATATTCATGAATAAATTGTTGTGCCTTTGATTCGACAGAAATTGGGTAGACTTGCTGAATTAATGAACTTTTCTTTTCTTCTGGTCTTTCTCAGAACCATAGCAATGTACACTCCTGTTAGCTTTGTGAAATGCAGATGAAGTATAATTTTCCAAAATTGATCTGTTCTACATCACTGAATTTCAGCTATTTGCATTTTTATGCCAGAATCAAATTTAGCTTATTATTATTATTGTTGTGGAAAATAATTATAATCCTTTCATTGTCATGGTACTTGACAATTAAAAAAACCCACCAGTCTTCTTTAATTCCTCCTTCCCTCTAACCCTGAGGGCTAAACCGAGTTAGATTATCACCCAGGCTTCAAATTCCCAAACTAGCCCTTGTTTCCAGATGGTCAGTTGAGGTTCTCAAAGGTTACTGACTTTCTCTGGTGAAGTATGTCATGGAAAGTGGCTCTGCCCATCCCTAGGTCTGGCCTTATCAAGGTCTGCAAGGTGGGTTCAGTCATCTTCAAGCTGCAGCGTCCTCTGAGAATGAGGGCTGTGGGTCCTGGCACAGGGATGGTGCTGATGTGGCTATTTCTCCTCCCATCCCTAGGTGATTTCAGATTCTATTCGGGGTGTTGAAGTCCAGTAGTGCTGGATTCTGACCAATTCTGACCAAACAAGCTTTTTTTTTCAACCAGCCTGAAGATCCAGGCCTCAAGTCACACTACATGAACAAATACATACAAATACATGCATGTGGACATTCGTGTGTGTGGCAGAGGCAAACTCCTCTAAATTCCAAATCAGTAGCAAGTTTAAAGGAAATGCTTTTTCCCACCAGTGGCTATTCTGTTCTCTAAAATCAGGCCCTCCCTTGTTCCTAGGGTCTAAACTTTGCAATGCCCGAGTACTTGATTTTCATTCCTCAGTAGCTTCTGCCTGTCTCATACACAACACCTGTGTCCTCCAGCCCTTAGGCCTCTGCTTGGTGTGTTCTCGCCTCTTTAGAGATTATATTGCTCTAGGATGGTTTGTATTTGGTCCTCATGCTTCCTTAGCAAGCTCAGTAGATGTCAGTGCTATAGACTGTCATGCTGCCCCGCTGGAACTTACCTATGCTGTCACCTGGTCTTACCTATTACAGGAGATGTTCCATTTGTGCGGGTAGGACAACTGGATCAAACATGCCTTGAGTATAGATGTACACCCAAAGAAAAGAATCAGAAGTACTGTACAAGTTCTCTGGGGAAATGACACCACATCAATAAATAACAGAAGACTTACTTGGAGCCTTGGAGCCAATAGCCTGGAGGCAAATGTCTGGTTGAAGCTGAAGGAGAGAGAAGCTGGCCAGTGGGGGGGTGGCGGGGGGGGGGGGTGGACGACTAAGTCTGTTCTTCACTCCAATGCTTTACGTTCTCAAGAGGAGTGCCATAGCACTATGCTATGTCTATTTGACAAGAGGAAAAGAAAAGGAACTAAAATTGCAAGACCAATTGCAGCTCATTGGTCTATACTATATCATATGATCACTTCTAACTGCAAGAGTTGTTGGGGGGGGGCTGCATTCTTGAGTCCCTCCAGCTGGCACAAATAAAAAGAGGCTAAATCTCACCAGTGTGTGTAGTGCTGTGGGTGCAAGAGATATGGCTCTGTCCTTTGCCTGATCCTGCTCACACACACCCCAGCCCCAAACAGTGTTGGGGAGCTGGCCCTGACCGTTGCCTGCTAGGGCACTTGGGTGAACTGGCCTGGCTACTCACTGGGACAATGGGAAGATGCAAAAAGAAAAAAAAAAGTTTCCTTGAGAATGTGCCACTGAACCTAGTCACCCTCCTATCCATCAGGTGGTATGTCTGTATTTTCTGGCTACAGATACTAGGCTCTGGGGTATCTATCTTTTAAGTCATATCTAAAGGAATCTTTCAAACCAAGATAAATTCTGCATCGTGGCAGAGTCATCCACCCTCATTTAGCACAGGCTTTGACCATTGAGCTCGAAGGACTCTAGACGAACATTCTTGTATGGCATCTTTCCATGCAGAAATATTACTGTTCTCCCACGGGACCATCAGCAGTGGATTCTTTAGATGTCTTAGCTGAGCAGAAGGTAGGATAAAGTTATGAGGATTCACAGACTTTTCAAGAAGGAACGGCCCATCTGAGAAAACAGAAAAGAAACTTCTGGTGACTAACATCCTGGGTTACATTGAAAGACTGCACTCCAGATGCAGTGAAAGGCCACATAGCAGTAGGGACTCCATTTTCCCCCTCAACCTGGAAATTGAAGTTATTAAAGAGTAACTGGACAAGGGGACAGTGTCTGGATTCATGACTCTCCCTCGACTTGGCTGTGGCATTCATGTGGTTGACTCACTGAGTTTTAGATTTGTGTGGCTCTTAGCCTATTGTCTGAGCAGAGTGAGAACCTACAGTCAAGTTCCAAAGAGACAGCAAGGAGAATGACCTGAGCTGCTTTGCTGAGTAAGATAGTAGCAAGACCACAGGGAGAAAACCCAAGATCATTCTAACAAGAGGTCATAGCTTGAGGTAACGATGATCACAGTAAACAGAGGGGATACATTTGAAAGGAGTACTACGAAGAGGAGCCATGAGTTTAGTCTCTAACCTTTGCCCAAGAATTCACCTGACCCCTCAACTGTGCATGTGCAGAGAACTGAGCTGCTACCTAAGCAGCTGAATGTGAGGTCTCTCTGGTCAACCAAGTTCACTGAAAAGAGCCATTACCATCCCTTTAGAGTTGTTTGTAGCAGACACAGAGAGTGGCCTGATATGTTCCCTGGCTCTTACCATTTTATCATCTGCATATAGGCAAAGTCCAGGATAGGACTTTATCTACAAAATTCTGTTCTGTTTGTGCATGAAGCAGGCCAGAGAGACACTGCTATGTCTCTCCCCCACAGACCCACTATGAGTAGAGGTTCCCACGAACAACAGCTGTGAATAGGATCGTTATTTCCAAAGAGGAGGGTGACTGACTCCAGACTCTTGCCAAAGCTTCTCAATAGGACTAGCCCCTTTTGACACGCCCCCTTCAGTGGCTTTTCTCTCTTCTGCCACACATGCTCCCCTGATAGTACTTCCTCAGGTCATCTTGAAATTGATTGCCTCTAATCACAAGGTCTGCTTCCCCTAAGATCCTGGAGCATCTCTGGCTCAGATAGCAAAGCCTAACACCCATGGTTGCTAGGTACTGTGTGACAAGGCAGGACTAGACTCTGGGCTGATGTGCTTAAAGCTCAGTCTTTCCGTCCTATCCTGGACTTTGCCTGAGCCCTTGGGGTGGCAGGGGTGGGTGGGTGGTTATCATGGTTTATGGTAAGGAAGGATTTGGCTGCTCTTGGCCTCTTTCAAGAACAAGCAGCTGTGGGAACAACTGAGCAACAGATTGATAACTCAGTTGTGAATTCTCCTTCACAATTATCTCAAGGCCTAGGGAAGTCATCAAAAAAATGTCAGCGCCTCCCTGGTGTCATACACCCAGTGGGGGGCGGGGGGGGTGTCTCCTGCCTCAGCTTCTGGAAGAGGCCAGAGCAGAGGCTGGTCTCCTGGAATTCTGCTTAGAAAATTGCTCATCAGTGAATGGTACTGAGAACTGACTCCGTGTTCTCTCCTAGGAAAAAGTGATATGCCACCTGGGTTGAAACTTATAAGCCCTCTAGGGTTCAAGGTTCAGAGAACAGGCTGCTCCCAAGCACATCCTGCTTTCCCAGATGGCCTTGAACAGATGCAGCCCTCTTGGCATGGGATAAATACTGTCCAGGAGGGAGATGACACATGATGAACCTGCCAGAAGCCAGCTACACCCAGGGTAGCTGGAAAGCAAAGCTCTCTTGATCTAGAGACAGGCAGAAGGGCCTCCTTTATGGTTTTTCTTTGTCCTCCAGGGACTCAGGACTTTGCCTTCCTCACTGAACCCATGCCAGCCAGACAAACAAACTAGTCACAGACCCCAGAAAGCTCAAATATCTTCAGCTCTCTAGAGGAGATGAGTGAGGAGTCGTCTGGGCTTGGCACACGAAATGCAGGGCCCTGGTCTTGCAAACTTTATATGCCTCAGTACAGGGGAACGCCAGGGCAAAGAAGTTGGAGTGGGTGGGTAGGGGAGTGGGGGGGTTATAGGGGACCTTCGGGATAGCATTGGAAATGTAAATGAAGAAAATACCTAATAATAATAATAATAATAATAATAAAGAAATGCAGGGCCCAGAGAACCTTCTCCAGAGATCTACCAGTTTGGATGAAGGCTATGTCCAAATGACTCAGGATACAGAGTTGGGTGATCCTAGGTTCAGAGCTACATTTTCTTCTCACCAATATCCCTTAAGTAAAGGAATAATTATAATCATGGACTCCTCACAGGTGTGGTGGGCTTAGATGATGCTATGTTTATACAACTGCAGTGCAAATACAAAGCTGCACTCATGCTAATGGTGCCCAGGGCAGGGCTTGAACAGCAAGTATAGAGTGATCCCATTCTATGGAAATTTCTGGTATACCAATAGGACAGTGTTCACATGTTCATAGTAGCTAACCTTGGGCAATTTTTTTTTTCTGAGACAGGGTTTCTCTGTATAGCCCTGGCTGTCCTGGAATTCACTCTGTAGACCAGGCTGGCCTCGAACTCAGAAATTCACCTGCCTCTGCCTCCTGAGTTCTGGAATTAAAGGCGTGCGCCACCCGCCCCCCCAACCGTGGGCAATTTTGACCTCTTGGTTCTCTCCTGTATTCCTGAATCTCTTTTACAACACATGCACACAAACCAGGTTGCCTACCTACAACTTCAAGCCATTCTGGTAAAGACTGGATTCTTGATGTGGTTAAGTATGGAAGTTTCAGAGTAAGCATCTAGAGAGAGATAAATTCTCTTCATAATAGAAAATAAAGAGTTTTGGTTCCCAGATCAATGAGAAGAGAATGCAAATCAGCAGAGATGAGAGAAAAGAGAACAGAGTGACAAGGCCCCTTGTGGTCAATAACATATGCATAAGTTTGCACACAGTCCATCACTACTCACGCAAATGCTTGTTCCTAGATGTTTGTGGAACCCCAAAACCTGGATCCAATGTCTTAGAAGAATTAATGTGAGGCAGGGCAGAGGCAGCATGTGAGAACACAACCTACAAGCAAAGTATCCATCCTCTCCCTCCAGGAATCAGCACGAATGTCAGGGAGGGATTGAGGCAACAATAACAGATGGTATCTGTAGCTTGGGCCCCTCCACAGTCTCCCCTGTCCACACATCTAAGCTGGAATAATAGCTGGGCTCTTCAAAAATCCCTCCCATTTCTACATGGTCCCTTCTAATGATATACCTAGCAGAGCATCTTCAGAGGGGCTGACTGCTTATGTGGCTGTTTGTGGCTCCAAAGGCATGTGCCATGAGAGAGGCCACCAGGTGAAGGTTGTACTGCCTCCTTGACCCAGCTTCTTAGAAATCCTGTTGAGTCATCTCTATAGTATCCTACTACTCAACGCAGTCAAATGGACTACCCGGGTTCAAGAGGAAAAAGAAGACCCAGCTCCCATCCCCTGATGGAAGAGTTGCAATGCTCTAGAATGAGCATGTGGGGTTGCAAATACTGTTGTGGCCATTTTTGGAAAATACAATCTGCCATCAGACATAGCACAGATGCTGAGGGGTAGGGCAGTCCTCAGCTGATAGCTGAGTTACAAACAGGGGGGTGGGAGAGCACTGCCATTTTTTTAAGACAAAATATTAACAGAACTAGACTTCAAATCAAACTAAGATCATTTGGAAGAACATGGATAATGAATGGAGACTTTTATTATAGCAGATTTACCAGACTTGGCTGTGAAAATCCTCATGAGAATTAACAAGCCAGAAAGAAAATGTTTCTCTCTTGTTCAAAACTTCCTGGATAGGGCCAGAAGTGCTAGAAATTGAACAGGAATGGTCTGGAAGAGAGCAGGGAGTCAGAGGGTCAGGCCTTGGCTGTTGGCAGGTACTGCACATGAGACACTGCTTAGTGCATGTGGTCAGGGCATGGAGTTGAGGGCTGGGGATCTCCTGTTTGACTTCTTGATTCAGCAAACGAGTCAAGGGCTGACAGATTTGGTGTCTTCTCTTGAAGACTGTCTCCTTAGGAAAGACCCCTCAAGACAAATGCTCCTTAGGACTGTGCATTCAGGGCCTGGCCTCTTCTCATCAGAGACTGTCTCCTGCAGGAAAGTTCCTCAGGGCTAGTTCCTCCTGTTCCCATTACTGTGGTTTTCCAGTGAGTCTGCATTGTGAGTTTCTGCAATCAGACCAGGAGTACCTGACAAGGGACATGGAGGGACTGTCAGGGCATACAAATTAGAATGTGGGGAATTATCACCTGCCCTTGATCACCATCAAAAGTCTGTGTTGAAGCAGGGGAGTAGTCTTAATGTTGAGAGGAATTATGAGATTGTAGTTGGGCTCAGAGGGAAAGAGTCCTAATGGGAACAGAGTCCTAGTGGTGCACACATTTGAAAATCTGTCCTATTCAGCTTCAGCTGTCTGAACAAGACTGAGGGAGCCCCATCCTCATCACCCAGCCACCTCTCCCTCCTTCTAGATATTCAGGGTTAATATTCTGTGGCCTCTGGAACCCATCTGTTCTTCTGTAAGCCACACCCCATCTCCCACACACCAATTCACTACTGATCTCATGGGTGATATTTTGGCCACTTCTTACTCTGGATTCTTTGAGTTTGAAGCACAGTGGGTCAGTGCTGTTTAAATACAGTGTTCTATGATGCTCTTTCATGAACTCCTATAATACAGGACTGCAAAGACCTTAGACTCTAAGGCAAGTCTCTCATTTTATCAATTTGTTTCAAAGGTTAGGACAAGAAGAAGGCTTGCCTGCCAGTCTCTCTATCAGTGCCTCTATAAGGACTTGCAGTGAGACCCACTTTGGGTATGGAACAGATCTCTTTTCTCGTTGCCAAAAGATCTCCTGGCAGCCTCCTTCCTTGCAGTGGGCAGGCCATGCCACAGATCATGCCAAAAAGTGTCAAACAGGAATGTGTCTTCCTTCTTGAAATAGGTTGTGGATCAACAGGCAGGGCCCTTAAGACCCCAACAATGCAGTTTGCCCAAAGCTCAGCACACAGTAACCCAGAAACATATGTGGTGAGCAATAACAGTCATAAACTTTATGAGATTATGTGTTCCTAATGTGAGATTTCAAGCTCATCTGTTTGCTGTGCTATGCCAAGCTTCAGTGTGATTCAATTAAGTTGTACTTAATCTTCCCCTATTTACTCTGGGTGTGGGTGAGTCATGGAGTAGGTCTCTGGTCCAGTCTGCTGAATTAATTTGCCCCAAGTATTTTGATGGATTGATAATTTGTTTTCTCTGAATGCTCAGAGTTTATCTGATTATATCATTAGATTGGTCTGGACCACTTGTAGTGAAAGTCTGTAGCCATGCTAGGTCCTAAGATGCCTCTGAAGACTCAGCCAGTGACAGGGAATACCTCAGAAGTGTTACAGCATCTTTTCCTTCCAAACTGAGTTATCTATGATGCTTTGTTTGGTATCATTTTTCACAGAAAAAGCCATTTTGACCACCTCCCTGACTGAATCTCTAAACTCATATTGGGTGGGTCTAGGATGAAGAGAGAATATGGTCATCTCATAGAAGATGAAAAAGGCCTGGACATTTTGCCCAAGGCTGGGAGTGATTCCAACCACCAAACTTGTCCTCTAGGGAGATGATGGGCCATACAGATGGGGGGGGAGGGGGGGTCTGGGGACTTGACACAAGGCCTGACTGTTCTTGGACTAAGAATAGTGAGGACCAGTCTACGGTTGACAGCAAGGGTTTGGGGACCTTCTGGCTGTTGTAGGGATCTTGGGGCAGGGGTGAGAGATTTTTTCCCATGACTTCTGCTTTGATCACAGTGCCAACTGTCCCCATTTTCCTGGGATGGAGAAGTTTCCCAGGATGTGGGGCTTTCAGAGCTGAAAAGTGGAAAGTTTTGGGCAAAACAAGACAAGATGGTCACTCTAACTTTAGTGTCTCCTGGCCTTGACAACTTAGGCCTTCAGATTTAGCCAGAACTTTAGGTTGGCTTGGGAAGGCCACTTCTTCCTCAAATAGCCACTGTCTGTTTCTGGAAAGATAGCTCACTGCTTGGGATTCTATCTCTGGCTCCTCCGAAGCTCACCATGTAATTGTCACCACCTCTGTAGGAAGGTCTGGGGCTTTTGAGGGGTCAGTATATGAAGCACTGCATTCATGAATGGATTAGGACGTAAATGTCCTATAAGTGGAGACTAGTTTCTGTGACAGGTTCTCATAAAAGAGTCCTGTCCCTCAAATTCTCTTTCAGATACTTGCTTGCTCTTCCACTCGTCCACCATGCAAAGACACAGCAAGGAATTGTGCCATGGGCTTGGCTTCTAAGTATCATCAACTAAAAAACTAAAGTTCTACTTTGCTTAATCTATGCCATCCTTTACAACAAAAGAAACTAGACTAAGACAGAAGCCTGCCTTTCCTCCTTTCAAGAGTAACAATTTACCCATCATGCTCTCAGGCACACACCCTTAGACCTCTGCTGAGGGGGACAGCTGGCTTTCCTGCCAGTGTGAACATTGACAGGCTCTGCCTAAGCTCACATTAAGGAGAAGCCCGCATCTTAGAACACGCTGTGGTAAGCCCTTGGGCACTAAAGATAAAACCCAGATTCTACTTTATGTTATTTAAGAGTTGTGGCCCAGACTCTGACATTTAATTTGACCTTGAGTAATTAGTGTAACTTCTTTGGACCTCAGTTTCCTAATGTGCAAAATGAGTACAATGGCAAGGCTGGCTGCATGATTACGTTAATTAATCATCACAAAGAATGTAGACTAAGACTTGGTACATATGGTAATTACTGAGAACATATTACCTGCTATATTGAAAAGGCATGCCAGGGCTGAGCATGCTAACTTATTCTGTGAGGCTGCAGTGTGCACAGTGTGCAGTGTGCACAGTTGTCCCAGTGCCATCAGAACTGTACACCAGTGGGAAGCCCTGCATAGGAGTGAGCAGGCTAAGGGATGTTATACAGCAAGCAGTGCCCAGACCTCAGTGGGCTGATACAAGCAAGCAGTGCCCAGACCTCAGTGGGCTGGTACAGTGGGCTGTACCTTTGTGCAATGCCTACTACAGGTCTGGGTTTCTTCTCAAACAGCTTCCCTCCATGGCATGGCGACTGTCACCTCTGCTAGCTGTTCTCAAACCTAACTAATTTCATTCTTTACGGCTGCACAGTCTCTTGGCTAGCAGGCTTCTATAGACAAGCTGTGTGCTTTGCTTTGAATTTGGACCTAAGTAGGGGCCATGGGAATTGAGAATTTTTGCTGAGGATCTTGAATGAAAAAAAAAAAAAGGTCAGAAAAAACAATGGCCAGCCACAAGCTTGCGGACAGAGCTTGCAGGGTATCTATCAGTGGTAAAGCCCTGCTCCAGGGGCCCCTCCTGGTTGGGCAGCTCACTGTACTGCTTGGCAGTTTGCTTTCCTGGGTATGCAAGCTTTGAGAGCGCCATCTTACCAGAGTCCAGATGCCAGCAAACTCCAGATCCTAGCAGGAGGCAACTCCCCAGCTTACACCCCAACTTTCACTCACCCCAATTTTCACTCATCACAAGGAGCATCTTCAGACCCTTGATTTCTTCCAATGCATCTCAGGGCAATATGCGGAGGTTCAGCTCTTGTATTATTTTGGATCTGGATGGCATTAATTTTACTTAAAATAGCTTGCTAAATTAGTTCCAAGCAAATAAATTTAAGTGGATGTTTCTGAAAGCTCACCCTTGGCTTGGATTTTATAATCTATTTATTTATTAATATACCAAAGTCTTCTATAAAAACTGCACAGAATCTCTAATTTAGTTTTTTATTGTTGTAATGGCATGACTTTGAGTTTCCCATCATGCACTTGACAATGTTTCAGATTCAAGTTTGCTAAACGAGTGTGTGTGTATACACACATATATAGCATATATGTGTATATATAGTACATATATGTATATATTGTATATTCATGGCTGGTAAATGCATATATATATATATATATATATATATATATATACATGTAGATGTATATATTTAGTGCATGCTTCAGAGAAGCAGAAGCACAGGAATATAGATCTTGAATGGTATGTACATTTTAATGAGTGTTGGCACATATTCACTACCAAAATGAAAAGACCCACAGTCAAGGAAGAGAAAATGTTCTTCGGTCATTTCTGAGAGTCTTCTCTTCTCACATGCCTTGCTTTCTGTGCATATTTGAAGGACAGCAATGGGTCCAGCTCCTCAATTCTCTTTATTATTGATTGTGTAGATACACTAGCACTGTTTATAATTCTTCTCCTGCTGTGTCTTTCCAAAAAATAATAATCCCCTGTTTATGTACAGAAATATTTGCATCCAAGGAACCTAGAAGTCCAACAAAAAGTATTCTCTTTCCAGCTCATGAGTAAATGCAAGCTTATAGCCACAATGGTCAGAAACACGGAGCCCTTCCTACCTTTCCAAGACTGACTTCCTTCCCTGCATCTGCTTCAAAGGTTTACTTTTGTATTTCATTCCATAAATAGGTATGATGTTATTTTCTCTTGGTACTTATATTGTTCATTAATGTTCTGCCATAATATTATCAAATTTTCTTTTACTTTTGCCAAATGGATACAATTTTCATTATCATATTCCTTCTCATAAAGTTTTTGGGATGGACTTCTAAACAGAAGGTTTAACTTTTCAGATATTAAACCATATGTAATATGCATTCAACAATAGTACAACAATTGTTTTCTTCATGATTATAATTTATTAGCAACTGATACTTTTCTTTAAAAAATTTAGACTCAGTTTCCTGGCAGTGCAGTAGTGGGAGTGGCTGTGGGATGTTACAGTAATGAGCAGACATTAGCAAGTAGACATGTTTGTGTGATGCTCACTGCAGGTCTGGATGCCTTCTGGAACAGCCTCCCTCCATTGTGTGGCTTGGTGATACAAGCAGGCAGCCGGCAGCTGGCAGCTGCATGTCTGACCTCAGTATCCAGGCTGGCTCAGAAATGGCAAGGTCTCTGCTGTCACCACCTGTAGGCCAGAATTGAATACATCACTTCTCCCAACCACAAAGGGCAAAACTCAGTGATCCTCACTCAGGCTTACCTGGGTGGAGGGAAGATACAAATATTATTAAGAGCCTGATGGTTTACTGCGATGACTTACTGCTTATTGTGCTCTTTGTGTTTGCAAAAAAGTTTTAAATGCTCCTGGTCTTTGCACCAGTTTACACTTTCATGATTATCCTCAAAGAACAGACAACAGGAACAAAAACACAGAATTCTTTGAGAAAGGATAAAATACACTCACTCTAGCACTAGCTCCATATCCCCATTTTTTTTTGAAAGAATGCATGTGCAATGAATATGTGAAAGCTTCCTATGTCTAATATCTTTTGAAACGTAATGTACATATTCGGGTTAGAGATTTAGCCAGCATAAACTCACAGGCAATGCTCATGTTCTCTGCTCTCTCTGGCTGTAACCTCAGCTCTGCTAAACCGGTCTTCAGCCCTGTCTTGCTGCCCCAAGTCTTTCTGAGGGTCCCTGATGATGATTTAAAGCCTGTCACTCCAACTGGCCCATTCATTTCTGTTTCTTTCACTTTCTTCCTTGCTCTGGCTTCTCCACCTTCTTATTTACCTCTGTTCAACCTTATCCAGCCCCTAACCACATATTATCTTTTCCTGCCTTCATTAGGGGCTGCCACAAAGATGATGGGTCCCCACTAGCCTAAGACATGGTTTAGTAAGTCTCTGCAGTAGATAGTAAGTGCTCCATTAGCAATACTTTAAATTCCAGGGCTTAAAACAAAATTGTGTTTCAGAAGATTGACAATTTAGCCAGAAATTAGATGCCCCCCCCCATCTTGTTTATGGACATCTACAGGTCAATTGGCTTGCCTTCACGTGTTCTTTGCTGTGTTTGGGGTCTTTGCTGGGGTAACCGGACTGCCTAACTGTGACCCATTGTCTCTTGTCTTCTAATTCAGAAGAGGTAAGACTCCCAAGGCAGCACAGAGTGTGCCAGGCTTCTTGAGGGCTTGGATCAAAACAAGTAAAAAATTTCCTTTTACAAATGTGTTAGTCAAAGTAAGATATAGAATCAGCCCTGAGGAGATGACAGGAGGGAAACTCCACCTCCTCACGGAAGATCTACAAGGTAGCATGCAAACAGCTGAGCACCAAGACATGCCAAGGCTCTTGACTCTTTGTTAACTGGCTACAACAATTCCTTAGGACTGAGTTGGGAATGCATTTCTCTTAGACTATAGTACATTTGAGTGGTAGGCTTACTCAAAATCACTTTTACACCCAATACTGGTCTATGGACTTTAACCATGTTCAGATAATACCATGGCACTGAGCATAGCCCAAGTTCCAGCTGAGTCCAAGGGATGTGAGGATTAGGGCATGAAGGAGTCACTCACTCTTCAAGAGGTGTCCTGAGCACTCTGTTCTCAGACCCCCAAGGTGTTAGTGTTGCCTTCCGGGAATTGCTCAGGGCAAGTCAGTCATTTTGGACAGACTCCCCATATAGTATTAACTACTTTTGCATTTCTGTGACCAAGTATCTGACAGAAACACCTTTTAAAAGGAAAAACTTATCTTAGTTCAGAGTTTTAGAGGTATCAACCCATCTATGGTGGGCAGGGTATGGTGAGGCATAGCAGTGTACCAAACCTCCCTGGTTCCAGGGCAGGAGCAGGGGGTCAGCAGAAGCCAACTGGGAGGCAATCTTGATGATGGAGTCCTGAACTTTGAGTTCCTGGGCCATGTGGCTCCAGACGACCCCTGAAGGTCTCTACAATGGCATCCAAACAGCTACTAACATTGACACAAAACTCAGCAAAGGTAAGAAAGTAAGTGTTTTGCCTCTGTACAGGAGACTCGTGTGGGATCTTGTTTAGGATCTGGGTAGGAGCAGCTTCAGCAATGTGAAGCCTTCTGCAAATACAGTTTTCTTCTTTCTTTCTTTATTATTTATTTATTTATTTTCATTTTGCTTTGACTACTTCCAAAGAGAATGTAAGGTAGCTTGAGAGATTAATATGGTGAAATGGGTTCTCAGAGACCATCATGGGATTGAAAAGAAAAGCCCAGTGACAAAAGGCACAGGCATGAATAAAATGATACCCCAAAACCACACCAGCCACACCAATCCTAAGTTATCATTTAGCTCGTGAGGAGTGTGAGGAACCAGAAACATGGATCAGAAGAGGTGACTAATGTTTACTAAGTATTGCCTATGTGCCAGACATTGAAATTCCCCAGTATGAGCTTAACCATTTTTTTAAAGTTTTTAGTAGCATAGTAAAGAGAGGGAAGCAATCAGTTTGAACAGTTAAAACTGGATCTGTACCTTAAAATCAACACCCCAGATTTCTCACCAGGAACGGCAACTTGGGTAGTAACCAGCAAGGAAAGGGGGTTCATGAAATTGGTTGCATAAAGGTGTCTACCAATTGCAGATGCACTTAAGCAGTTCATAGCGATTTGATCCTGAAGAGAAGACAAAACTCACAGATAGACCACTACTCAGGTGCTAGAATGGCTGCTCACTAGTGGGTGCCTGTCTGTGACAGGACTCAAGCTCACTGCAGAAAGCTCATCTGCAGTGGTAACCTCAGACAGCAGGCTGGAAACAGAGACCAAAGCTTCAGCAGATTCAGGGTTATTGCTTGTTAAGATGAAAATACCAACACTCTTCATGGGATTTAAGTAAGATCCAAGCTTTCCTAACATAATAATCAACACATCTAGGATGCAATTCAAAATGGTTTGGCATCTGGCAAACGAGACAAAACACAATCTGCATGGGGAAACGATGGGCAGATATCAGTGTTTAGATGACACAGATGTTAAAATTCCAAAGACCTCAGAGGAGGTGAGAAACCACCAAAGCCAAAGGCAATTTTCTTAATGTGAATTAAAAAGGTAGAAGGTCTTGGTAAATAAATAGACATTGTGAAGGGAAAGAACAATTTTAGAGCTTAAAATACAGTAAGAACCACATTGGGTGGGCAGAATATGACAGATCAGGGTTAGCGTGACAGAGGAGAGAGCGGATTTAAAGACATGGTAACAGAAATGGCCAAATGTGAAAAATGGGAGCATGAATACAGACCTCCAGGTTCCTCCTCTCTACCACCTCCAACCACCTGACATTCAAGTCACCAGGGCTCCAGAAGCTGAGAATGACAGCAACTCTTGAAAGAAAAAATACTTGTGGTGGGGGGGGGAAAGGTGTCAAAAAATCTCCCAAATTTAGTGAAAGAGTCCAGAAATGGAATGAGCCCCAAATAGAAAATTTCCAAAGAAATCTGTGCCCAGCCATTTCATAACTTCTAAAAACTAAAGACAAAAAAAAATCTTGAAAACCCCCCAGAGATGGAAAAACATCTAACTCACATCGGAAGAACAGTTGAAATATTTAAGGATTTTTACAGTAGAAACCTTGGAAGCCAGAAGGAAATACAAAACATTTGTAAAGGTTAAAAGAAAAGAAGTGACCACAAGAAGTCTGTGGACAAAGGAAACACACTTCATAATAAATTATCCAATCCCAAGGGATTGGTCTTAAACATCTGTACATAGAGCAATGTTGTGGTAATTTCTTACCCCATTAAGTCCATACTAAAAACATACAACTCAGTTATTATATTTATAAGCTATATGCCTAGATTGTTCAGGTCTATCACTATACTAATTTATTTCCCAGCTATGAGACCCCTTGCTACTGGTGGCTTTTCTGGGCCATGTGGTTCTGTTCAATCTCCCTTCCTCTTCCTCCTCCTCTTCCTTCTCCCCCTCTTCTTCTTCCTCTTCCTTTTTCTCCTCCTCCTCCTTTCTTCTCTCTCTCCTCTTCTCTCCCTGAGACCTCCAGTCTCACCATTCCCTTCCACTGCCCAATCATCAGGTCTAGCCTTTATTTGACCCGTCAAAATGGTTCAGGGAGATCACTTGAGTACTGAAATCTACTCCTCGTCCATGGTCCATCAGAGCAGCCCCTCTTGAGGAAGCAGAATTACCATTACAATACAAATAGCACCAGGACAACCCACCACAGAGCAACACTAGATGTAGGTTCTATATATGTATACACATATCAACAATAAAGAAGATGAGGTCAGGGATTTGGGAGGAATTGGGAAGGGAGAGAGAGGGGCAGCAATGATGTAAATACAGAGCTCGCTTATACAACTCACAAAAAGAAAATTTTAAAAAAGAATGGAAGTGGAGTAAAGCCATTCTCAGAACAAGAAAAATGAAAAGAATGTGTAGTAGTGGACTTGCTTTAAAAAATAAAAATTGCAAAGGACATCTCCAGAAAAGTGGAACATTATATAAGATGGGACATCGAGGCAAGAAGAACAAAGGAGCAACAGGCACTGCAAATCCCTGGACACACATTGACGGTTTCAGTTCAGATTTAAGCTAGTCTTTGAACCAGTCCTAAGGGTGCCCCAAGGGGGTGGAGTGTCCTGCATCCCTAAAAGTCAGTGCTGTCATGGAGGGCAAGAGTGGGAGACAATGCCAAGTCAAGTACCTCTGCTGCTCAAAGGTGTCCTGCTCCACCTTTGTCACCTTTAGTATTGAAAATGACCTCGAGTATTCTGTTTAAAGCTGAAAACTCACCCTGCAGGCCCCTATCTTTGCTTTTGTTGTTTCCCACAGAGCTCATCAACATCCTCCTCCTCTATATATTTGGGTATTATGGTCTCCCATGAAGATGAAGATTTTACTCACTGCTCTCTGCTCAGCACAAGATGTGATGTATTATGGGTTTTGTAGATATCCAGCTATGCACTTGATTTAATAATGGTCACAACCTATAAAAGTGGGCATTTAAGTATCTCTTAGTAAACCAGAGTAAACCACTGTCTCAAATACTGGACATATTATTGACCCATAGAGTGGACACTTTATGCTTTAGCTACCTGGCTCCTCTTATAGTTGCTGATGACACCTGTCCAATTTAAGGATACAATCATTCCCCTTCTCATCTCTGACATGATTGGAGGGAGCTCTACCTCATTTCCTGGTTCTAGTGCTTGCTCTGGGGCTGGGCAGATCAAGTAGACCAACTATAGTCCTTCCTTAGACTCTTGACTTGAAATGAAGCAGGGAGACACAACAAGTTCAGCACCCACTCTCAAATGTACTTGCTGTCACATGGGTGGGGGTGACAAGCATGTTGGTACACCAGGACAGATATGATATCCAGTGTGTCTTACATGTCAAGTTTCTGCTACCAGTCACCCCCAAAACCAAAATATTTGCTGTACATACTTTCCCTACTACTTGGTTATGTGAGCCAGCGAAACTTCACTTGCTTAAGCTACATGAGTTGGATGTCTGTCATAGAAAAGAGAGGCTCCTAGACTAGAGGTCCCACCTCCAAGAAGCTCCGCCAGCCAGGCCCCACCCCTAGGCTCTCCTAATAGGAGTAATTGCCATTCTCAGCCCTAAGATGGGAGAGTGGGCAGGCCCTACCGTACAGGGGTGGTGGGGTGGTGGAGGGAATCCACCAGTTCCTGAGCTTGCCCCAAGATAAAGCCACATAATCCTTCTAATCCAAGGCCATCCTAGAAAGCTTCACTCCCCACCCCCCAAGAAACCCTATTAAATCCTGTCTTCTGCCTAGATCTCTGATGCTTCTCACCCAAGCAGAGGCAGCCACCTCCTGGGCTCTTTCTTCCCAATAAATCTCTTCTGTGAGGTTTATTGTGTGTCATGACTTTGTGATATTTCTTGGCTCGAACTGTCAGCATATCTTTCTACCCGAAGTAACACTTACAGAGATACTTACCAGCTGATGGAGGAAGATTCTGGGAAATTGCTGGGATTCAGGTATGATTGAAGGGCCCACACTGATCACTCATGGGAGGTAGGGTATGTAACTTATAGTGTGCTCTCCATTTGAACTCTCATATTTTACAGCAATAATGTGGGTGCCCACAATAATGATGGTGTGCCCACTTCACAAGTATCTCCAAGGCACTGGGTGACATCCTCAACAATATGTAGCCTCATAAGCAGCAGACATAGACTAAGTCTTTTGGCTTGAGGAGAAGGCACTGAATGTCAGTCACAGTTAGCTTTTATCATGATGGTGAGAGATATCAGCTAATACTTAAGATTTTTTTTTGTCAAATTATAAAATATTCTCATCTTTTAAAAAAATTCACATAGTTGACACCATATCCAAACGAGGTTCACAATTTTGATTTAGTGGGTAATTTAGCAAATTCCATTTAAAACCTTGTAAGTCCCCCGCCCTCTTTACCACTTACATGCTATTGGCAGCACTCTGCATTTCAAAGCCTTTAGCCTGGTGGTGAGCAAAGTTTTTTTTGTCTCCTTTTGTAGTTCCTGGGAAATCTGGTTAGATCTTGAGGCTTGAATAATATTTGACAAACGGTGATGTGTGCTACCAAATACATCATAGCATGTGGTATGTCTGCTCCCTTTGTGTCACCAATAGATTCAATATTATTAGCCTGATCCATTATTGTGAAGTTCCCTTTAGTAACTGAGGTAGCCATTGATTACCTTGCTTATTTGGAAACAAGAGGGTGGCATCCCCATCCTGTCTTTCCTCCTTCCTACATGAGCTAGGATTCTTCTATAAGATTCTTCTATAAAGGGTAGATATCATGGTTTGGCTGACCCCCAGGGCAGCAGTGCTCAAAGGTGGGGTTTATGAGAAGTGATCTAGTTGTTAGCTTTAACCTCAATGAGAAGTTAATCTACTGATCAATTCATAGCTTAATAGGCTATTTGAAGGTATTAAAAATTAGAGAGAAGGGGGGTTAATCATTGAGAGTGTGCTTTTGAAGTGTACATTTTCTCTCTGGCTCTTTTCTGCCTCCTTCTGCTTCCTGGATGTCACAAGGAAGCATCTCTTCCCCTCACAGCCCCTCAGCCATGACACTGCAACTTAATGCAAACCACCCAACAACTAGGCCCACCCTGGAATGAGGGCTTGAGGAAGTAAGTTGTTTAAGTAAGTTGTATTGTGTTACAACAATAGAAAATTGATGAACACCACAAAATAAATGTTTGGCTCTTTCTGTTTATTTGCAAATTTTCAGAATGAGTGAATTATTTACCATACTTGGGGATAACCAATCAGTATAATAATGACTATTATTATTGTTGTTGTGATTTATATATTTCAATATCTTGAATATTTTTCAAGTTATTAAAATTAATATTCATGATGATGCTCAAATTGTTCCTTCAGTTTGTCTTGGAAACTTTTGAATGATCACCATGATCTTGGGCCTCTGTTGGGGATAGTTCTAATGCCTTGAATTAATCTGGCCCTCAAAATCTGGAATCTGCATGTTTGAACACTAAAGGTCCTTGTCACCGATTGGTTTTTGATTGATCAATAAAGAACAAATGTCTGGGCAGGTAGACTGAGGCAGGAACTGGTTTAGGAACTGGAAGGAAGAAAGGAAGGAAGGAAAGAAGGAAAGAAGGAAGGAAGGATGGGAAGGAGGGAGGGAGGGAGGGAGGGAGGGAGGGAGGGAGGGAGGAAGGAAGGAAGGAAGGAAGGAAGGAAGGAAGGAAGGAAGGAAGGAAGGAAGGAAGGAAGGAAGGAAGGGAGAATCCCCATGTTTCAGAGGGACACAGACCAGATTTAGAGCTACAGAAAGAAAATCATCTGAAATGTAGATGAGAAGGAACGTGGCCCCTGAAAGGGCTGCCCAGAATTGTCTTGGGCAGCAAAGACTAGGGAGCCACCCAAAACAAAGCAGGGCAACAAAGATAAAATAAAGAATTAGAGGGCGTTAAACCAGGATTATAGGAGGGAAATGTGTGCTAGCCGGAAGGATTAGAACTGCCTAACCTTTGAGCTACTCAAGGTATATTTAAAATTAACTGGTGTGTGTATCTATGTGTGTGTGTGTGTGTGTTTCATTCTCGAATCCAGATAGCTCCTGGGCAGGTGCGTGTGTGCAACCCTGTAGCCAAACACTGCTATAACCTCTGCCTTGCTTTTCAGGCTCATCTTGTACATTTCTTACTCTGGACCTGGAAAAAGAAGGCTTTTCTACTGCTATGACATGCTATCACTATGAGACACTATAACCTAACAGCAGCTTCAGAGGGTGAGTTCATGATCAGCATGGTAGGAAGCATGGCAGCAGGCAGGTGAGAGCTATAAGCTATGTCCTGGTTAGCAGTCAGGGGAGGGAGGGAGGGAGGGAGAGAGGGAGAGGGAGAGGGAGAGGGAGAGGGAGAGGGAGAGGGAGAGGGAGAGGGAGAGGGAGGGGGAGGGGGAGGGGGAGAGGGAGGGAGAGGGGGAGAGGGAGAGGGAGAGGGAGAGGGAGAGGGGGAGGGGGAGGGGGAGAGGGAGAGGGAGAGGGAGAGGGAGAGGGAGAGGGAGAGGGAGAGGGAGAGGGAGAGGGAGAGGGAGAGGGAGAGGGAGAGGGAGAGGGAGAGGGAGAGGGAGAGGGAGAGGGAGAGGGAGAGGGAGAGGGAGAGGGAGAGGGAGAGGGAGAGGGAGAGGGAGAGGGAGAGGGAGAGATTGGTTGATTGGTTTGGCTTACTCCCAGTGACACACCTCCTCCAACAAGGCCACACCTCCCAACCCTTTCTAAAGAATCCACCAAAGGTTTGAACCAAAGGTTCAAATATATGAGCCTAGGGGCCATTTCTCATTTGAACCACTACAGAGACCATTCCACAAATAACTGATACCCTCTTAGTGGGAAATGACAACTCCATGCGCTCTTGGGGAACATCCTCCTAAGACCTTTTCAGCAGACAGAGAAAATACATCCTGGACTCTGTTGTGCCCTCATTCAAATTTATAATCATATGATTTCCCATAACCTCCTAACTTTGCATTTGTTTTGCTTTTCTCTTATTCTGAACATCTTGGGTTCCAAAGTGAATTAGTTATTTAGTTTAACCTTCAACAGCTATGGATTAAGATATGTCAAGAGTATTAGGATTAGCATAATTACTGAAACAACACCTTAATATTTATAGACATTTTTCTTGTTAGGATAAGTCTTACTTGGATTATATAATCAAATTACTGCTTTAAAATCTCTTGAAATTATTCTTTCTATGTGAATTGCAATCTAAATTAGTACACAGTTGGGCTTGTTTTTATTTACTCTGTTTTGAAGGATTGCATTTTTCTATTTGATTATTTTTATAATCCTGTAGAGCATTTACATTGTTTAAAGCTGATCTATACAAGATGAACTCAGGGGAGCAGGATTTGCATCTTTGCCTTCTCTGTTTTAGTTCCTTGTTCATTTGAGTTTATGTTTGTGGCCCTGCATTTTAAGTGTATACAGCCCATACAGCCAAACCCATGCCCCTTGCTCTCAAAGTAAATCCCCAACTTACATATGCCTTCCAGAGTTCTCTGTACTATTTTCCAATATGTAGTATGTAGAAACATCCCTCGTTTGTTCTATAAGTGTATGCTATTGTGTACTTTAACAGCAGCTAACTACATAACTGGCCCCCTACACACACACACACACACACACACACACACACACACACACACACACACACACACCAGTTCCCTGTTAACAGAAGTGTCTACTTCTTTATTATTACGAACAGCACAACACTGATAGTCTTGTGCACATGTCACTTCACGCTTTCGGTGTTCCCTTGGGATGGATTGTTACAAATGTGATAGGATTCTTAAAAGGCAAACCCATATGTAACACTGATGGATATTGTTAAATTTATTTCCATGGAGATTGGCATTTCCAGTTGCAATGTATTGAATGCCTACTTCCCACTGCCTTCCTTAACAGAGTGTGTAGTCAAACGTTTGGAGTTTTGCTTATAAACGGTATCTCTGTGCAGTGATATTTTACATTGTTCTTATTATAGTCAATTTAAGGTTAATTCCCTAACACAGTTTCTGAGTCACTGTAGGAGTTCAATGATTATTCTTTGAATTCATGAAAGCATGAAGTGGCATTTCAGGACAATTAATCTGGCTGCAGAATACAGAATAGTTTAGAATATGGAAGGATCATAGGCAAGAAACGCTTAGGAATTTTAAGGCACAAAGTAAAATCATAAGAAACCTAACTGTAGTCTAAGGAATTCCTGTTTATTTCTCCTTGTGGTGTACATGTGGAATGGCGTGGGGTGGGGAGACATTTAATCCCCGACAGTTCAGATTTCGCTTCCTCCCATGGTTATGTGTGAATTACAAGGTCTTGAGGCCTGTGGTGGGTGGGGTAAAGATAGTGCTGGTAAGGACTTCATGGTCACCATGTGCCTCTCCTTCCTGGTGGTCTTTGGCCATGGAAGCAAGGACACGGGAGCTGTGTGTGGTCTGCTTTGATTTCAGTCCTTGTGCGTTGGTCCTTGACTATTCATGCCTCCTTGGAACCTATGGAAACCTGGCTGTTCTCTGATCCCTGAGAGGCTACAGAGCTTCTGGAGACTGAGAGGACAAACACTGTGCAGCCATTCCTGCTTCTGGGATCCTGAGCTGGACTTATTCTCCTTCCTGGGAAATGAGATGCTTTCTGTTTTCAAATGTCCTCAAAGCCTCTCTAAGGCTTGTGTCAGTTGTAGATAGAAGGTATGTTTCTCAGCAGACCCCAAATTTTCCAGACTGTCTCCATTTCCCAGTTTAGGGGATATTTCTCTTCTGGGGAAGAAAAGCAAAGAAGCCCTGAGTAATCCCCAGCCCTCAGTCAGCTCCATCCCTGGATTTGAACTAGAACTTCGTTAGTCTCTCACGTCCTTCCTTAAGAAACGTTAGCCTGGTTTGCTTTCTCTTGCTGGGATAAAACATTGATCAAAAGCAAAGTTGGGGAGGAGAGTGTTTAATTTTAGTTCCAGGTTCTAAAGCTGTAATACAAATGTATTGGGTTGATCTTGGGTTGCTATAACAAAATACACTAGTGCACACACACCTTTTGTCCCAGCACTCCGAGTTTGAGGCCAATGGGATCCACAGAGTGAGTTCTAGGCCATCAGGGCTACATAGTGAGACTCTGACTCAAAAACAACAGCAAGAACAAAAAATGTGAAATATCAGGTTGCTTATAAAGAAGAGAGATATATTAAGAGCTCACAATTTGGAAATGAAAGTCCAACATTGGGGTAGCCCCATGTGTTTGGCCTCATGTGAGAGCCCTCCCCCCACACCCCCTCTACCTTTGGCTGCATCACATGACAGAAAAGGAATTTCTGCATACAAAAAGAACAAACATGTGGGGGTGGGCTCACTTTATAACAACTTGTCCTAAGGAGAATTGGCTCCTTCAGCCGCCAGCCTTAACCCTTGCAAGTGAAGGTGCCCTGACAACTTACCCATTTCCCAGGAGACTCTAAAGCACGAGAATTCATCACTTCTTACCTCCCCACTGAAGAACAAACAAATACACCAAGTTTTGGGGGGTATCCAATCTCTAACATCCAGAAAAGCACAAGCTACGAACATCCAAGAAGGAGGGAGGGGAAAACTAGGAGGCTCTGAGCAAGATTTGTCCCTCAGGCAAAGTACAGGAGGACACTGAGGGTTAAGCCAGGGACCTCTGGTCCTGGCTTTCTTCCTTCTCTCTTCTGTGGGAGACAGGTAACCCAGATGGGCTGTTGAACCCAGACTTTGAACCTCTGCCATGCAGAACAGAGCCCAAGCCGTGGGAAGGCTGGCCCCCGTCCCTGCCAGCTGCCTATCTGATGCAATTCCAGGAACTTTGTCCTATCCGTTAGGCCTGGTTTCAGGAATTGGGCTTCTGGCTGGTTTCCTTCAGTCACATAGCTGCTGGAGTGGTCAGCGCAGATAGGTGGCAATGTGATTAGCTGTCAGGTTGCTTTCCAGGCTCAGAGATAGGGAGTACATGGATCTTAGCGAAAGACAGTTAGATGGTTAATAGATCCAGACAGCTCTCAGGGAGCGGGCAGAGTGGAGCATGGAGCAGCCTGGACAGACCCATCAGATCCGTGCTGAGAAGCAGGCTTCCTCGGAGCCCTCTCCTTCCCTGCAGCCTTAGAAGCCCGTAGCTCTTGTCTCAACTGGCGGAGACAGGCTATAAGATAAAGCCCTTTCCTCTCAGTACTACGGACTGGAGAAAGTCTGCATTACTTTCTGTGTGGTCCAGGAGTCCAAGCTAACACAGGACATATATGCCTTTATCACAGAGTAATGCATACACTCCTGGGGATGTGCCTAAGTCAGTGTCCAAAACAGGAGCATTTATGTGGCAACCTTTTTCCTACAGGGTTTAGATTCCATCCGGAGGATGTATAGCAGCCCGGCGTGGTTTTCAGGTGGAGCTCTGCCTTGCCATAAAATTCGGCACTAAATAATGCTTTAATGTAACACCTTTTCCTGTGTGTGTATGTATATATGTGGAGGCCCAAGGCTGATGTTGGGAGTGGTCTTTCATTTCTCTTCTGCTTTATTCAGTGAGGCAGGGCTTGTCAATCAAACCCAGAGCTCACTAGTATGGATGGTCTCCCTAGTCAGTTTACTCTGAGAAGCCCCTGAACCATTTCCTTAGCCCAGTGTAATATATGCTTTATAGCCCAGTGTAATATATGCTTTAAAAATTGTGTGTAGATGCTTTGCCTGCATATATGTCTGAGCACAACATGGGTGCCTGATGCCCCATGGAGGCCAGAAGAGATCATCGGATCTCCTGGGACTGGAGTTACAGTCAGGTGGGTGCTAGGAATCAAACCCTCTGAAAAGAAGTGACTGTTCTTAACCACTGAGCCATCTCCCAGCCCCCTCAATGCAATACAATTTTAAAAATTCAAATGAGTGCAAAAAATTAAATGATATGTAAAATAATAAAGTATTTAAATAAAAGCAGGCTCCAACTCACAGATAATTTATTCACATTCCCCGGCCAGCCCTGCTGACTTATTTTAAAGAGAGTTTGAACACTGGTTTCAATTTGGCCACCTACTAAGTGGCTGATGTTAAGGTTAAGTGACTGAAATGCCTTGAGCCTTTATTACTTCATCTGTGAAATGGAGCAATGATCAACCTCAAAAGTTGTCATGAGGGTTAAATGGGGGATTGCCCACATGCCTGTGGTTTCACAGGAGCCTTTTGTTGTAAGCTTTACAGGAGCCATTGTGAACTAGAAATATTCTGTTTAGTACCAAACCCAACTGCCTTTGCACAGATGAAGCATAGATGCCTGTTGAATACTGAGATTGCACATGGGAAAGGGAGTGCTTTCAGGCTCCTTAACTGGTTAGTGATGCTGATGCACGCAAGGGATGTGAAGAAGCAGCAGTGTCACCAGTCAAGGCAGTGTCACTGGAGAGGCAATGATGTCACCAGGAGAGGCAGTGTCACTGGGGAGGCAGTGCCACCAGGGGAGGCAGTGCCACTAGGGGAGGCAGTGTCTCCAGGTGAGGCAGTGTCACTGGGGAGGCAGTGCCACCAGGGCCTGGGAATGCAGATGTCTGGAACCCTGAGCTGGAACTGTGGGTAAGCAAAGGCCATAGAATCAAAACACCTGCACTAACCTAAAGGGTTTGTGCTAGTGCACACTGGACAGACACTTGTGTTCCTGTGGGTCATATTTTTACAAGTCCACAAGAAACAGGTGAAGACTATGGAAGGGAGTTGGTAAATGAACAATGTATTTAACAAGAGAATTTCACACTTGGGGAAATACAAAGGACCAATTATCTATGGAACCATGTTCTGTAGGGAGTTGGTCTGGTACTGCTGTGTATTCAAATGCTAAATACTGCCCCCCCCCCGACATGGTTGCCCCCTGATAGGAGATACTCATGTACACCTTGCCCCCCCAAGTTAATTGGCCAATAAAAGGCTAAAGCCTATGATTGAGGAGTAGATCGAGGGTGGGCCAGTTTTCAGGTACCTGGCTGGGAGGTGGGGGTGGGATCTCAGGTAGAGAAAGAGAGAAAGAAGAAAGGACTCTGGAGAGGCAGAGGCTGCATGAGAGGAGATGGACCAGGACCATGTGGCCAAGAGAAACAGCAGCTAGGATCAAGGAACTGGGATGTAAGTTAGAATAGCTCCAAAACCTGCCCAAGCTATGCTTACAGCTTGTTTAAAACAAACAAACAAATAAATAAACTGGATTGTATGTCTTTTATATGGGCTAGGTAGAATTTTAAATTCATTTTACATTGTTCAACCTGAGCAAGAGTAAAGGAATTCAAAATATTTATGTAAAAATCATAACTTTAAAAAATCACAATTTCTAATTGTAGGAAAGGCCAGTGGAAACAGCAGCACACACATGCTGTAAAGGGATTTTCTGTGGGGTGACCTGAATGAAATGCTTTAAAACCCTGACAGCTCTTTTACTCAGTGATGGTCCTCGTTGAAATAATATCTATGTTAAACTAACAATAGGCCTTGTGAACAAATCTGTTAGGTACAGCTAAGAACTGTGCAATAGGACATGACCCAACTTGACTGTCCTGCCTTCTAAGCCTTGCTATGTAACAAGGTTGTGAGTTATGTTTTCTGCTTTCCTTTTTAAAGTTTATTTATTTCATATTTGATGTGTATAGGTATGTGCCCACCTGAGTTCATGCAGACCACATACCTGCTTGTACTTGTGGAGGCTAGAGGACACTGGATTCCCTGGAACTGGAGTTACAGACACTTGTGAGCCACCTGATATGAGTGCTGGGGCCCAAACCCTGGTCCTCTGGAAGAGCAGCAAGCACTCTTATCCACTGAGCATCCCCCCTGATCTGCTACTGTGCCCTTCCCCCAGTCTTGAGCGGACTAAATCAGACCTTGTTTGACACAGTGGGCTAGCCCACCTAGGTGATGTCTTCTGATCTAGGTGAAGTCTATTGTCCTACCAAGTCTGCAGCTCCCTGCAAGAAGCCACTACCTGCTGAGCAGCTGAGCTTGTCTTCCTGAACAAGCAACAAGATCCTGGCAATGGGTTTCCCCCCTTTAAATTCATACTTAAGAAATAAACATTGGGCCTTGATCAGAAACTCTGTCTTAGTCTCATTGCTCTCTTGTCCGTCCTTCCCATCCATCCCCAGCTTTCCTTGCAGGAACCCAGTTCTCCGTGGCCACTGGTGGCCACTTGCTGCACTTTCTTTAAAAATTCATAGAGATAGTAGCACTTGAGAGCTTTTATAACCAAATTTTAAGAGTACACAATACTTGTTGCTGTAGATACCATGCTGCAGAACATATCTTAAAGAGCTTATTCTTCTCTTGTTGGTGAGTAACTCCACATTTTCCCAGCTGCTGGTAACTACTACTGCATTTTTTTACTTCATAAACTTGACTCTTTGACATTCTGAATATAAGTGGGATATTGCAGTGTTATCTTTCAGATATGGGCTTATTTCACTTAGCAAAATATTATCAGTGTGACATATTAAAGTTTCTTGTGTGTGTGTGTACAGCATGTTTATGCACATTTGAAAGCCAATGGTCCCTGACATCAAGTGTCTTCCTCTATTGCTCTCCATTTTGTTTTTTGAGACAGGTTCACTCCCTGGTTCCAGAGCTTGCAGAATGGCTAGCCATTACACCTCTAGGAACCATCTGTCTATGCTCTTCCTCATTCCCCCTAGAGCTGAAGTTAGCTGTCCAGCTTTCATGAGGGTACTGGGGATCCAAACTCAGGCCCTAAGGCTTGCACAGCAAGCACTCTGCTGCTGAGCCATCTCCCCAGCCCAAGTACCTTCTTTTAAAATCCTGAATGGCACCAGTGGCATGTGGTAGATGCACACACTGCATCTTCTTTATTCATTCATCTGTTTACAGTTCCGAATCTAGAGGATTTGGATCAGTGCTGTGATGCTCATTCTATCTCTCCTATGATCCTGCTTTTGCACTTTTGGATAAATATCTAGAGACAAGACTGCTGGTCACGGGGTACGTCTATCTTGTGCTTTTTGCTTCTCTGCATATTCCCAAAACGTGTTAGCTTTTACAATAGTTTTGTTTGAAAAATGAAAGAACTTGAGGGTCTGATTATCTGGGGGAATGGGACAGTGTGTGACCTTGCACCTGTGACTTTTGGAGCTGTCCTGTCCAGCTCTCTAGTCCTGGGGCATTGGAAGAAGGAATTGGCAGCTGATTCCCAGCTGCACATTGTTCCAAAACAAAGTGGTCAGGGCAGTGTGGGAAGAATTTGGGAGGCCTAGTGCACATTTTTGCAGCATATGGGCTGGCTTACAATAACAATAAAGAACAAAGTTTCTGAGCTGAGTGTTTGCATCATTAAATACCACAGAGCCTAAGAGGCAATCTCCTAGAAGTTGCTTAAAGCTAATTGTTCTATGAAGGGCAAAGTACTGTGAACCTTAGCAGAGCACTTAGGAAAGTTATATGAGCAGCTCACCACATTGCTTGGAGAATACCAAATTGGTATTTTGAGTTTATTTTATTTTTACACAAGTTAGTTTTCCCTATTGTGCTTGTTTTTGTAGTTGTTGTTTTGTTACGTTTTTGTTTTGTTTTAATCTCTAATTATTCTGCAGACCTCTAGGATGTCAGTCTTGGGCAACCTGGCTTACTCATATTACAGGTCTTTCAACCTCCTAAGTAAGCAAGGTAGGAAACAGACAGCATAGATGGTGTTGGGATTCACCCTCTTAGACCATTGATGCTTAGCTAGAGCTTGGAACCTCTAGGACAATAATTGCATCCCCAATGCCCTGAATCCATTGGGTTTCCTAAGGCCAGTGGGAATCAGGAAGACCAAAGCCCTTCTAGTAGAGAGTTGCCACATTTCCTCATTCCCACCCTCAGCAGAACTGAGGATTGAACTCAGAGCTGTTTGCATCTTAGGCAAACACTCCACCACTGAGCCACATCTTAAGGAAACATGAAGAGCTGCTCTGTGCAGGCTGGACGTGTTGTCCATCCTGTAGGCTTTCCCTGCTGGCCCCTCCCCTAAACAGAGTGGAGAATGAAGTGGAGCCTGAACTCAATATTATGATAATCAGGACAAGGAGGTTGGGTAGGAAGTGCTGACAGAGAGAGGTTTCATTTATCCACCTGCTGTTTATTGACACATGCTTGCATGATGTCTTAGGCAGTAAATGCTTTAGCCACATTCCCTCAGACCATTCTTATAACCACAATGCTATCTTCATGTTCCTCCTAGAGTTACAAAAACCAAGGTATGGGAAATATAAGTAGCTGTCATAAGTCACACAACCAGTGAATAGAATAGTTAAGATATGAAATCAGTTCTGTGTGAGTCTGAGCCCTAGGCTCTTGATCCCCTAATGAATCACACCGGGGAAGCAGTCTAGGAAGAAGGGCAAACAGAGACTGCTCCAGCAGACAGAAAGTTTGCAGAATGACATGTCAAAGTGCAGGGTGCCAGAGGCCCTTGCACTTGTGCCTGGCTGTGGAGGGAGGTATCATGCCCACAGAATGTTTAGGGTATGTGCACACTTTGGCTGGATGTGACTGGGGGCCCTAGGCTCTGCACCTAAGATCTGTCACATCTGCTGTCTAAACACATCCTTCACCTCTCCTGGACTGCCTTTCTTGAGCCAGTGATGCTACAAGAACTCTGTTTCTGTTCCTCGCCTCTTCTCTTGATCCAAAGGAGCCATGACTTGATGCTGCCAGGCCAGGGAAAAACCTTCTGAGGAAGTCACCCAGGTACCTGGCATATGTGACCCTGGTCCCACATCCATGCTTCTGTATCAACACGTACCCAACAAGGGCCAGGAGAGAATCCAGGTAACGTCAACCTATCAGATGCCAAGACCTGTAGAGTTTGCTCTGCAAAGATTTATATGTGAGGAGGGGCTGAGACTGGGGGTATCTGGAGGCCTGAGCTTGAGTTGATTCCAAACCTAGAACAGAAAAAGGAACTCTTGGAACAATGGGGTTGGGTGCTGCCATCTTTTCACTAGCTCATCAAAGAAATAGTTACAAATAACCACAGCTGTTGGTTTAACTACATGTGGGATAATTTTAAAGCTGTTTTACATTTTAATTTTTGCTTCATTTTCAAAGAATGAATTCTAGTGTGATTATGAAAATTCATAATATATTCATTAATATTGTTATTAGACATTTGCATCTAAAATGTTTAATGACTCAATTCAAAAGAAAGGCTTTAACATTTGGGTCTTTATGGTATGTGATGGGTAATCTTCATTGTTTATTTGGCTGAATTTAGGATCACTTAGAAGGGCACGAAGTCCACAGCCAGTCCCTCAACACCCACAGGAAGCTCAACTTCCAGGTGCTCTAACACACCCAGGATCACAGCATCACAGGATCACAGGAGCTTGGTCACACCAGGATCTCAGGGTCTCAGAGGCAGCTTGACTCCCAGGAATGCTGAAACACCCAGAATCTCAGGATCACAAAATGTCAGAATCACAGGATCACAGAGACAGCTGAACTCAGGAGTTCTGACACAACCAGGATCACAGAAAAGACAGGCTCCAGTCAGATATAGCAAGAACAGGTAGCACTAAAGATAATCAGCTGGCAGAAGGAATGCATAAGAATATAAGCAACAGAAACCAAGTTACTTGAAATCACCAGAAACCAATTCTCCCACCATAGCAAGTCACCATCACACTGGAAAAGCAAGATTCAAATCGAAAATCACTTCTCATGATGATGATAGAGGACATTGAGAAGGACATAAATAAATCCCTTAAAGAAATACAGGAGAACACAGGTAAACAGCTTGAAGCCCTTAAGGAGGAAACACAAAACCCCCTTAAACAATTATAGGAAAACACACTCAAACAGGCTAAGCAAATGAACAAAACCATTCAGAAACTAAAAATTGAATAGAAACAATAAAGAAATCACAAAGGGAGACAAACCTGGAGTTAGAAAACCTAGGAAAGAGATTAGGAGTCATAGATGCAAGCATCACCAACAGAATACAAGAGTTGGAAGAGAGAATCTCAGGGACAGCAGATACCATAGAAAACATTGACACAACAATCAGAGAAAATACAAAATGCAAAAAGCTCCTAATGCAAAATATCCAGGAAATCCAGGACACAATGAGAAGACCAAATCTAAGGATAATAGGAGTAGATGAGAATGAAGATTTCCACCTTTTGTTTGTTTGTTTGTTTTTGTTTTTGTTTTGTTTTGTTTTTCCAAGACAGGTTTCTCTGTGTAGCCCTGGCTGTCCTGGAACTCATTTGGTAGATCAGGCTAGCCTCAAACTCAGAAATATGCCTGCCTCTGCCTCCCAACTGCTTGGGTTAAAGGCATGTGCCACCACCAACCAGGTAAGATTTCCAACTTAAAGTACCAGTAAATATCTTCAACAAAATTATAGAAGAAAACTTTCCTAACCTAAAGAAAGAGATGCCCATGAACACACAAGAAGCCTACAGAACTAAATAGACTGACCAGAAAAGAAATTCCTACCATCACATAATGATAAAAACATGAAATGCACTAAACAAAGAAAGAATTTTAAGAGCAGTAAAGGGAAAAGATCAAGTAACATATAAAGGCAGAATTACACCAGACTTCTCACCAGAGACTATGAAAGCTGGACGATCCAGAACAGATGTTATAAAGAAGTGAAGAGAACATAAATGCCAGCAAACCTCTCAATTACCACAGATGGAGAAACCAAGATATTCCATGACAAAACCAAATTCACACAATATCTTTCCATGAATCCAGCCTTTCAAAGGATAATAAAGGGAAAATTCCAAAACAAGGAGGAGAATTACACCCTAGAAAAAGCAAGAAAGTGATCCTTGAACAAATCTAAAAGAAGATAGCCGCAAGAATCCCAACTCTAACAACAACAAAAAAAATAACAGGAAGCAACAATTGGTTTTCCTTAATATCTCTTGATATCAATGGACTCAATTCCCTAATAAAAAGACATTGACTAACAGACTGGCTACATAACCAAGACCCAAAATTTTGCTGCATACAGGAAACCCACCTCAGGGACAAAGACAGACACTACCTCAGAGTAAAAGGCTGGAAAAAAATTTTCCAAGCAAATGGTCCCAAGAAACAAGCTGGGATAGCCATTCTAATATCAAATAAAATCGACTTCCAAACCAAAATTATCAAAAAAGACAAGGAGGGGCACTTCATACTCATCAAAGGTAAAAATCTTCCCACATGAACTCTCAATTCTGAATATCTATGTTCCAAATGCAAGGGCAGCCACTTTCATTAAGGAAACTCTAGTAAAGCTCAAAGCACACATTGCACCACACACAATAATGGTGGGAGACTTCAACACACCACTCTCATCAATGGACAGATCCTGGAAACAAAAACTAAACAGAGACACACTGAAACTAACAGAAGTTATGAAACAAATGGATTTAAAGTGGAAACAAAAAAAACTATATAAAAAAATCAACCAAACCAGAAGCTAGTTTTTTGAGAAAAATCAATAAGATAGAAAAACCCTTAGCCAGACTCACTAGAGGGCACAGGGGCAGTATCCTAATTAACAAAATCAGAAATGAAAAGGGAGGCATAACAACAGAACCTGAGGAAATCCAAAGCATCATCAGATCTTACTACAAAAAGCTATGCTAAAAAAACTGAGAAACCTGGATGAAATAGACAACTTTCTAGACAGATATCAGTTACCAAAGTTAATTCCAGATCAGATTAATGATCTAAACAGCCCCATAGCACCTAAAGAAATAGAAGCAGTCATTAATAGTCTCCCAACCAAAAAAAAAAAAAAAAAAAAGAAATCCAAGGACCAGATGGTTTACTGCAGAATTCTACCGGACCTTCAGAGAAGATCTAATTCCAATTCTCCTCAAACTATTCCACAAAATAGAAACAGAAGATACTCTACCCAATTCATTCTATGATGCCACAATTACTCTGATACCTAAACCACACAAAGACCCAAGGAGAAAGAAAACTTCAGACCAATTTCACTTATGAATATTGATGCAAAAATACCCAATAAAATCCTCACAAACTGAGTCCAAGAACACATCAAAACGATCATCCATAATGACCAAGTAAACGTCATCCTAGGGATGCAGGGATGGTTCAATATACGAAAATCCATTAAGGTAATCCATTATATAAACAAACTCAGAGAAAAAAAACTGCATGATCATTTCATTAGATGCTGAAAAATCATTTGACAAAATTCAGCATCCATTCATGTTAAAAGTCTTGGAAAGATCAGGAATTCAAGGCCCATACCTAAACATAATAAAAGCAATATACAGCAAACCAGTAGCCAACATCAAACTAAATGGAGAGAAACTTGAAGCAATCCCACTAAAATCAGGGACTAGACAAGGCTGTCCACGCTCTCCATACCTATTCAATATAGTACTTGAAGTCCTAGCCAGAGCAATTAGACAACAAAAAAATATCAAGGGGATATAAATTGGAAAGGAAGAAGTCAAAATATCACTATTTGCAGATGATATGATAGTATATATAAGTGACCCTAAAAATTCTACCAGAGAATTCCTAAACCTGATAAACAGCTTCAGTTAAGTAGCTGGATATAAAATTAACTCAAACAAATCAGTGGCCTTTCTCTACACAAAGGATAAACAGGATGAGAAGGAAATTAGGGAAACAACACCCTTCACAATAGTCACAAATAATATAAAATACCTTGGTGTGACTCTAACTAAGGAAGTGATAGATCTGTATGATAAGAACTTCAAGTCTCTGAAGAAAGAAATTAAAGAAGATCTCAGAAGATGGAAAGATCTCCCATGCTCGTGGATTGGCAGGATTAATATAGTAAAAATGGCTATCTTGCCAAAAGCAATCTACAGATTCAATGCAATCCCCATTAAAATTCCAACTCAATTCTTCAACCAATTAGAAAGGTCAATTTGCAAATTCATCTGGAATAACAAAAAACCTAGGATAGCAAAAACTATTCTCAACAATAAAAGAACCTCTGGTGGAATCACCATGCTTGACCTCAAGCTATACTACACAGCAATTGTGATAAAAACTACATGGAACTGGTACAGTGACAGACAGGTAGACAAATGGAATAGAATTGAAGACCCAAAAATGAACCCACACACCTATGGTCACTTGATCTTCGACAATGGAACTAAAACCACCCAGTGTACAAAAGACAGCATTTTCAACAAATGGTGCTGGCACAACTTACGGTTTTCATGTAGAAGAAGGTGAATTGATTCATTCTTATCTCCTTGTACAAAGCTCAAGTCTAAGTGGATCAAGGACCTCCACATAAAACCAGAATCACTGAAACTTATAGAGGAGAAAGTGGGGAAAAGCCTCGAAGATATGAGCACAGGGAAAAAATTCCTGAATAGAACAGCAATGGCTTGTGCTGTAAGATCAGGAATTGACAATTGGGACCTCATAAAATTGCAAAGCTTCTGTAAGGCAAAAGACACTGTCAATAAGACAAAAAGGCCACCAACAGATTGGGAAAGGAACTTTACCTATCCTAAATCTGATAGGGGACTAATATCCAATATATACAAAGAACTCAAGAAGCTGGACTCCAGAAAAATCAAATAACCCCATTAAAAATGGGGTACAGTGCTAAACAAAGAATTCTCACCCGAGGAATACTGAACGGCTGAGAAGCACCTGAAAAAAAAATGTTCAACATCCTTAATCATCAGGGAAATGCAAATCAAAACAACCCTGAGATTTCACTACACACTAGTCATAATGGCTAAGTTCAAAAATTTAGGTGACAACAGATGCTGGCAAGGTTGGAGAGAAAGAAGAACACTCCTCCATTGTTGGTGGGATTGCAAGCTTGTACAACCACTCTGGAAATCACTTTGGTGGTTCCTCAGAAAATTGGATATAGTACTACCTGAAGATCCAGCAATACCATTCCTGGGCATATACCCAGAAGATGCTCCAACTTGTAATAAGGACACATGCTCCACTATGTTCATAGCAGCCTTATTTATAATAGCCAGAAGCTGGAAAGAACCCATATGCCCCTCAACAGAGGAATGGATACAGAAAATGTGGTACATTTACACAATGGAGTACTACTCAGCTATTAAAAACAAGGAATTTATGAAATTCCTAGGCAAATGGATGGATCTGGAGGGTATCATCCTGTGTTAGGTAACCCAATCACAAAAAGAACTCACATGATATGCACTCACTGATAACTGGATATTAGCCCAGAAACTTAGAATACTCAAGATACAAGTTGCAAAACACAGGAATCTCAAGAAGGAAGACCAAAGTGTGGATACTTTGTTCCTTCTTAGAAGGGGTAACAAAATACCCTTGGAAGGAGTTACAGAGACAAAGCAGACCCTGAAGGAACCACCATCCAGAGACTGCCCCACGTTGGGATCCATCCCACAAACAACCACCAAACCCAGCCATTAGGCAGATGCCAACAAAACCCTGCTACAGGAGCCTGATATAGCTGTCTCCTTGTGAGGCTCTGCCAGTGCCTTGCAAATACAGAAGTGGATGCTCACAGTCATCCATTGGACAGAACACAAGGTCCCCAATGAAGGAGCCAGAGAAATAACCAGGGAGCTGAAGGGGACTGAAACCCCATAGGCAGAACATCAATATGAACTAACCAGTACCCCTAGAGCTCCTTGGAATTACACCACCAAAGAAAACACATGGTAGAACTTGTGGCTCTAGGTATATATGTAGCATTCCTCTGTTGAAGGATGGCCTTGTCAGTCATCAATGGGGGTGGGGATGCCCTTGGTCTTGTAAAGGTGCTATGCTCCAGTATAGGGGAATTTCAGGACCAGGAATAGGAGTGGGTGGGTTGGGGAGCAGGAGGATGGGAGAGAGGATAGGGGATTTTTGGAGGGGAAACTAGGAAAGGGGATAACATTTGAACTGTAAAAAAAGAAAATATTTAATAAAAATTTAAAAAAACCATAGACGAAGAAAACAAGATATGCCATGACAAAAACAAATTTACACAATAACTTTCCATAAATCCAACCCTACAAAAGTTAATACATGGAAAAATACCAATACAAAGTGGGAAACTACACCCTAGCAAAAAACAAGAAAGTAGTCTTTCAACAAACCCAAATGAAAATAACCACTCAACATAATTCCACCTCTAACAACAAAAATAACAGGAAGTAACAATCACTTTTTCTTAATATCTCTTAACATCAATGGACTCAACTCCCCAATAAAGAGACATAGACTAATAGACTGGATAGGTAAACAGGATTCAGCATTTTGCTGCATACAGGAAATTCTGTGACAAAGACAGTACTACCTCATAGTAAAAGGCTGGAAAACAATTTTCCAAGCAAATGGTCCCAAGAAACAAGCTGGAGTAGCCATTCTAATATTGAATAAAATAATCTTTCAACCAAAAGTTATCAAAAAGGATAAGGAAGGATACTTTATACTGGTCAAAGGAAAAATCTACCAAGATGAACTCTTGATTCTGAAACTCTATTCTCCAAATGCAACGGCATCCACATTCATAAAAGAAACTTTACTAAAGCTCAAAGCACACATCACACTCCATATAATAATAGTGGGAGACTTCAACAGCCCACTCTCAGCAACGGACAGATCATGGAAACAGAAACTAAATAGAAACACAGTGAAGCTTACAGAAGTTGTGAACCAAATGGATCTAACAGATATTTATAGAACATTTCATCCTAAAGCAAACTAATGTACCTTCTTCTCAGCACCTCATGGTTCCTTCTCCAAAATTGACCATATAATTGGTCACAAAACTAGCCTCAACAGACACAAGAAGAATGAAATAATCCCATGCATCCTATCAGATCACCACAGACTACGGCTGGTCTTAAATAACAACATAAACAATGGATAGCTCACATGGAAGCTGAACATCGCTCTACTCAATGATAACTTGGTCAAGGAAAACATAAAGAAAAAAATTAAAGGCATTTTAGAATTTAATGAAAATGAAGACACATTATACCAAAACTTATAGGACACAATGAAAGCAGTGATAGGAGGAAAACTAATAGCTCTGAGTGCCTCCAAAAAGAAACTGAAGAGAGCTTACACTAGCAGCTTGACAGCACACATGAAAGCTCTAGAATAAAAAGAAGCAAATACACCCAAGAGGAGTAGAGGACAGGAAATAATCAAATTCAGGGCTGAAATCAACCAAATAGAAACAGTAAGAACTATACAAAGAATGAACAAAACCAGGAGCTGGTTCCTTGAGAAAATCAACAAGATAGATAAACCCTTAGCCAGACCAACCAGAGGGCACAGAGACAGTATCCAAATAAATAAAATCAGAAATCAAAAGGGAGACATAATGAAGTATTTCTTAAAATAATTATTCTGTTTGTTGAATATTAACAGTTGAACATATTAAAATCATGTTCTATAAACATCATGGAAATAATGCTGATACTTTTTCTCACTCTGCTTGAAATTAGCATTTTATTTTTCGAATTTAGCATTTTTAATGTTTAACTTCAAAGAGTTTATGCTATTTTAAAATTTTAAAAATATACTTACTGATAAAACAATTTCTCCCCTAGAAACACAGATAATCTTTTAAAGTAAACTTATAGTTAGAAAATGTACACAGATATATAATGCATTTTAAATACTCTCTAACTATGTCAGGTGGTATTATATAAGGGCGTTTGAATATATTACTTTTTTAAAAATATTTTTATTAGGTATTTTCCTCATTTACATTTCCAATGCTATCCCAAAAGTCACCCATACCCACCCCCCACTCCCCTACCCACCCACTCCCACTTCTTGGCCCTGGCGTTCCCCTGTACTGAGGCAGATAAAGTTTGCAAGTCCAATGGGCCTCTCTTTCCATTCATGGCCGACTAGGCCATCTTTTGATACATATGCAGCTAGAGTCAAGAGCTCCAGGGTACTGGTTAGTTCATCATGTTGTTCCAACAATAGGGTTGCAGATCCCTTTAGCTCCTTGGGTACTTTCTCTAGTTCCTCCATTGGGGGCCCTCTGATCCATCCAATAGCTGACTGTGAGCATCCACTTCTGTGTTTGCTAGGCCCTGGCATAGTCTCACAAGAGACAGCTATATCTGGGTCCTTTCAGCAAAATCTTGTTAGTGTATGCAATAGTGTCAGCGTTTGGAAGCTGATTATGGGGTGGATCCCCAGATATGGCAGTCTCTAGATGGTCCATGCTTTCATCACAGCTCCAAACTTCGTCTCTGTAACTCCTTCTATGGATGTTTTGTTCCCAATTCTAAGAAGGGGCAAAGTGTCCACACTTTGGTCTTCGTTCTTCTTGCTTTTCATGCGTTTAGCAAATGGTATCTCATATCTTGGGTATCCTAAGTTTCTGGGCTAATATCCACTTATCAGTGAGTACAGATTGTGTGAGTTCCTTTGTGATTGGGTTACCTCAGTCAGGATGATGCCCTCCAGGTCCATCCATTTGCCAAGGAATTTCATAAATTCATTCTTTTTAATAGCTGAGTAGTACTCCATTGTGTAAATGTACCACATTTTATGTATCCATTCCTCTGTTGAGGGGCATCTGGGTTCTTTCCAGCTTCTGGCTATTATAAATAAAGCTGCTAAGAACATAGTGGAGCATGTGTTCTTCTTACCAGTTGGGACATCTTCTGGATATAGGCACAGGAGAGGTATTGCGGGTTCCTCCAGTAGTACTATGTCCAATTTTCTTAGGAACCGCCAGACTGATTTCCAGAGTGGTTGTACAAGCTTGCAATCCCACCAACAATGGAGGAGTGTTCCTCTTTCTCCACATCCTCGCCAACATCTGCTGTCACCTGTTTTTGATCTTAGCCATTCTGACTGGTGTGAGGTGGAATCTCAGGGTTGTTTTGATTTGCATTTCCCTGATGATTAAGGATGTTGAACATTATTTTTTCAGGTGCTTCTCTGCCATTCGGTATTCCTCAGGTGAGAATTCTTTGTTCAGCTCTGAGCCCCATTTTTAATGGGGTTATTTGATTTTCTGGAGTCCACCTTCTTGAGTTCTTTATATATATTGGATATTAGTCCCCTATCTGATTTAGGATAGGTAAAGATCCTTTCCCAATCTGTTGGTGGTCTTTTTGTCTTATTGATGGTGTCTTCTGCATTGCAGAAGCTTTGCAACTTTATGAGGACCCATTTATCGATTCTCGATCTTACAGCACAAGCCATTGCTGTTCTATTCAGGAAATTTCCCCCTGTACCCATATCTTTGAGGCTTTTTCCCACTTTCTCCTCTATAAGTTTCAGTGTCTCTGGTTTTATGTGGAGTTCCTTAATCCACTTAGATTTGACCTTAGTACAAGGACATAGGAATGGATGAATTCACAGTCTTCTACATGATAACTGCCAGTTTTGACAGCACCATTTGTTGAAAATGCTGTCTTTTTTCCACTGGATGGTTTTTGCTCCCGTGTCAAAGATCAAGTGACCATAGGTGTGTGGGTTCATCTCTGGGCCTTCAATTCTGTTCCATTGGTCTACTTGTCTGTCGCTATATTGGTACCATGCAGTTTTTTTTTTTTTTTTTTTTAATGACAATTGCTCTGTACAACAGCTTTAGGTCAATCATGGTGATTCCACCAGAGGTTCTTTTATCCTTGAGAAGAGTTTTTGCTATCCTAGGTTTTTTTTTTTTTTTTTTTTTTTGTTATTCCAGCTGAATCTGCCGATTGACTTTTCTAATTCGTTGAAGAATTGAGTTGGAATTTTGATGGGGATTGCATTGAATCTGTAGATTGCTTTTGGCAAGATAGCCACTTTTACTATATTAATCCTGCCAATCCACGTGCTTGGGAGATCTTTCCATCTTCTGAGATCTTCTTTAATTTCTTTCTTCAGAGACTTGAAGTTCTTATCATACAGATCTTTCATTTCCTTAGTTAGAGTCACGCCAAGTTATTTTACATTATTTGTGATTATTGAGAAGGGTGTTGTTTCCCTAATTTCTTTCTCAGCCTGTTTATTCTTTGTGTACAGAAAGGCCATTGACTTGTTTGAGTTAATTTTATATCCAGCTACTTCATTGAAGCTGTTTATCAGGCTTAGGAGTTCTCTGGTAGAATTTTTAGGGTCACTGATATATACTATCATACCATCTGCAAAAAGTGATAGTTTGACTTCTTCCTTTCCAATTTGTATCCCCTTGATATCCTTTTGTTGTCTAATTGCTCTGGCTAGGAGTTCAAGTACAATGTTGAATAGGTAGGGAGAGAGTGGACAGCATTGTCTAGTCCCTGATTTTAGTGGAATTGCTTCCAGCTTCTCACCATTTACTTTGATGTTGGCTACTGGTTTGCTGTACATTGCTTTTATCTTGGTTAGGTATGGACTTGAATTCCTGTTCTTTCCAAGACTTTTATCATGAATGGGAGTTGGATTTTGTCAAATGCTTTTTCTGCATCTAACGAGATGATCATGTGGTTTTTGTCTTTGAGTTTGTTTACATACTGGATTACGTTGATGGATTTCTGTATATTGAACCATCCCTGCATCCCTGGGATTAAACCTACTTGGTCAGGATGGATGATTGTTTTGAGGTGTTCTTGTTTTGGTTAGCGAGAACTTTTTTGAGGATTTTTGCATCAATATTCATACGGGAAATTGGTCTGAAGTTCTCTATCTTTGTTGGGTGTTTTTTGTTGTTTAGGTATCAGAGTAATTGTGGCTTCATAGAACGAGTTGGGTAGAGTACCTTCTGTTTCTATTTTGTGGAATAGTTTGTGAAGAATTGGGATTAGATCTTCTTTGAAGGTCTGATAGAACTCTGCACTAAACCCATCTGTCCTGGCCTTTTTTTGTTTGGGAGACTATTAATGACTGCTTCTATTTCTTTAGGGGATAAGGGATTGTTTAGATCATTAATCTGATCTTGATTTAAATTTGGTACCTGGTATCTGTCTAGAAACTTGTCCATTTCATCCAGGTTCTCCAGTTTTGTTGAGTATAGCCTTTTGTAGAAGGATCTGATGGTGTTTTGGATTTCTTCAGGATCTGTTGTTATGTCTCCCTTTTCATTTCTGATTTTGTTAATTAGGATAGTTTCCCTGTGCCCTCTAGTGAGTCTGGCTAAGGGTTTATCTATCTTGTTGATTTTCTCACAGAACCAGCTCCTCGTTTGGTTGATTCTTTGGATAGTTCTTCTTATTTCCACTTGGTTGATTTCGCCCCTGAGTTTGATTATTTCCTGCCGTCTACTCCTCTTGGGTGAATTTGCTTCCTTTTGTTCTAGAGCTTTTAGGTGTGTGGTCAAGCTGCTAAAGTCTGCTCTCTCTAGTTTCTTTTTGGAGGAACTCAGAGCTATGAGTTTTCCTCTTAGAAATGCTTTCATTGTGTCCCATAAGTTTGGGTATGTTGTGGCTTCATTTTCATTAAACTCCAAAAAGTCTTTAATTTCTTTCTTTATTCCTTCCTTTACCAAGGTATCATTGAGGAGAGTGTTGTTCAGTTTCCACGTGATTGTTGGCTTTCTATTATTTATTTTGTTATTGAAGATCAGTCTTAGTCCATGGTGATCTGATAGGATGCATGGGACAATTTCAATATTTTTGTATATGTTGATCCTTGTTTTGTGGCCTATTATGTGGTCAATTTTGGAGAAGGTACCATGAGGTGCTGAGAAGAAGGTATATCCTTTTGTTTTAGGATAAAATGTTCTGTAGATATCTCTTAGATCCATTTGTTTCATAACTTCTGTTAGTTTCACTGTGTCCCTGTTTAGTTTCTGTTTCCATGATCTGTCCATTGGTGAAAGTGGTGTGTTGAAGTCTCCCACTATTATTGTGTGAGGTGAAATGTGTGCTTGAGCTTTAATAAAGTTTCTTTAATGAATGTGGCTGTCCTTGCATTTGGAGTATAGATATTCAGAATTGATAGTTCCTCTTGGAGGATTTACCTTTGATGAGTATGAAGTGCCTCCTTGTCTTTTTTGATGAGTTTGGGTTGGAAGTCGATTTTATTCGATATTAGAATGGCTACTCCAGCTTGTTTCTTCAGACCATTTGCTTGGAAAATTGTTTTCCAGCCTTTCATTCTGAGGTAGTGTCTATCTTTTTCTCTGAGATGAGTTTCCTGTAAGCAGCAATATGTTGGGTTCCTGTTTGTGTAGCCAGTCTGTTATTCTATGTCTTTTTATTGGGGAGTTGAGTCCATTGATATTAAGAGATATTAAGGAAAAGTAATTGTTGCTCCCTATTATTTTTGTTGTTAAAGTTGGCATTCTGTTCTTGTGGCTGTCTTCTTTTAGATTTGTTGAGGGATTACCTTCTTGCTTTTTCTAGGATGTGGTTTCCGTCCTTGTATTGTTTTTTTTTTTATGTTATTATCCTTTGAAGGACTGGATTCGTGGAAAGATAATGTGTGAATTTGGTTTTGTCAAGGAATACTTTGGTTTCTCCATCTATGGTAATTGAGAGTTTGGCTGGATATAATAACCTGGGCTGGAATTTGTGTTCTCTCAGTGTCTGTATAACATCTGTCCAGGCTCTTCTGGCTTTCATAGTCTCTGGTAAAAAATCTGGTATAATTCTGATAGGCTTGCCTTTATATGTTACTTGACGTTTTTCCCTTACTGCTTTTAATATTCTGTCTTTATTTGGTGCATTTGTTGTTCTGATTATTATGTGTCGGAAGGAATTTCTTTTCTCGTCCAGTCTATTTGGAGTTCTGTAGGCTTCTTGTATGTTCATGGGCATCTCTTTCTTTAGGTTTGGGAAGTTTTCTTCTATAATTTTGTTGAAGATATTTGCTGGTCCTTTGAGTTGAAAATCTTCATTCTCATCTACTCCTTTTATCCGCAGGTTTGGTCTTCTCATTGTGTCCTGAATTTCCTGGATGTTTTGAGTTAGGATCTTTTTGCATTTTCCATTTTCTTTGATTGTTGTGCCAATGTTCTCTATAGAATCTTCTGCACCTGAGATTCTCTCTTCCATCTCTTGTATTTTGTTGCTGATGCTCGTGTCTATGGTTCCAGATTTTTTCCCTAGGGTTTCTATCTCCACAGTTGCCTCACTTTGGGTTTTCTTTATTGTGTCTACTTCCCTTTTTAGGTCTTGGATGGTTTTATTCAATTCCATCACCTGTTTGGTTGTGTTTTCCTGCAATTCTTTAAGGGATTTTTGTGCTTCCTCTTTAATGCCTTCTTCCTGTTTTCCAGTGTTCTCCTGTATTTCTTTAAGTGAGTTATTAAAGTCCTTCTTGATGTCCTCTACCATCATCATGAGATATGCTTTTAAATCTGGGTCTAGCTTTTCGGGTGTGTTGGGGTGCCCTGGACTGGGCGAAGTGGGAGTGCTGGGTTCTGATGATGCTGAGTGGTCTTGGTTTCTGTTAGTAAGATTCTTATGTTTACCTTTTGCCATCTGGTAATCTCTTCAGATAGTTGTTATAGTTGTCTCTGTTTAGAGATTGTTCTTCTGGTGTTTCTGTTACCCTTTATCAGCAGACCTGGGAGACTAGATCTCTCCTCTGAGTTTCAGTGGTCAGAGCACTCTCTGCAGGCAAGCTCTCCTCTCAGAGGGAAGGTGCACAGATATCTGGCGTTTGGACCTCCCTCCTGGCCAGGGATGACGGCCCAAAATAGTACCTTTCCCAGAAGCTGTGTTGCTTTGGCCTGTCACAGAAGATGTTAGCTTCTCTAGTCCACACTCTCACCTGTGCAGACTACTTTTGGCGATGTCCTGGAACCAAGATGGCTTCTGCCGATCCTGAGGCAAAGGCCTCCTGGGCCGGGTGGACACCTGTCCTCTGGCCGGGAAGGTGGCCGGATGTCTGGAGCCCGAAAAGGGCGCTGCCTCAGAAGCTCTGTGGCTCCCGACTGTCCCAGAAGCTGTTAGCTTCTGTAGTGCACACTCTCTCCTGTGCAGACTACTTTCACTGGAGTCCTGGAACCATATATTTCTTAATGATTCAGTTTTAACACTTTATGCTTTTACTATGCTTAGTTCCCAAAGAACATTTTGCATGTTTTGAAACAATTTAGTATTCAACACTAAATTTAGGTTCCTTGGTTATGGATAGTATTTTATTCATTTATGATATTTTTAGGGTATGAAGGGATATGAATATAAAAGTTGAACAAATCTTATGTATTATTTGATTCTCAAAATACTCAATATTATTAATATGTTTGATTATACAATGCATTTAAATAATAAAAAAATAACTAAGGAAAATATTGAAAAAATAGAATCATTTCTGTGAGGATGTTTCCAGGAGAGATGACTAAGGGAAGAAGTATTATTATTCCATAGACTGGGGTCCCATACTGAATAAAAATGGGGAATGGAAGAAGCCAATTGAGCACCAGTATTTCTCTCCCAGTGCTGCCTGCTTGTGTGTTTTGTTTTGATACAGAGTTTCTCTGCAGAGTTCCCTGGATGTCCTGGAACTCGTTCGGTAAACCAGACTGACCTCAAACTCAGAGATCCATCTTCCTCTGCCTCCCAAGTGCTGGGACTAACGGTGTATACCACCACCACCTGGTGTAACTCCTACTACCTTAAGTTGCTTTTTAAGAAGGTATCTGGTCACAGAAATTAGAAAAAGTAGCTAATGCATGGCATATAGAAATAATATGTTGGGCATTTCTATTCCCTGTCGTTTTAACTGAGATGACATGCTTGAAGTGTCTAGCACATTGAATATAATATTGGCCTCATTTCATCTTTATCATTAAGCCCCCTGAAGTGGGACAGTTCACAGCATGTATTATAGCACAATATGAGAGTGTCCCAAAGGGGAGACTCATGGATGGAGTCAGTGAGCCTTCCCAGCAGATGGTTTATGGATACGCTATGGATCATAGAGAGTGCCCCAAGGAGTCTTCTGCACTCATCTCCTGAGACTGCCTCAGCTACGTACTATAAACAGAAAGCTTGATCTCACAGTTCTAGAGATTAAAGTTCTAAGGAAGCTGTAGGCAGCTATAATAGCCCAGTAATTCTAGGTCAAATCTCTCCTTGCTGCCTTTTAGGTTTCAGATGGTAGCTATTATCTTTGGTACCTGTAGCTTTCAGCTGTACAACCCCAGGCTCTGCCTGTTTCCTTGTGTAGATATTTGTGTCCAAATTCTCTTCATCTTATAGGTTGCTAATCATATTTGACTGGAACCCACACTCAGTATGACCTCATATGAACCCAATGACATCTGCAAAGTCCTCACTTCATCACCAGACTGTTTTGCATAGGTCTTGGCAATTAAGACTTCTGCCACATGTTTCAGGAGGACACAGTTCAACCCATGGTGTCCATTGTGATCTAAGACTTAGAAACAGTAAAAAAAAAACAATACCTCATGTAGCCTCAAATTTCTCAATGCAGCTGACACAAAGTTTTTGGCAGTGGCCCTTGAACAAGTTAAAAACAAAATCAGGAGAGTTCTTAAGTTCTGTTCTCCTGCAGGTGTGGGGACCACTCCTTATTAGTGACTCACCAGATCTGGAGACCTCTGAGCAGTGCTTTTGCTGAGATGACTTGGATGTTTGGAGAAAGCCTCACAGTAATTAATATTCCTGCCTGCTAGCTTCTCTCTGCTGTCTGTCGTTGCCCTGATTCTTATGACCCTTGTGGTCTGGCAACTTTGAGAAAAAAAGTGAATTTACGAGCAAAACCCAGCTCTGTCACTCACAAACTACCCAACCTCAAAAGTGTTATTTCAAACCTTTTGAAACCTCACTCTGCCTTGTTGCAAGACAATTACTCAAGCAGCTCCATTAACAGTGAGGGAGCTGAAGAAAAATCATAAAGAAAACATTGGTGAGATTCCACATGGCTTGTTCACATTCTTCTAGCAGAGTCTATCCTACAGTGTTTACATAAAGACACCCATATGCCAAATTTATTCTAAAACCTCCCAGAGGAGCTGCTTTAAGAACTAGCAGTAATATCAGAATATTTTGAGCTGAATGAGCTAGAGTAGTCCTCAAAAGGAGCATGGAATGTAGTGGTGAGGTTTTGCTACACCACTTTGTGCTCCGGGTGGGTTGCATGCACACACCAGCCCAGGAGCTATCACACACACACACACACACACACACACACACACACACACACACGAGTTAATTTTAGAATGCCATGGCTACCTCAAAGTCTGGGCACTCCTAAACCTTCCCTGCTACCCAAGGCCCAATTGGGGAAGTGGCCAGTGACAGCTTACCTGAAATCTCACATGGTTGGTTGGCTTTCTTTCCTGCAGTTCCCGTGTCCCATCCTTCTGCCCTGAGTCATGGCGATTTTTCTATCTCCTTTCTCCTGTGTCCTAGCCACCACAATTATAAGGGTCCCACCCCATCTCACTTTGCCCAACCATTGGCCAGTGGCATCTTCCTTTACTGATCTATCAAAACCGAACTGGGGACAAGGACCTTTAGCATTTGGACATGCAGATTCGCCATTGAATTAGAACCAGTCTCTAACAATGGGCACTTTCTAGTGTTCCTTTTTGCTCCATGTCTGCTCATACTCTGGCTCATATGTATCTGACAAAAGTTGTTAGTTGATAACTTTACCTGTTGAGTTCCTATCCAGTCCTCTTATGCATTTTTCATTTGACTGAGGTGGAAAACGAACCATTTCCAGTTAAGAAGCAGAACCATTATTTATGTAAGGCTCAAAACGTAGTGGGGGGTGGGCAGTGTTTTGTAAACACACATGTGCACATGCATGAACACACACAACAGAGGTTTGACAGAGTTCTCTAGTTCTTAAGAATGGAGTTGCAGGCTCCCCAAAATGGCAGTTTTGAAGACACTGTCCTAAGAGGGTAGTCCAGGCCTGATCCAGGCCAGATACCAGATAAACAGAAACCTAAATTCAGCACTCCTCAGAAACCTCATAATGTGTATTTCTATTTGTCAGGAGAGTCATGACTTCCCTTCTTTGCCCCCAATAGTCAATAGATAGAGACAAACTGCATCTGGTTCCCAAACAACCTGAACATCCTGCACCAGCTCAGGTCCCCCACCCTGCTGACGACCACATACAGCACTTGTTCTCCCACTAGGCTCTTGCCCTTACTCTCTGAGCTAGTGTGGCAGTCTCTCTCCCAATAGACTGTCTTTTCTACCCACGAGGTGATCAGCTGTTTCATTGATCCCCATTTACATTTGGTACCCAAACCTGGGAAAGACACTTGAACCCCTAAAATCTTTTCTATAACCAAACTAAACTGCTGACTTGGCTCTCCTGGGCACGGATCATTTGCCTTTGCTGGCCTTTTCTACCCACCATATTCAAATATAGAGTGTGTCTCTATTGTTACTTCTCTTTACATTTTATTACTACTCTTTTCTCCCTACCTACTGAGTGACTGCTCTCTCTCTCTCTCTCCCTATCCCTCTCCCTTCTCCCTATCTCCCACTCCCTTCCTCTCTTCTTCCATTTCCCTCCCTCTGGCTCAACAGAAGCCATACTGGTATGCCAGGCAGCCTCCCAAGCCCTTTTAGGCACCTCAGTTACATGGACAGGATGTGTCCACTGTGATGCTGGGTATCTCACTGACAAAGCTTGGTCCCCCCAGGATACCCTTGAACTGAGACTCTGTCTTACTGCACTTCCCTACCCCTTACCATGGTGCTCTCTCCGTGTCTCCATTTATCCTCAGGATAGGAATAGAGTTCCACAGCCTCTCTTCCCTCACACTTAGACATGCAGTTGGTACCCTCATTCTGGTGGGATTCTTTTCACAGCCCCCACTACCTGGACTTAGAAAAAAAGTATAGTTCCTAAGTCTCCTACCTCCCCTTGCTGGGCCCAGGGAATTCTTTATTGCTGCCCTTTCTTAAATCTCCCGCCCCTCTAACTAACCACGGGGCTCTTCTCATTCAAAATCAGATGCTTCAAAACTCCTCTCACCCTTCCTTCTCAAATCTTTTTCCCTTCTCAGACTCAAGGATACATTAAGCCTCCCATAGGGTGGTAAATTTTGGCAAACTGAAAGAGGTTATCCAGAGGCCAGATAAGAATCCTGCTGAGTTCACTGCCTGACTCTCCTTCAGCACACCATGCTAGAGTCTAATTCTCAAGAGGGCATGCTTGTCCTCAACTTTCACTTCCTCTCTCAGGATCCTGTTATTAGAAGAGAACTTAAAAAATACATGATGACCCTCAAAACCCTCAGAGAACACAGCTGGAAGTAGTGTTTAAGGTGTTTAATGGAAAGGAGGAACAGGAAAGAACGGTAAGCCTTCCTGTGATAGACAGAAGGGCCAGTTCCTGGCAGCAGTCCTCAGGCCACCTCCAGAGAAAATGGGGCACAAGCAGACTCCATGTAAGACATGCTTCAGGCATAAACACTGGTCACTGGGTGAAGAACTGCCCTGGACTTTGCCTGTCACCAGGACCCTACCCAAACTGTCAACAGGCAGGATGCTGTAGAGTTGACTACCCTTTTTCTTGCCAAGGTAGGTCAGTCCCCAACCTTCCTCCTCCACAGGAAAATCTCTTGGAGCTTCTGGGTCTAGCAGTCAAAAACAGATGCTTCCCTGGGACCCCAACCCCTATCAAGGCCATTGAGATTACCACACTTCTGTGGTACAGCAAGCTGTTAAGTTTCTGCCACGTTTAATTGATATGGTGGCTATATGGTTCATACTTCCTGCTCACTGCAGTAAAACCTACCTTTCTCAGCTCACTGTGATAGATGTTGACAGCTGGCCTCACCAGCCTAGGGTTACAGGCCCTCTCCTCTGTTTCCTCAGGACCACCAGGTTATCCACATCTTCCCCATTTTGCCTAGCTGCCTAACCCTACTACTGGGCAGGGATGCCCTGGTCAAGCCATGCTTTTCCTTTTTGTTTTTTAAAATCTAACGCCTTCCAGAAATTTCCTTCTACTTTTAGTCTCTGAAGAGTTTCCTTGACCCAGACTTGTCTTCATCCACATAGTCCAGTATCTGCTGCTGTAGCAACAAGCAGGCCTCAGTGAGCTGGTCCCTAGGAGCTGCTTAGTCCGTCCATCCACAGCCCAAAGTTCTGTTTTTATCTCAAAACCTTTCTAGCCTTACCAAAACTTTGGGTGCACAGGACAGACATGTTGCTTGCTGGTGATACAAATTTTAGATTATTCAAGGAAACATTAAATTATCTGAGTTTCTTAAATAAAAAGCTTCAAAATAAAGTTCAATTATCTACCAGTCTATACTGATTTAAAAAAAATCAGTGAAACTTCCCAACAGGCTCACAAACTTTGTCACAAGAATGTAAAGAACATAAGGAGAGAGAGAGAGAGAGGGAGAGAGAGAGAGAGAGAGAGAGAGAGAGAGAGAGAGAGAGAGAGAGAGAGAGAGAAGAAAAATGAATGAAAGAAAATCCTTGGATAAAACACATTTGATCTTCTCCTGCTAATAGACAGAAAAACTTCACAAATATTGTTAATATTCTACAACAAGCCACAAAAAGACAGTAAGGAGATTGCTACCATCTTGTTTCATTCATTGACTTATAAAAATACAAGTTCTGATTAGCCCTGTAAGTATTTCAAGTGTAAAAGTCAGTTGGCTTTCCTAGAGCTAACAGGCTTCCTTCTGGGACAGATAACTCACAAATAGGTTTCAGTAAAAAAGTAAAGTCATGATGAACTAACCAGTACCCCGGAGCTCTTGACTCTAGCTGCATATGTATCGAAAGATGGCCTAGTCGGCCATCACTGGAAAGAGAGGCCCATTGGACTTGCAAACTTTATATGCCCCAATACAGGGGAATGCCAGGGCCAAAAGAATGGGAATGGGTGGGTAGGGAAGTGGGGGCACTATGGGGGACTTTTGGGATAGCATTGGAAATGTAATTGAGGAAAATACGTAATTAAAAAAAAAAAAGCAAAGTCTACCTTCTTCTTGAGTTTCATGTGTTTTGTGAAGGGGGAACAAAATACCCATGGAAGGAGTCACAGAGACAAAGTGTGAAGCAGAGACTGAAGGAATGACCATCCAGAGAGTGCCCCACCTGGGGATCCATCCCATAAACAACCACCAAACCTAGACACTATTGTGGATGCCAACAAGTGCTTGCTGACAGGAGCCTGATATAGCTGTCTCCTGAGAGGCTCTGCCAGTGCCTGGCAAATACAGAAGTGGATGCTCACAACCATCCATTAGACAGAGCACAGGGTCCCCAATCAAGGAGCTAGAGAAAGTACCCAAGAAGCTGAAGGGGTTTGCAGCCCCATAGGAGGACCATCAATATGAACTAACCAGTACCCCCAGAGCTCCTTGGGACTAAACCACCAATCAAAGAAAACACATGGAGGGACTTGTGGCTCTAGCTGCATATGTAGCAGAGGATGGCCTAGTTGGTCATCAATGGGAGGAGAGGCCCTTGGTCCTGTGAAGGTTCTATGCCCCAATATAGGGCTAGGGCCAGGAAGCAGGAGTGGGTGGGTTGGTGAGCAGGGTGAGGGGAGAGGGGATAAGGGATTTTCAGAGGGGAAACTAGGAAAGGGGATAACATTTGAAATGTAAATAAAATAGCTAAAATAAATAAATAATAAATAAATAAAATCAAAGTCTAAGGAACCATGTGCTACTGACTTTAAGTTGCTTGTTAACTATTCTTTAAGTCCTAAGGTTGATTCAAAATAGCTGTCTTTTGCAAAATCTATGGTCAATAACCAAGCACCTATGTCACATGGCATCAAAAAACAAAAGCAATAAGAAACAGTAAACAAGAAAATTACATGAATGCAAAAATGAAAAGAATTTTAATAAAAAGTGATTTATATATGAAAGTTAAGGCTGATGGATATGATACTATGGAGGAAAGATAAAATGTTTATGCATGCTGTAATGAAGTTTAAAGAAACGGGTTCTTTCCAGATGAAAAGACAAGGAAAAGGTTTTTTTTAAGTCATGAAGGTTTGAGGAAGTGATTTAAGGTCCATGAAAAATGAGGGGTAAAGATGGAATTATGAAGCCAGGGGGTGGTGACACTTGCCTTTAGCCTCAACACTCAGGGGGGCAGAAGCAGGTGGTTCAAGGCCAGCCTGGTCTACAGAGTGAGTTCTAGGACTGTCAGAAGAAGAGGAATATATATATATTCAGAGAGAGAGAGAGAGAGAGAGAGAGAGAGAGAGTTCAAAATTCAAAATTTAACACATCAATATTAACGATCTAAATCAATAGAGTTGTCATCAGTGATTCACCTGCCTTTGGGTAGCAGTTATAAATGCTGGCTACTAAAACTTTAAAAATAATTAAATTTATCATAGCTGCAGGCTCAAAAATGCTTAAGTTTTCTTTGGTCATTTTTTTTATTAGGTATTTATTTCATTTACATTTCCAATGCTATCCCAAAAGTCCCCCACCCACTCCCCCACCCACTCCATCACCCACCCACTCCCACTTCTTGGCCCTGGCGTTCCCCTGTACTGAGGCAGATAAAGTTTGCAGGACCAATGGGCCTCTCTTTCCACTGATGGCCCACTAGGCCATCTTCTGATACATATGCAGCTAGAGACACGAGCTCTACTGGATAGTTCATATTGTTATTCCACCTATAGGTACAGATCCCTTTAGCTCCTTGGTTACTTTCTCTAGTTCCTCCATTGGGGGCCCTGTGATCCATTCAATAGCTGACTGTGAGCATCCACTTCTGTGTTTGCTAGGCCCCAGCATAGTCTCACAAGAGACAGCTATATCTGGGTCCTTTCAGCAAAATCTTGCTAGTGTATGCAATGGTGTTAGCGTTTGGAGGCTGATTATGGGATGGATCCCTGGATATGGCAGTCTCTAGATGGTCCATCCTTTCGTCTCAGCTCCAAACTGTGTCTCTATAACTCCTTCCATGGGTGTTTTGTTCCCAATTCTAAGAAGGGGCAAAGTGTCCATACTTTGGTCTTCGTTCTTCTTGAGTTTCATATATTTAGCAAATTTTAAACTTACTCATTTTTATGTTGATAGCTTTTCAGGGTCTATTGCATGTGTCTCTGAAATATGAGTCTGCTCGAGCTGTTTTTGTGGCAGGTGTGGTGACTCTTTTATTTAACTCCAGAACTTGGGAGGGAGAGGTGATGTACCTCTAAGAGTTCCAGGACAGTCTGGTCTAAATAGTAAAGTCCAGAACAGCCAGATCTGCAGAAGCAAGGCCCTGTTTCAAAAAACAAAAAGAAAAAACAAAAAAAGCATGTTCTTTTCATACAACATATTCTGATTATGGTTCCCTGTTGTCTAACTCCTCCCAGATCTTCCCTCCAACCTAAATCTATATTCTGCCTTGCTCTCTCTCATTAGAACACAGACACCTAAAAAACAGTAACATAATATACAATGCAAACAAACAGCAAGTAGCAAGAAAAAGCACAAGAAACACGTAGATGGAGAGACACACATAGGCAAGCACAGAAATCCCATTGAAATACAAAATCGGAAAACATAATATAAGGAAAGTTAAATCTTTTTTTTAATATTTTTTATTACGTATTTTCCTCATTTACATTTCCAATGCTATCCCAAAAATCCCCCATACCCCCCCGACTCCCCTACCCACCCACTCCCACTTTTTGGCCCTGGCGTTCCCCTGTACTGGGGCATATAAAGTTTGCAAGTCCAATCGGCCTCTCTTTCCAGTGATGGCCGACTAGGCCATCTTTTGATACATATGCAACTAGAGTCAAGAGCTCCAGGGTACTGATTACTTCATATTGTTGTTCCACCTATAGGGTTGCAGATCCCTTTAGCTCCTTGGGTACTTTCTCTAGTTCCTCCATTGGGGGCCCTGTGATCCATCCAATAGCTGACTGTGAGCATCCACTTCTGTGTTTGCTAGGCCCCGGCATTGTCTCACAAGAGACAGCTATATCTGGGTCCTTTCAGCAAAATCTTGCTAGTGTTTGCAAAGGTGTCAGCATTTGGAAGCTGATTATGGGATGGATCCCTGGATATGGCAGTCTTTAGATGGTCCATCCTTTCGTCACAGCTCCAAACTTTATCTCTGTAAATCTTTCCATGGGTGTTTTGTTCCCAATTCTAAGAAGGGGCACAGTGTCCACACTTTGGTCTTCGTTCTTCTTGAGTTTCATGAGTTTAACAAATTGTATCTTATATCTTGGGTATCCTAAGTTTTTGGGCTAATATCCACTTATCAGTGAGTACATATTGTGTGAGTTCTTTTGTGATTGTGTTACCTCACTCAGGATGATGCTCTCCAGGTCCAACCATTTGCCTAGGAATTTCATAAATTCATTCTTTTTAATAGCTGAGTAGTACTCCATTGTGTAAATGTACCACATTTTTTGTATCCATTCCTCGGTTGAGGGGCATCTGGGTTCAGGGAAGTTAAATCTTTAGAGTAAGAAAAGAAAAAAAGAAAAAATGCCCAGAGAAAGCATTGTGAGAAAAAAAAATCCTCCAAAAATGAGTGTTGATCATCTACTGCTGGGCATGGGGCCTACGCTTAAGAGTGGTTTGTGCACCCAGCTCACTATTGAAAGAAACTAATTTTTCATTTGCTAGTGTCTATTAACTGGTTCTAAATTGGGGTTTGGGTCACTGGGACCCCATCAGGTCCAGGCCTGTGCAGACCCTGTGCACCTTGCCACAGTCTCTTGTGTACATTGGTCCTGCTGTGTTTTGGTGGCCATGTCTCATTGATGTTCTTCATCTCCTCTGGTTCTTACAATCTTTTCACATCCTCTTCCACAGTGTGTTCTCACACACAAGTGTTCCCTCTGACACAAGGGGAAAGAATTGATGGAGACACCTCATTTAGGGTGGAGTGTTCAGTGGTCTTGCTCTCTGCACATTGTCCAGTTGTAGGTCTCTGTATTTGTTCCCATCTACAGCAGAAGGACGCTTCTCTGATGATGGTTGATCAAGACACTGAACTGTAATTATAACAGAATGTAGTTAGAAATCATTTTATGGCTACACTCCTTTAGCTGAACAGTAGTAGTTGGCCTTCCTCTAGGGCCCTGGCCTATCTAGATTCTTGGCCACTTAAGAAGTATCAAGGTTGAGTTCCACTTCATAGTGGACCTTAAACCCAATCGAATATTGGTTGGTAACTCCCTCCTGTCTTGTACCAGTATTGCACTAGCACATCTTGCAGTCAGATCTCAGTTGTAGATTAAAGGGTTTGTAGCTGGGTTGGTGGTTACCTTTCTCTTTCAGTAGCATTCAGAGTACCCTGAACACTAGTTAGTAGGGACGAAGGCTCTAGATAGGCAACATCTTGACTTCTTAGCTAGGGTGTCTATTGCTGTGATTAAACAACATGACCAAAAAATCAAATTGGGGGAGGAAAGGATTTATTCAACTTATACTTCCACATTACAGTTCATCAACAAAGGAAGTCAGGAGAGGAACTCAAACAGGGCAGGAACCTGGAGGCAGGAACTGATGCAGGGACCATGGAGGGGTACTGCTTACTGCTTGCTACACATGGCTTACTCAGCCTGATTTCTTATAGAACCAGGGCTACCAGCCCAGGGATGGAAGCACCCTCAACGAGCTGGGCCCTCCCCATCAATCACTAAGTAAGAAAATGCCCCTATAGGCTTGTCTGCAGCCTGATATTAAGGAAGCATTTTCTTAATAGAGGTTCCTTCCTCTCAGATGACTTCAAGTTGACATAAATCTAGCCAGCACAATATCTATTGTGTAAGTGGACCACATTTTTCCATTTATCTATTGATGGACATCTAATCTGTTTCTAATTTCTGACTATTATGAACATGGTTGATCAAGCATCTGGTTGGTAGGACGAAGAAGCTCTTGGGTATATATGCCCAAGAGTAGTGTAGCTGGATTTGAGGTAGACTGAGTCTCCTCCTCCTGAGGAACCACCACACTGATTTCCACAGTGGATGTATGAGAATACATGAGTGTAGGGAGTACTCCTCACACTCCACATCCTCTCATCCGCATGAGTTGTTCTTTTATTAATCTTGGCCATTCTGTCTGCTGTAAGATGAAACCTCAAAGCAGTTTTTGATTTCCTCACAGACACTTTTTAAGTTTATTTTTCCCATAATAATGATGCTTCGTCTCTCCAGGCTCTTTCTGAAGAAAATTAGTAAAATAACTTGACAGTCTGTAAACCAGATGCTGCTGATGGAATTTACTCAGGTCTCCTCCTCCTACTACTACCTGCCAGCTTGAGCCTCTTTGAGACCAGTATTCTAGAACATCACTACTTGTCCCCTCAGGGTCCCCACTCAGCTGGAAGCAGCTAGAGGAATATTGTCACCCTTTGTAGCAACAAAAGGTCTTAAAGCTGCCCCCCTAAGATGGCAATTCTGCTGACAATGTCTTAAGATGACAAGACAGGACTAATTCAGGCTGGATTCTTACTGGGTAACCAGAATCCTAGACTCAACATTCCTCACAAAACTCTCATGGTGTCTAGTTTTGTGTCAACGGACATAAACTAAAGTCATCTGAGAGGGGGAGGGACCCTCAAGGAAATATCTCCACAAGATTAGGCTGTAGGCAGGCCTGTGAAGCATTTCCTTCCTTCCTTCCTTCCTTCCTTCCTTCCTTCCTTCCTTCCTTCCTTCCTTCCTCCCTCCCTCCCTCCCTCTCTCCCTTCTTTCCCTCCCTCCCTCCCTCTCTCCCTTCTTTCCCTCCCTCCCTCCCTCCCTCCCTCCCTCCCTCCCTCCCTCCCTCCCTCCCTCCTTTTTTCTTCCTTCTTTCCTTTCCTTTCTCTTCCTTTCCTTTCCTTTCCTTTCCTTTCCTTTCCTTTCCTTTCCTTTCCTTTCCTTTCCTTTCCTTTCCTTTCCTTTCCTTTCCTTTTCTTTCTTTTTTCCTTTGTGAAAAATGTACTTATTCACTTTACATCTCAATCACAGCTTCCCTTCCCTCTTCTCCTCCCAGTTCTTCCCTTTCCCCTCCCCTAATCCCATCCTCCACTCCTCCATTTCTTCTCAAATAAGGAAGGCTTGGCATATCAAGTTGCAGTAGGACTAGGTGTTTCTTCTCCTATTGTGGCTAGGCAAGGCAGCCCACTTAAGAAAAGAGGACCCAAAGGCAGGCAACAGAGTCAGAGACAGACCCTGTTCCCACTATTAGGAATCCCACATGAAGAATGAGATGCACAATTGTTACATATGTACTGAGGGCCTAGGTCAGTACCGTGTGTGCTCTGTTTGGTGGTTCAGTGTCTGTGGGCATTTATGGGCCCAGATTAGTTAATTCTGTGTAGGTTTTCTTGTGGTGTCCTTGACATCTCTGACTCCTTTAAGCCTCCCTCCCTCTCACAGGATTCTCCAAGCTCCACTAATGTTTGGCTGTGGGATCTCCACATCTGATTCCATTCATTGCTGGGTGAAGCCTCTCATATTACAGTTGTGCTAGGCACTTGTCTGCAAGTATAGCAGAAAATCATTAACTGTGTCAGTAGTGGGCTCTCTCTTATGGCATGGGTCTCAAGCTGGACCAGTCATTGGCTATCCTTTCCCTCAATTTCTGCTGTCTTTAGCCTGAACCTCTTGTAGGTAAGAACAAATTGTGGGTCAAAGGTTTTGTGGCTGGGTTGTTGTCCAAATTCCTCCATTGGAAGTCTTGCCTGGTTACAGGAGGTCACTATTTCAGGTTCCCAATCCCCCATTGCTAGGAATTTTAGCTAGGGTCACCCTCCTAGGTTCCAGGAAGTTTCCATTGTCTTAGGTTTCTAGCTCATCTGAGAGATGTCCTGCCACCAATTTTCATTCTGTTTCCCAGGTCTCTCTTCTTCAATTCTCCCCACAATAGGTCCCTCCTGCTTCCTCTCCCTAATCCCTGATCCACCCAATTCCCTCCTTCCATCCACCCCAATGTTTATTCTACTTCCCATACTCAGTGAGATTCAAGTTTCCCCCCTTGAGCCCTACTTGCTACTTAGCTCCCTTGGGTCTGTGGATTGTAGCATAGTTATCCTGTGCTTTATGGCTAATGTACACTTTATAAACAAGTACATACCATGTCTGTCTTTCTGGTTCTGGGTTACCTCACTCAGTATGGTATTTTCTAATTCCTTCCATTTGCCTGAAAAAATGTCATGATTTCATTGTTTTTAATAGCTGAGTGATATTACATTATATAAATGTACCACATTTTCTTTATCCATTCTTTGATTGAGAGATATCTAGGTTATTTCTAGTTTTTTGACAATTGCAAATAAAGCTTCTATGAACTTAGTTGAGCATATGTCCTTGTGGTATAGTGAAACATCTTTTGGGTATATGCGCAGGAGTGGTATAGCTGGGTCTTCAGGTATAACTATTCCAGATTTTCTGAGAAATCATCAAATTTACTTCCAAAGTGTTTGTACAAGTTTGCACTCCCACCAAAAATGAAGTACTGCTCCCCCTGCTCCACATCTTTGCCAGCATGTCAGTTGTATCTTGAGTTTTTGATCTTAGTCATTCTGGTAGGTATAGGATGGAATCTTAGGGTCATTTTTATTTGTATTTCCCTGATAAATGAAGACATTGGATATTTCTTTAGGTGATTCTTGGTCAGTAGAGATTCCTCTGTTGAGAATTCTTTATTTAGCTCTGTACTCCTTTTTTTGAATGGGTTTGTTTGTTGCTGTCTAGTTTCTTGAGTTCTTTATATATTTTGGATATCAGATCAGCCCTCTGTCAGATGTGGGGTTGCTAAATATACTTTCCCATTTGTTAGGCTGCCATTTTGTCCTTTCGACAGTGTCCTTTGCCTTATAGAAAATTTTCAGTTTCAATAAGGTCCCATTTATTAATTATTGATCTTAGTGCCTGAGTTGTTGGTGTTCTGTTCAGGTGTGGCCTCCCTTCCCCCAGCCTGGAACCTGCTTGCTCAAGGGTGGAGCTACCTGCTCATTCGTCCTGCCACGCCTACTGCTGGAACCTGCCTTTGCTGCCTGGAGGCACACACGTGTTCGTCCTGCTACTGGACCCTGAGTTACTTGGCGGGATATTGGGTTCCCTCCCCTTTCCTTTATAACTGAGTGTCTGAAAATAGTAAAATTGAGCTTTGATCAGGATGTTGTCTTAGCTCCATTCTTTCTTCCGCCCCGTCTAGATTCCTCTCTTTTCAGCGAACTGCCATTCTCAGTTGAACCGTTCGTGTTGTGGACTGCGGGCAGGCCGCAACAGTTGGCGCCAGAACTGGGACCTGAAGAATGGCAGAGGGATGCTAAGAGAAACGACTGCTGTGTGGAGCTCCACAAGAAAGGAAAGGATCTTCGTATCAGAGCATCAGAGCAACGGACAGGTACACATGCTAGCGCTAGCCTAAAATTTCAGTTTTGTAAAGTGTTGCTGAGGATGCGGTAGGATACGAATCAAGTTTGAATCAGTGCTGACCCAACACTGTTTCTGCTTGGGGTCAGCAGCTCGTTAATCGGAACTAGATACGGAGACAGGCTGTGTGCCGCAGCTTTTTAGAAAGCTGCTTAGGTGGAAGAAGGAAGGGTTTAAAGTCATGGATCAGGCGGTTGTTTTTAGTTTTCAGGAGTTGTTTCAGGCCAGAGGAGTAAGGCTTGAAGTACAATTAGTAAGAAATTTTTTAGATAAGATAGATAGCTGTTGTCCATGGTTCAAGAAAGAAGAAACGATAGATTGTGGAACCTGGGAGAAAGTTGGTGAGGCCCTGAATATCGCTCAGACAGATAATTTTACCCTAGGTCTCTGGGCCCTTGTAAATGATGCTATAAAAGATGCAACTTCTCCAGGGCTAAATTGCCCTCAGACGGAGCTTGCGGTATCTCAGGAGGAGTGCCTATCAGAGAAGGCCTCCTCAGAAAAAGATCTTCTTAACTCAAAAATTGATAAATGTGGAAACTCTGATGATGGACTGAATTTTAACAAAAATCACTCAGGTAGAGGAATTGCCCATTACCTTAATGAGAATTGGTCCTCTTGCGAATCTCCCGCTTCACCTATAGTCACCACTTCGGGAGGTGCTACTCATAGGGACACACGGCTAAGCGAGTTAGAGTTTGAGATTAAGCTTCAGAGGCTGAGTCTCTTAAGATATTTCTAGTTTAGATAATGATTAATGTGGTTCCTATTCTAAATAGTAAAATTTAAGATAAGATATAAAGCAATGCCTCTTTATTAAAGCATTAAAGCTTGCTTTAATAGGTATTCATAGGTATTAATTGATATCCAAACTTCGTAATATGATAGTAATGCTTCTAATATTGATTTTAACAGTGATAAATTGTTTTAAACATAGGTTTTGCTTTCCCAAAGTTGTAGATATTATCCTAACCTTGCACAAAAACTTAAAAATTATGGCTAAAACTGCCATTGTTCCATTGACTGCAGCTTGCAGTTTGATTGCAAATTTAAGATTAATGCTCAGATTAAAAAGTATTTTACCTTTGAGTCAATACAGGGCTCTGGGCAGCCCCAGAGCGGCTTGTGGCCCTTTCTTTTGTTTTGCAAACAATGCCTAAAAAAGTTTTTCCCTGTGTTCAAGAAAATTTCTTTTTAACAGTGTTACAGATCTATTCAGATGTTTAAAATAATGCTTAAATTCAAAGATTTTTGCTTCTAGTAAACTGGTAATCACTAGAAAATTTTGCCTCTACGTATGGCTAATATAGCTTTACATTATGTAAGAAAAATGTTTATTGTTTCTGCTTCTTTACAAGAAGCCAAAAGTTTTTTGTTTTTTTTTTAATTTTTAATATTTTTATTACATATTTTCCTCAATTACATTTCCAATGTTATCCCAAAAGTCCCCCATAGCGCCCCCCACTTCCCTACCCACCCATTCCCATTCTTTTGGCCCTGGCATTCCCCTATATTGGGGCATATAAAGTTTGCAAGTCCAATGGGCCTCTCTTTCCAGTGATGGCCGACTAGACCATCTTTCGATACATATGCAGCTAGAGACAAGAGCTCCGGGGTTCTGGTTAGTACATCATGTTGTTCCAACAATAGGGTTGCAGATCCCTTTAGCTCCTTGGGTACTTTCTCTAGCTTCTCCATTGGGAGCCCTGTGATACATCCAATAGCTGACTGTGAACATCCACTCCTGTGTTTGCTAGGCCCTGGCATCGTCTCACAAGAGACAGCTATATTTGGGTCCTTTCAGCAAAATCTTGCTAGTGTATGCAATGGTGTCAGCGTTTAGAAGCTGCTTATGGGATGGATCCCTGGATACGGCAGTCTTTAAATGGTCCATCCTTTCATCACAGCTACGAACTTTGTCTCTGTAAGAAGCCAAAAGTTTTAATCTTTCAGTATATATTGTTTCCTAAGTGGAAAGTATTTTATTAACTAATGCTTCTCAAGGGAAGTTTACCTTAAATCCTTGCTTGTCATTTTTCCAGTTTAGACTAGCTTCTAGCCTTTTAACTTTATGGCAATAGTACATCAGAGACTGTATATTCAGACTTAGTTTAATTAGTCATTTAATAGATTCATAATGATTTTTCACTCTTCTTCAGTGTGACCAGCCATTCTAACTCAATCTTAGACTGGTCTAACATTCAGTTCAATTATTAGAGATTCCTATATTCTAAATTATCTAGCAAAGTTAATTCAGAGCATTTCCCCCAAGGTCACCAAAGGCTCATCTTGCCTTCACCTTATTTGTCCTAAACTTTTTGCAAACTGACATTAAAGGTCAGTCTGCAGCGGAACGCCACTGGCACCCAGTTACTTCTAATTCTTATGCATTGGTAAAATGGAAGGACGCCCTGACTAATAAATGGAAGGGTCCGGATCCAGTTCTAATCTGGGGAAGAGGCTCGGTTTGTGTTTTTTCACGAGATGAAGATGGAGCACGGTGGCTACCAGAGAGATTAATTCGTCAGGTAAACACAGATTCTGTCTCTTCTCTTAAGTATCATTCTAAAGACTAAAATTCCTCTTGTGCTTAGAATTCAGCTGGGAGTGGAAGCTCCCAGAAACTGTTTTCCTCTGAGCCAATTCCCCTACAGGAGGCCGGAGATTAGCTTTAGTTTTACAATTTGCATCTAAATAAAGTACCTTGACTTCTCCAAACAGAAAATTTACATTGCTACACTCTCATTGTTTAGATTTTTTTCTTTTCTCAAGCAGGTCAATCTACATTCTCCGGTTCTCTGCCCCTAAGAGCAAACAGGTGGTACTGCTAATCTCCCTTCCAAGGACATCCCAGCATGTGGTTTTCAGTCTAAGATAAGATTTAGATTTACCAGGAGAGCTAGGGAAGTAGAAATTTCATATATTTACAGAGATTAGTTCTTATTTTGATAGAGATGGGCTTAGTCCCTTAGCTGGTCTCTGGCTTTTCACCCTTGCTGTTACTGCAAGGTGTCCTTAGTTCCTCAGGCTAGGGAATAACAAAGATGAAGAGGAAAGACTTTCAGCTCCTATTTTAACCAAAATTAATGGTGTTAATACTGACATAATTCTTGTCTAGGCCTTGCTAAATCTGAGGTTGACAAGTCTCATATAGAGACTGCGCATAGCTCAGAACTGCGATACTGATTCACAATCATATGAATACAGTATGGGTACTGCTTGGCGCAGGAGATTACTGCAGAGGGAAGGTCCAGCTTGACCATTTCTGAGTTCCCTGTGCAACACACCTGATTTGAAAGAGGTTGGTATCTGATTCCAGCTAAAAACCAAAAATACCTAAGGCTCTGCCTCCCCTCCCCAAAAGATACCAAGAGCCACAGATGTGAGTTGTTATAAAGCTCACGGGAGGAATCAGGTCAATGTCCACCCAAGTCAAGGTTAAAGGCCCACTCATCTATGGATGAAAAAAATCATTTGATCACCTCTGTTAAGCATTGCCTATTTAAACTTAATTAATAGGGGGGAGAGAGGTTGGAGACCTTACTGTCGAAAGGGCAAGCCCTTCACTGCCTCCCACCCAAATAAAAATAAAAAAGCCAACTGGCCTTGTACTAGGAGCCAGCCAGTCTTACCCCCTTCTCCCTGTTTCCCCCGCCTGTCATCCAAAATTGCGGAGGAATATCAGCTCAGTGTTATTCTAAATTTGTTTAGTTAAACTCAGCCAGGGTTCCAAAGCCCTACTTAAAATGCAAACAGGTAGTTACCTATTCAGCACTAATTAGCATTATAAAGTCAGAGCCTATTCTGTTAGTGGTTTACTAGGATAATAAAGACAGTCTTAGCCAGATACAGTTTACCATTAGAAAAGCTAGGGAATCCCACGGAAACAGGTTTTTTCTTTAGCCCTAAGAACTCAGGCAGAACTATTGAACATAAATAATTTTTCTGCCTCAGGCCAGCCCCTTTTTTATTTTTGTTTGTTTGTTTTGTTAACTAATGGAAGGAGATGTGGCCTCCCTTCCCCCAGCCTGGAACCTGCTTGCTCAAGGGTGGAGCTACCTGCTCATTCGTCCTACCACGCCTACTGCTGGAACCTGCCTTTGCTGCCTGGAGGCACACACGTGTTCGTCCTGCTACTGGACCCTGAGTTACTTGGCGGGATATTGGGTTCCCTCCCCTTTCCTTTATAACTGAGTGTCTGAAAATAGTAAAATTGAGCTTTGATCAGGATGTTGTCTTAGCTCCATTCTTTCTTCCGCCCCGTCTAGATTCCTCTCTTTTCAGCGAACTGCCATTCTCAGTTGAACCGTTTGTGTTGTGGACTGTGGGCAGGCCGCAACATTCAGGTAGTTACCTCTTATGCAAATGTGTTCAAAGTTATTCCTCATTTTCTCTTCTACTAAATTTAGTATATCCTGTTTTATGTTGAGGTCTTTGATCCAGTTAGACTTGAGCTTTATGCAGGGTGATAAATATGGATTTATTTGCATTCTTCTACATGCAAGCATAGTTAGACCAGAACCATCAGTTCAAGATGCTTTCTTTTTTCCATTGTATGCTTTTGGCTTCTTTGTCAAAAATCAAGTGTCCAGAGGCGTGTGGGTTTACTTATGTGTCTCTGATTCAACTACAATGATGATACCATGCAGTTTTAAATTACTATTTCTCTGTGGTACAGCTTAAAATCAGGGATGGTGAGATCTCAGCAGTTTTTCTATTATACAGGATTGTTTTATGCCAAGTCCTTTATGGCCATGCAAGTGATGGATTGGCCTGTTTCCTACCCCTGGTACAGAGCCAGCAGGGCATGGACTTCCACAAATGTTGATGGTTGCTAGACATGAGGCTGTGTGTGTGTGTGTGTGTGTGTGTGTGTGTGTGTGTGTGTGTGTATTTTTTTTCCTCCTTCAGGAAATACTCTCCCTGACAAGGTTATTCTCCCTGTCAAGGTTTTTGGGGAATGTCCTCTCTGTCAAGATTAATGACTCCATAATAATCAGAGATAGCACAAGTTTGGGAGGCAAGAGTATGTCTAATGTCTCACCAAAATGATAAACACTGAGACCGTCAGGACAGCCCTTAAGGCTGTGGGAAAGAACTCTGAAAATACGAGTTCAAGAATATATAATTTCTCATCTACACAAAATGTGAGGATGCAATATGAATTGAATAAGGAGTTTCACAAACCTAAAAGAAAAGAGGCAGCTGCATTATGAGTCAGCTTGTCAGAAAGATACTAAGGAAAGAGATAAAAAGTGGTGATTTCAGGGAGGTATCCCACCCAGCTAAGTTTATTATTTGTGCTTTAAAAAGTCATACAGAAGCCGGGCATGGTGGCACACGCGTTTAATCCCAGCACTTGGGAGGCAGAGGCAGGCGGATTTCTGAGTTCAAGGCCAACTGGTCTACAGAGTGAGTTCCAGGACAGCCAGGACTATACAGAGAAACCCTGTCTCGAAAAACCAAAAAAAAAAAAAAAAAAAAAAAAAAAAGGCATACAGATTCCTAGGTTCAATGTCAGTCTGGTACAGAGCTAGGTTAAGCCCGGGTGTAATAGGAATGGTGATCTCAGAGCAAGATCCTACTTAGCTAGCTTATTGTCTAAGCTTAGAAAAGCAGGCAGCTCTATGAATTTATTTACAATATTAAAAAAGGAAAAAGGAAAAAAGAATGTACTGACTGAGGGGCTGCAGAGATAGGTCAGTGGTTAAGAGCACTGACTTCTCTTCCAGAGGTCCTGAGTTCAATTCCCAGCAACCACATGGTGGCTCACAACCATCTGTAATGGAATCCGATGCCCTCTTCTGGTGTGTCTGGGAGCAGCTACAGTGTACTCATATACATAAAATAAGTAAATAAGTCTTTTAAAAAAAGAATGTACTTGCTGTCTTTTTCTAAGAATCAGAACCTGGAGTTAGGGGATGATGTAAAATATTCAAAGGGGAACCTGGATTGAATGATTGAATTGATATGTAAATAAAAGACTGGAATTTTGTTCTGCAAGAGATGAACTATACACAGAGTTTTAGAATTTTTTTTTTTCCTAGCAATTGAGAGCTGTACCAAGCAGAGAGCTGTGTGGAAAGTAGTGTCAAGCAGAACATAGGCCGTCAGCTTGTACCCATGATTGCCTTTGAGATGGTTTCTCACCACCATCAAACACCCCATCTCTAAAGAGCCCCTCTCCAAGTTGAGGCTGGTCTTTGGCAATTTTAGATATCCTGAGTTTTTTTGTTTTTCCATGTGAAGTTGAGTATTGTTCTTTAATGGTCTGTAGAGAAATGTATTGAAATTTTGATGGGGATTGTGTTAAATCTGTAGATTGCTTTGGATAAGATGGACAGTTTTAGTATGTTTTTTGGTTTGGTTTGGTTTTTTTCTACATGGTTTATTTTGGAATAAATGCCTTTTATTTCTTTTCTTTCCTTTTCTTTTTTAGTTTGTATTTTTTATTAGATATTTTCTTCATTTACATTTCAAATGCTATCCAGAAAAACCCCTATACCCTCCCTCTGCCCTGCTCCCCAACCCACCCACTTCTGCTTCCTGGCCCTGGCATTACCCTGTACTGAGGCATATGATCTTCTCAAGAACAAGGGCCTCCTATAGGGTTGCAGACCCCTTTAGCTCCTTGAGTACTTTCTCTAGCTCCTTCATTGGGGGCCCTGGGTTCCATCCAATAGATGACTGTGAGCATCCACCTTGTATTTGTCAGGCACTGGCATAGCCTCACAAGAGAGAGCTATGTCAGAGTCCTGTCAGCAAAATCTATCTGGCATATGCAATAGTGTCTGGGTTTGGTGGTTGTCTATGGGATGGATCCTCAAGTACAGCAGTCTCTGGAAGGTCATTCCTTCAGGCTCTGCTCTGAACTTTGTATCTGTAACTCCTTCTATGGGTATTTTGTTCCCCCTTCTAAGAAGGACTGAAGTGTCCACACTTTAGTCTTTCTTCACCTTGAGTTTCATATGTTTTTTAATATATTTTATTACATATTTTCCTCAATTACATTTCCAATGCTATCCCAAAAATCCCCCATACTCTCCCCCCTGTCCCCCATTTCCCTACCCACCCATTCCCAATTTTTTTTTTTTTTTTTTTTTTTGGCCCTGGCATTCCCCTGTACTGGGGCATATAAAGTTTGTGTGTCCAATGGGCCTCTCTTTTCAGTGATGGCCGACTAGGCCATCTTTTGATACATATGCAGCTAGAGTCAAGAGCTCCGGGGTACTGGTTAGTTCATAATGTTGTACCACCTATAGGGTTGCAGGTCCCTTTAGCTCCTTGGGTACTTTCTCCAGCTCCTCCATTGGGAGCCCTGTGATCCATCCAATAGCTGACTGTGAGCATCCACTTCTGTGTTTGCTAGGCCCCGGCATAGTCTCACAAGAGACAGCTCTATCAGGGTCCTTTCAGCAAAATCTTGCTAGTGTATGCAATGGTGTCAGCGTTTGGAAGCTGATTATGGGATGGATCCCTGGATATGGCAGTCTTTAGATGGTCCATCCTTTCGTCACAGCTCCAATCTTTGTTTCTGTAACTCCTTCCATGGATGTTTTGTTCCCAATTCTAAGAAGGGGTACAGTGACCCCACTTTGGTCTTCATTCTTCTTGACTTTCATGTGCTTAGCAAATTGTATTATATATCTTGGGTATCTTAAGTTTTGGGCTAATATCCACTTATCAGTGAATACATATTGTGTGAGTTCTTTTGTGATTGTGTTACTTCACTCAAGATGATGCCCTCCAGGTCCATCCATTTGGCTAGGAATTTCATAAATTCATTCTTTTTAATATCTGAGTAGTACTCCATTGTGTAAATGTACCATAATTTCTGTATCCATTCCTCTGTTGAGGGACATCTGGGTTCTTTCCAGCTTCTGGCTATTATAAATAGGGCTGCTATGAACATAGTGGAGCATGTGTCCTTCTTACCGGTTGGGACATCTTCTGGATATATGCCCAGGAGAGGTATTGCTGGATCCTCCGGTAGTACTATGTCCAATTTTCTGAGGAACCACCAGACTGATTTCTAGAGTGGTTGTACAAGCTTGCAATCCCACCAACAATGGAGGAGTGTTCCTCTTTCTCCACATCCTCGCCAGCATCTGCTGTCACCTGAATTTTTGATCTTAGCCATTCTGACTGGTGTGAGGTGGAATCTCAGGGTTGTTTTGATTTGCATTTCCCTGATGATTAAGGATGTTGAACATTTTTTCAGGTGCTTCTCTGCCATTCGGTATTCCTCAGGTGAGAATTCTTTGTTCAGTTCTGAGCCCCATTTTTTAATGGGGTTATTTGACTTTCTGGAGTCCACCTTCTTGAGTTCTTTATATATATTGGATATTAGTCCCTTATCTGATTTAGGATAGGTAAAGATCCTTTCCCAATCTGTTGGTGGTTTTTTTGTCTTATTGATGGTGTTTTTAGCCTTGCAGAAGCTTTGCAGTTTCATGAGGTCCCACTTGTCAATTCTCGATCTTACAGCACAAGCCATTGCTCTTTTGTTCAGGAATTTTTCCCCTGTGCCCATATCTTCGAGGCTTTTCCCCACTTTCTCCTCTATAAGTTTCAGTGTCTCTGGTTTTATGTGAAGTTCCTTGATCCACTTAGACTTGACCTTAGTACAAGGAGATAGGAATGGATCGATTCGCATTCTTCTACATGATAACAACCAGTTCTGCCAGCACCATTTGTTGAAAATGCTGTCTTTCTTCCACTGGATGGTTTTAGCTCCCTTGTCGAAGATCAAGTGACCGTAGGTGTGTGGGTTCATTTCTGGGTATTCAATTCTATTCCATTGGTCTATTTGTCTGTCACTATACCAGTACCATGCAGTTTTTATCACAATTGCTCTGTAGTAAAGCTTTAGGTCCGGCATGGTGATTCCACCAGAGGTTCTTTTATCTTTGAGAAGAGTTTTTGCTATCCTAGGTTTTTTGTTATTCCAGATGAATTTGCAGATTGCACTTTCTAATTCGTTGAAGAATTCATTTGGAATTTTGATGGGGATTGCATTGAATCTGTAGATTGCTTTTGGCAAGATAGCCATCTTTACAATGTTGATCCTGCCAATCCATGAGCATGGGAGATCTTTCCATCTTCTGAGATCTTCTATAATTTCTTTCTTCAGAGACTTGAAGTTTTTATTATACAGATCTTTCACTTCCTTAGTTAGAGTCACGCCAAGATATTTTATATTATTTGTGACTATTGAGAAGGGTGTTGTTTCCCTAATTTCTTTCTCAGCCTGTTTATTCTTTGTGTAGAGAAAGGCCATTATTGATTTGTTTGAGTTAATTTTATATCCAGCTACTTCACCGAAGCTGTTTATCAGGCTTAGTAGTTCTCTGGTGGAATTTTTAGGGTCAATTATATATACTATCATATCATCTGCAAAAAGTGATATTTGACTTCATCTTTTCCAATTTGTATCCCCTTGATCTCCTTTTGTTGTCGAATTGCTCTGGTTAGGACTTCAAGTACAATGTTGAATAGGTATGGAGAAAGTGGACAGCCTTGTTTAGTCCCTGATTTTAGAGGGATTGCTTCAAGCTTCTCACCATTTACTTTTATGTTGGCTACTGGTTTGTTGTAGATTGCTTTTTTCATGGTTAGGTATGGGCCTTGGATTCCTGATCTTTCCAAGACTTTTATCATGAATGGGTGTTGGATCTTGTCAAATGCTTTTTCCGCATCTAACGAGATGATCATGTGGTTTTTGTCTTTGAGATTGTTTATATAATGGATTACTTTGATGGATTTCCATATATTAAACCATCCCTGCATCCCTGGAATAAAACCTCCATGGTCAGGATGGATGATTGCTTTGATGTGTTCTTGGATTCAGTTAGCAAGATTTTTATTGAGGATTTTTGCATCTATATTCATAAGGGAAGTTGATCTGAAGTTCTCTATCTTTGTTGGATCTTTCTGTGGTTTAGGTATCAGAGTAATTGTGGCTTCATAGAATGAGTTGGGTAGAGTTCCTTGTACTTCAATTTTGTGGAATAGTTTGTGCAGAACTGAAATTTGATCTTCTTTGAAGGTCTGATAGAACTCTGCATTAATCCCATCTGGTCCTGGGCTTTTTTTGACTGAGAGACTATTAATGACTGCTTCTATTTCTTTAGGGGATATGGGACTGTTTAGATCGTTAACTTGATCCTGATTTAACTTTGGTACCTGGTATCTGTCTAGCAATTTGTCCATTTCGTCCAGGTTTTCCAGTTTTGTTGAGTATAGCCTTTTGTAGAAGGATCTGATGGTGTTTTGGATTTCTTCAGGATCTGTTGTTATGTCTCCCTTTTCATTTCTGATTTTGTTAATAAGGATGTTGTCCCTGTGCCCTCTAGTGAGTCTAGCTAAGGGTTTATCTATCTTGTTGATTTTCTCAAAGAACCATCTCCACTTTTGGTTAATTCTTTGAATAGTTCTTCTTGTTTCCACTTGGTTGATTTCACCCCTGAGTTTGATTATTTCTTGCCGTCTACTCCTCTTGGGTGAATTTTCTTCTTTTTTTCTAGAGCTTTTAGATGTATTGTCAATCTGCTAGTGTGTGCTTTCTCCAGTTTCTTTTTGTAGGCACTCAGAGCTATGAGTTTCCCTCTTAGAAATGCTTTCATTGTGTCCCATAGGTTTGGATATGTTGTGGCTTCATTTTCAATGAACTCTAAAAAGTCTTTAATTTCTTTCTTTATTCCTTCCTTGACCAAGGTATCATTGAGAAGAGTGTTGTTCAGTTTCCATGCGAATGTTGGCTTTCCATTATTTATGTTGTTATTGAAGATCATTCTTAGTCCATGGTGGTCTGATAAGATGCATGGGACAATTTCAATATTTTTGTATCTGTTGAGGCCTGTTTTGTGACCAATTATATGGTCAATTTTGGAGAGGTTCCGTGAGGTGCTGAGAAGAAGGTATATCTTTTTGTTTTAGGATAAAATGTTCTGTAGATATCTGTTAAGTCCATTTGTCTCATAACTTCTGTTAGTCTCACTGTGTCCCTGTTTAGTTTCTGTTTCCACGATCTGTCCATTGATGAAAGTGGTGTGTTGAAGTCTCCCACTATTATTGTGTGAGGTGCAATGTGTGCTTTGAGCTTTACTAAAGTGTCTTTAATGAATGTGGCTACCCTTGCATTTGGAGCATAGATATTCAGAACTGAGAGTTCCTCTTGGAAGATTTTACCTTTGATGAGTATGAAGTGTCCCTCCTTGTCTTTTTTGATAACTTTGGGTTGGAAGTCGATTTTATTCGATATTAGAATGGCCACTCCAGCTTGTTTCTTCAGGCCATTTGCTTGGAAAATTGTTTTCCAGCCTTTTACTCTGAGGTAGTATCTGTCTTTTTCCCTGAGATGGGTTTCCTGTAAGCAGCAGAATGTTGGGTCCTATTTGTGTAGCCATTCTGTTAGTCTATGTCTTTTTATTGAGGAATTGAGTCCATTGATATTAAGAGATATTAAGGAAAAGTAATTGTTGCTTCCTTTTATTTTTTTTGTTAGAGTTGGCATTTTGTTCTTGTGGCTGTCTTCATTTTGGTTTGTTGAGGGATTACTTTCTTGCTTTTTCTAGGGCGTGATTTCCTTCCTTGTATTGGTTTTTTTCTGTTATTATCTTTTGAAGGGCTGGATTCGTGGAAAGATAAAGTGTGAATTTGGTTTTGTCGTGGAATACTTTGGTTTCTCTATCTATGGTAATTGAGAGTTTGGCCTGGGCTGGCATTTGTGTTCTCTTAGTGTCTGTAGAACATCTGTCCAGGCTCTTCTGGCTTTCATAGTCTCTGGTGAAAAGTCTGGTGTAATTCTGATAGGCCTGCCTTTATATGTTACTTGACCTTTCTCCCTTGCTGCTTTTAATATTCTATCTTTATTCAGTTCATTTGTTGTTCTGATTATTATGTTGTGGGAGGAATTTCTTTTCTGGTCCAGTCTATTTGGAGTTCTGTAGGCTTCTTGTATGATCATGGGCATCTCTTTCTTTAGGTTTGGGAAGTTTTCTTCTAAAATTTTGTTGAAGATATTTGCTGGCCCTTTAAGTTGAAAATCTTCCGTCTCATCAACTCCTATTATCCGTAGGTTTGGTCTTCTCATTGTGTCCTGGATTTCCTGGATGTTTTGAGTTAGGATCCTTTTGCGTTTTGTATTTTCTTTGATTGTTGTGCCGAAGTTTTCTATGGAATCTTCTGCACCTGAGATTCTCTCTTCCATCTCTTGTATTCTGTTGCTGATGCTCGCATCTATGGTTCCAGATTTCTTTCCTAGGGTTTCTATTTCCAGTGTTGCCTCACTTTGGGTTTTCTTTATTGTGTCTACTTCCCTTTTTAGGTCTAGTATAGCTTTGTTCATTTCCATCACCTGTTTGGATGTGTTTTCCTGTTTTTCTTTGAGGACTTCTACCTGTTTGGTTGTGTTTTCCTGTTTTTCTTTAAGGACTTGTAACTCTTTAGCAGTGTTCTCCTGTATATCTTTAAGTGAGTTATTAAAGTCTTTCTTGATGTCCTCTACCATCATCATGAGATATGCTTTTAAATCCGGGTCTAGCTTTTCGGTTGTGTTGGGGTGTGCAGGACTAGGTGGGGTGGGAGTGCTGCGTTCTGATGATGGTGAGTGGTCTTGATTTCTGTTAGTAGGATTCTTGCGTTTGCCTTTTGCCATCTGGTAATCTCTGGGGCTGTGCAGAATACACTGGGTGGGGTCCTGGAACCAAGATGTCTGTTGCTGATGCTCAGGCAAAGCGCTCCCTCTCCGCTCAGACCCCTTTCCACTGGCTGGAGGTGGCTGGATGTCAGGGGCCTGTGCAGAATACACTCGGCGGGGTCATGGAACCAAGATGTCTGCTTCCGATGCACAGGCAAAGCGTTCCTGGGCCGGTCGGATCCCTAACCACTGCCCAGAAAAGTGGCCAGCTGTCTGGGGCCCGAAAAGGGGGCTGCCTTAGAAGCTCTGTGGCTCCCCCGTCCCAGAAGCTTTTAGCTTCTGTATTCAGTACTCTCACCTGTGCAGAATACACTCGGCGGGGTCCCGGAACCAGGATGTCTGCTGCCTATGCTCAGACTAGGCGCTCCCTCTCCTGATTTTCATATGTTTTGCAAATTGTATCTTGGGTATTCTAAGTTTCTGGGCTAATATCCACTTATCAGTGAGTGCATATCATGTGTGTGTTCTTTGGTGATTGGGTTACCTCACTTAGGGTGATATACTCCAGGTCCATCCATTTGTCTAAGAATTTCATAAATTCATTGTTTTTAATAGCTGAGTAGTACTCCATCGTGTAAATGTACCACATTTTCTGTATCCCTCTATTGAGGGACATCTGGGTTCTTTTCAGCTTCTATCTATTATAAAGAAGGCTGCTATGAACATAGTGGATCATGTGTCCTTATTACCAGTTGGAACATCGTCTGGGTATATGCTCAGGAGAGGTATTGCTAGATATTCCGGTAGTACTATGTCCAACTTTCTGAGGAACCACTAGACTGATTTCCAGAGTGGTTGTACCAGCTTGCAATCTCACCAGCAATGGAGGAGTGTTCCTCTTTCTCCACATCCTTGCCAGCATCTGCTGTCACCTGAATTTTTGATCTTAGCCATTCTGACTGGTGTGGGGTGGAATCTCAGGGTTGTTTTGATTTGCATTTCCCTGATGATTAAGGATGTTGAACTTTTTTTCAGGTGCTTCTCAGCCATTCAGTATTCCTCAGTTGAGAATTCTTTGTTTAGCTCTGTAACCCAATTTTTTATAGGGTTATTTGATTTTCTGGAGTCCACCTTCTTGACTTCTTTGTATTAAGGAAAAGTAATTGTTTCTTCCTGTTATTTTTGTTGTTAGAGTTGGAATTCTGTTCTTGTGGCTATTTTTAGGTTTGTTGAGGATTACTTTCTTGCTTTTTCTAGGGCATAATTTCCCTCCTTGTGTTGGAGTTTTCCCTTTAATATCCTTTGAAGGGCTGGATTCATGGAAAGATATTTGTGAATTTGGTTTTATCATGGAATACTTTGTTTTCTCCATTTATGGTAATTGAGAGTTTTGCTGGATATAGTAGCCTGGGCTGGAGTTTGTGTTGTCTTAGGGTCTGTATAACATCTGTCCAGGATCTTCTGGCTTTCATAATTTCTGGTGAGAAGTCTGGTGTAATTCTGATAGATCTGCCTTTATATGTTACTTGACATTTTCCCTTACTGCTTTTAATATTCTGTCTTGATTTAGTGCATTTGTTCTTCTGATTAATATGTGTTGGGGGGAATTTCTTTTCTAGTCCAGTCTATTTGGAGTTCTGTAGGCTTCTTATATGTTCATGGGCATCTCTTTCTTTAGGTTAGGAAAGTTTTTTCTATAATTTTGTTGAAGATATTTACTGGCCCTTTAAGTTGAAAATCTTCATTCCCATCTACACCTATTATCCTTAGGTTTGGTCTTCTCATTGTGTCCTGGATTTCTTGGATGTTTTGAGTTAGGGTCTTTTTGCATTTTGCATTTTTTATTGTTGTGTTCATGTTTTCTATGGAATCTTCTGCACCTGAGATTCTCTCTTCCATCTCTTGTATTCTGTTGCTGATGCTTGCATCTATGGTTTCTGATTTCTTTCCTAGGATTTCTATCTCCAGAGTTGTCTCTCTTTGGGTTTTCTTTATTATTTCTACTTCCATTTTTAGATCCTGGATGGTTTTGTTCAATTCCATCACTTCTTTGGTTGTGTTTTCCTGTAGTTCTTTAAGGGATTTTTGTGTTTCCTCTTCAAGGACTTCTACCTGTTTAATGTTCTCCTATATTTCTTTAAGTGAGTTATTAATGCCCTTCTTAATATCCTCTACCAGCATCATAAGATATAATTTTATATCTCAAATCTTGCTTTTTGGGTGTGTTTATTGTGTTTAGGTATGCACCTTGTATTCATAATCTCTCTTAAGACTTTTATCATGAAGGAGAATTTTTGAAGGAGGCTTTTTCAGCATCTAATGAGATTACCATGTAGTTTATTTATATGGTGGATTAAATTGATGGATTTTCATTTGTTAAACCATCCTTGTATCTCTGGCATAAAGTCTATTTGTTCAAGGTGGATGATGTTTTTGATGTGTTGCTGAATTTTGTTTGTATTTTATTGAGCATTTTTGCATCAATGTTCATAAGGCAAATTAGTCTGCAGTTGTCTTTCTTGGTTGAATCTTTGTTTGATTCAAGTATCAGGGTGACTATGGCTTTAAAGAATGAATTTGGCAGTGTTCTTTCTGTTTCTATTTTGTGAAATAAATTGAAAGGCATTGGTATTAGCTCTACTTTAAAAGTCTGGCCTTGAACATCCTTGGTTTGGGAGATTTTAGTGACTGCGTCTATTTCCTTATGTGTTCTATGTCTATCTAAATTGTTTACCTGATCTTGATTTAACTTTGTTAAGTGCTATCTAACAAGAAAATCATCTATTTCATTTAGGTTTTCAATTATGTTGTGTATAGGCTTTTGAAGTGCGACCTAATCATTCTTTGGATTTCTTCAGTGTCTGTTGCTATGTCCCCCCTTTTCATTTTTGATTTTGTTAATTTGAATACTGTCTATCTCTGCCTTTTCTAGCTAAGGGTTTGTCAATCTTATTGATTTTCTCAAAGAACCTAGTTTTAGTTTCATTGATATTTTTCTTTGTATTGTTCTTTGTTTCTAATTGATTTCAGCCCTGGGTTTGATTATTTTCTGCCATCTACTTGTTTTGCTCATTTTGCTTCCTTTTGTCCTAGAGTATTCAGGTATGTTATCCAGTTGCTCGTATGAGACCTCACCAATTTCTTTATGAAGGCACTTACTGCTATGAACTTTCCTCTTAGCACTGCTTTCATTGTGTCCTATAAGTTTGGGTATGCTGTGCCTTCATTTTCATTAAATTCTAGAAGTTTTCCACTTCTTTCTTCCCTGATGCAGTGGTCATTGAGTAGGGAGTTGTCCAGTTTCCATAAGTTTGTAGGCTTTCTGTTGTTTCTGTTGTTGTTGAATTCCAGCTTTAATCTATGGTGATCTAATAAGATACAGGGAGTTATTTTAATTTTTTGTATCTATTGAGAATTGCTTTGTGACCAAGTTTATGGTCAATTTTTAGAGAAGGTTCCATGAGATGCAGAGAAGGTATATTCTTTTGTGTTTGGGAGAATGGTTCTGTAGACCTCTGTTAGGTTCATTTGATTTATAACTTCATTTAGTTTCATTATTTCTCTTTTTAGTTTCTGTCTGGATTAACTGAGAATGGGATGTTGAAGTCTCCCACAATTAGTGTGTGGGGTTTGATGTGTGATTTAAGCTTTAGTAATTTTTCTTTTATAAATATGGGTACCCTTGCCTTTGGGCATAGAATTCAGAATTGAATTCTGAATCTTAGTGGCTTTTTCCTTTGATGAGTATGAAGTGTCCTTCCCTGTCTCTTTTGATTAATTTTGGTTGAAAATCTATTTTATTGGATATTAGGATGGCTACTCCAGCTTGTTTCTTGGATTTTTTGCTTAAAAAATATTTTTTCAGCCTTTTACTTTGCAGTATTGTCTATCTTTGATTCTGAGCTCTGTTTCTTGCATGCAGCAGAATGATGGATCCTGTTTTCACATTCATTCTGTTAGCTTGTATCTTTTTAATGAAGAATTGAGTCCATTGATGTTGAGAGATATTTAAGACCAATGATTGTTATTTCCTACAATTTTGTTGATGGTGGTGATTGTGTGTGTGTGTGTGTGTGTGTGTGTGTGTGTAGTCATGTGGAATTATTTATTTTCTCTGTTTTCTTGCATGTACTTAATCTCCTTGTGTTTCCTTCTAGTATCCTCTGCAGTGCTGGATTTGTAGATAGATAGCTACTGTTTAAACTTGGTTTTGTCATGGAAAATCATTTCTCTCTATGGAGCTTGAAAGTTTTGCTGGATATAGTCGTCTGGACTGGCATCTGTGATCTCTTAGATTCTACAAGACATCTGCCTAGGACTTTTAGAGTCTCTGTTGTGAAGTCAGGTGTAATTCTAATAGGTCTGCCTTTATATGTTACTTGGTCTTTTTTCCCTTGTAGCTTTTAATATTCTTTCTTTATTCTGTACATTTAGTGTTTTGATTATTGTACAGCAGGAAGATTTTCTTTTGTAGTCCAATCTATGTAATGTTTTCTAAGTTTTGTATGTTTATAGGCATCTCTTTCTTTATGTTAGGGAAATTTTCTTCTAAAGTTTTGCTGAAAATGTTTTCTAAACTTTTGAGCTGGGAATTATCTCCTCTCCTCTCCCTCCTCCTCTTCCTCCTCCTCTTCCTCCTCCTCCTCCTATTCATCCCCTTCTTCCTAATCCTCTCCTCCTACTCCTCCTTCTTTTTCTTGTTCTGTTTCTATTATTCTTGGTCTCGGTCTTTTTTATAGTGTCCCAGTTTTCTTGGATGTTTTGTGTCAGAACACAAAATCTAAAACATCAGTTTTAGATTTAACATTTTCTTTGACTGATATGTAGATTTCTTCTAAAGTATCTTTAATACTTGAGATTCTCTCTTCCATCTCCTGTATTCTATTGGTGATGCTTGTGTCTGTAGTTTCCGTTCTCTTATGTAGGTATCTATTTTCATTTTCAGATCTTGAACAGTTTTATTCATTTCCTTTACTTCTTTGATTGTATTTTCCTGTATTTCTTTAAAGGATTTATTCATTTCCTCTTTAAAGAACTCTATCATCTTCATAATGTTGGATTTAAGGTAATTTTCTTGTCCTTCAGATGTGTTATGGTATCCAGGGCTCACTCTAGTAGGACAGTTGGGCTCTGGTGGTACCATATTGCCTTAGCTGTTGTTGATTTCCTACACTGGTCTTTAGCCATCCAGATTTTGTGGGGTTTATAGGTTTATTTACTGTTTTTTTATCTTTGTAGAAAGGGTATTTTTGGTTTTGTTTTTTGTTTTTTTATGCCCCCCCCCCAGGTTTCTGTTTCTTTTGTCTTTTGGCCTGAGTGACCTCTGTTTCTGGCAAGTCTTCAGGTCTAGTAGAGTATCTTCCTGGGGGGGGGGGGGGTTGTGGCTTGCATAGCCTCTGGGGTTTTGGGTGCTAACCTTGCCCTGAGGGTCCCTAGAACCAGCATGGCCTGTGGTACCTTGTCCCAGGGGCCTCCAAGAAATCAGGCAGAGTTGTGGGCTGAAAATTGGAGTTCAGGAGGTAGGGATCAGTTTAAGGCTTTTGGGTGTGGTTTAAGGGTATATGGCTAGCAAGGGGTTCGGGCAGGGTCTTACCTGATTGTCTCTGTTGCCAACAGGCCTCCAAGAAATCAGACAGAGTGGTGGGTCAGGAAATGAAGCACAGTGTTTGGGGTGCAGATTACCTCTATTGGGTATGCTTTCAGGGGAGTTGGCAGGCAGGGGTTTTGATAACAGAGGGGCTTACCTGGGGTCTGTGGTGCCTACAAGTTTCCTGGAAAGCAGGCAACATTGTCAGGCATTTTCAGCTGTCCTGTGTCCAGGTCTGTACCCTGTTTGGGTGTCTGGCCCGAGTTTCTGTCCTAACCTCTTCAATGATGGACTTTAGTGAAAGCATAAAAAAAATAAATGCTTCTCTCCCTAACTTTCTTTTGCTCATGGTGCTTTATCATACCAATAGTAACCCTAACTAAGAGACCTAATACTTCAGGTTTCTGTCTGTAAGTAAAACCACTGCTTCCCTTCCCAGCTCCAACTACCTCAAGCAAAACTAATTTAGTAGCCAGTTAACCTGAACAGCATGTATTAACTCAAAGACATGCCTCCCCTCCCCCCGCCCCCACTGTCACATAAAATCCATTTGATCTCCCAATGAGCTGCTGCTCTTTACTCTTTGAGACAGCCTGACCATTTGTCTTTTCTACCCATGTCTGGGGTGGTCTTACTGACAGTGTCCTTTTCTACTGGCCTAGAGTGCTAAGAGCTTCCACATCTGCTCACTGAAGCCTAAGACCTCCAGGGACCAGGAACTACCAGTGCTAGCAAGGGTCTTTTTTTAGTTTTTAGTTTTTAGTTTTGAAACATGCTCTCACTGAGTAGCTCTGGCTTGCCTGTAATTTACACTATAGACCAATTTGGCCTCAGACTCAGAGATCCACCTGCCTCTGCCTAGGATTAAAGGAGCACACCTGAATCCCTTGATTTTGATTTCTTTATTGGGTCTCACCTCCTGCCAGCAGAGCAGACTGACCTTTGTGTAAATTGGTGGGCATGAAGTATATTTTCTGGAATCCTGAGCCTGGTTTTTCATTCGTCCTGCAGGAACTCCTCTCACATCTGTCAGCTGCAGAGAGTGACCCACCCTTATCCTGCCATTATTACAAAGGAACTTCAGAAAGAGTCAGAAAATCTCCCCCCACTGAAGCCTCCAATGAACATTGGGTTTTAATATATTACTTTTGTAGGAAAGAAAAAACTGTTTTAACAATCGGATTGATCATCATCGTCGCTAACAGTAGAAATTTAAGCATCAACGATAGAACCAGTCCTCAGTGTAGTAAGTGTTGTCATTGCCAACTGTCACCTTAACTACTGGCTTACATCCCATAACCTCATTTGATTAGTTCAAGTTTTAGTCTATTGAAAGAGACTCCTCATCCACTCTGGTCCTTCCTATCCAGTGTGTGCATAATTATTCCTTCTTTCCTGGGGCTGAAGAGAAAGAGGATGATTGGCAGTGAATGAAGAAGTAAATGGAAAGCAGCAGGAATGGTTGGTGCTTCGGGCACACGTTTCTTTACAGCAACACAAGATGTAGCATACACAGCTGCACCTGGAGAGTGTTAGTCTCACTGGTAAGCCCTCCAGTCCAACCTCAGCCTTCTACCAAGGGGTCCCCTACCCACCGTTTATCCTGATTATCAAGATTGAACTTAAGAGGCACACCTAAGAGATACTGCTGAAGATATCTGTGAAGGTGTGCAGAAAGTTTTAATGGAGGAAGAACCGTCCTATGTGTGGATAGCACCATTCCCTGAGCAGGGGTGCCCGACTGAATGAAAAGCAAAAAGGAGCTGATACAATGTGACCAGTTGTCTCATTTTCCTGCCCCAGAGCTAATGCAGCTCTGACCACCATGACTTCCCTTTCACTATGGAGTGCAGCCTCAAAATAGGATCCCAAAATAGGATTCCTCCTTGTTTAAGTGATTTGCGTGGTCAGACATTTTGCCACAGCAATAAAGTAACCAACATAGTCACCAAGCAAAGGTCAGGATGAAGGCTAGAAGTCCGGTCTCCTGCTTTCACAGAGCACCAGTAGACATGAGGCACATCACACCATGGGAAGTGGCTCTGTATGGTCATCACGAGAGATTCCTCTTCCAACTTTTTACTGTTATCTTGCTACATCCTGGCAGGTCTCAGCAATGAAAGAGAAAGGGCACAATTGTTACTGTCACTCCCTGGAACTGGCCAAATCCTAGGTGTGTCCATGGGATCATATATTTGGTATGGAAAAAGGAAACTCCTACCTACCATGTTAGCATGTCAGGGAGTGGGGTCCTTCTGGATTCCTCCAAAGAATCCATTCCTTGTCAAACGTCTGCAATCCTAAATAGAAGTTGAATGTTATTCTTTCCTTCAACCATATGAAAAGGCTATGGGGTCCAGGTTTGGGGAAAACATACAGTGTAAAGAAAGAGTCCTGTCCTTTACAAGTCAACCACCTTTGAAAGAATCCTGCTGCCATCAGCAGCTGCCTCAAATGCTCTCAACCAGCCCCTAGGGGAGGCAAACAGGCTTTGCTGTTTTGGGGTTCTCTTTCTTAACCTGATGGCATTTTCACCTCCTCTAGGCCTCAACATATTGCTTCTTACAGGACTCAGAAAGAATTTCCAAGTCAAACAAGGCAAAGAGTGTGCTGTCCTTCTAAGCAATGTTTTTCTGTTAGTCTGACCCCTGCAGAGTGCCCTGGGGCCCTGGTGGAGCTGTCAAAGACACAGTGCAGATGTGCAAGGAGGGATCAGGGAAAGGCAATAACCATGGTGCTCGGTCTGGTCCATTACTTCTGAAACAAAGTAAGCATGGACAAGCATATGTATGTGCATGTGTGCGTGCATGCGTGTGTATGTCTGAGTGTGTCTGTGTATGTATGTATGCGTGTATCTGTCTGTGTGTGTCTGTCTGTGTATGTGTGTGTCTGTCTGAGTGTGTGTGTGTCTGTCTATCTGTGTGTATCTGTCTGTGTGTGTCTCTGTGTGTGTTTGTGTGTCTGTGTGTTTATGTGTGTGTCTTTGTGTGTCTGTCTGTGTATGTGTGTGTCTCTCTGTGTGTATCTGTCTGTGTGTGTGTCTGTTTGTCTGTGTGTGTGCATGTGTGCATGTGTGTGATCACAGTCTTCCAGCACAAAAGGCAGCCTGCATTCTGGTGTTGCGTTTTTCATGCCCACCAGCCTCTGTCATCAATGTGGTTCCTATTAGCTGGAGAGCTGCCTGGAAAGGCTGTGATGTTTCACCTTCCTCTTCAGAGCAAGACCTACAGTTGCCCTGTTGCCATGGCAGTCACTAAAGGGATAGGAAGGCAATTCGCACAGGGAGGATGATACCCCTGACAGCTCCAGTGCCTGGAGAGGTAAGATCTGCCTATCATAGCCATTTATTCCTCCGGTTGGCTGGGCAAGGGCCGAGCTTCAAGGCCCTGTTGGCTCTCAGCCTCCCAATTTTGGCATGAAATAAAGGTTTCAAAGGGTTTTTCATCCTTATACTCTTCCTCTTACTGTCTTCCTTTTGCTTCTGGGAAGCAGGATGAAGAGGAGGCTGTCTAAAGATAATCTCTTTCATCCGTTCTCAATTTAAAAGGCAGTGTAAGTAAATTCGGTAAAATTTGATGTTTGATAGTTTTCTTTCTTTTAAATTTTAACCAGTACTTCCTGCTGCTGCTTCATGTTAGCTGATGAAGCACCTGTTATGGGTTAGGTGTGTGTCAAGTGCTATCATACGTATCCTCTCACATGGTCCCTATGACAACACCGGAGGGAAAGATTAATATCCTTATTTTACCAGGAGAAGGGTGTGGAGCTCTTGAAGGCTACAAAATAAAATGGAAGTCTACCAGCACTGTAAGAGGGACAGAACTGGGTTCAAGCCCTTGTGTTATCTTTTCCTGGCAGTGGAACACAGGCAAATTACTCAACTCCTAAGCCTCAGGGGTCTGATTGGAAAAATAAGGATTATCTTATTCGAACTGCTAGAAATGGATAGCTAGCCCACATGCAGTAAGCATGCTGCCTGGTACACAGCTAACAGCTGAGGAGCAATGATTATTTAAATTTTAAATAAACTTAATTAATATTAAGTTTTAAAAGCTTTTGGAAAGCTTTTTCTAGTGATGTGTGTACACAAAACTGAGGAATGGGGTGAAGGGATCAAGCCGGGAAGGTACGGGTTCTACCTCATGTTCTCCAGAAATGTGATGTATGATGAAGACAGAAACAATAAATACATCAATAAAACACAATAGGAATCCTGTAACAGAGCCCATAGAAACCAAAGATTACTTTGTGATAGAGGAGACATTGTAAATCACAGAGGGACTTGTGAACCACTGGATAAGAATGCTCATTTCCTATGTGGAAAAACTTATCAAAGTCTCTACTTTACACCAAAAATAAACTCCACTGACCTAAATGTGAAACTGTTTTTTATGACAAGGAGATAAGAAAGGATTTCTTTAAGGGCATTAAAACCAGAAATCGTAAACAAAATGTTAAAATTTAAAACCAGAAAATAAGATAGCCTGTATATCATAAAAATTTATGTTCAAGACATATAAAGTTCCTTAAGTCAACTCTTTAAAAGGAGAGAGAGCCCAATAGGAAAAAAAGTCTATAAAGCCCAGGGCAGTGATTCACACAAAAACATTAGACATCCAAGATTCACATGAAAGTAAGTCTGGGCCTTACCAACAAGCTAGGTTATTATTTAATGTAAACAAGTAAATTCAACTGCACATTTTAGACTTGGTAAAAATAGAAAATTGTGACAAAAGAAAGTACTATTAAAAATGTAGGGGAACAGGAATTTGACCACTAGGCAGAAGCATTCTGAAGAACATGCTTTCGCAAAATCTAATAAAACTGTAAATACTTAGTGACTGAACTCTCCACTTCCGGGACCTCCCAGAGAAATTCTCAAATGTGGTTTATAAGCAGTGCTTATAGAAAACAAGAATAGATGGAGAATGGAACCCCCACAAATCCCTGTGAGGGAACTAACAGGTATGGATATCCATATGATGGGATGCTATGTGGTCACCAGAATGCGTGAATCGACTGCACATGTCAATACAGCCAGATCTTGAACAGCCAATGTTGACTGAGAACAGCAAGCTACATAATAGTGTGTGTCTTAGGGTTTCTACTGCTGCACAAACACCAAAAAGCAAGTTGAGGGTGAAAGGGTTTATTTGGCTTACACTTTGACTTTGACATTGATGTTTATCACCAAAGGAAGTCAGGACAAGAACTCAAGCAGAACAGGAACCTGGAAGCAGGAGCTGATGCAGAGGCCATGAGGGGTGCTGCTTACTGGCTTGCTTACCCTGGCTTGCTCAGCCTGCTTTTTTATAGAACTCAGGATGACCAGACCAGGGATGGCATCACCCACAATGGGCTGAGCCCTCCCTCACTGATCATTAATTGAGAAAATGCCCTACAGCTGGATCTCGTGGAGGCATTTTCTTAACTGAGGCTCCTTCCTCTCTGATGACTCCAGCTTGTGTCAAGCTGACATACAAAAGCAGCCAGTACAATATGTATATGATGACACCACTTTTCACACAATTAAAAAGCATAAGATAATGTCATATATTACCAACATATACATGTGTTGTGAAAATGTAAAGATATGGCCTGGAACACATGGGATCCACTGTAGTTACTATAAAGATGGAGCCAAAGTGGGACTGTGTGGGGACATGGGGACCTGAACTCTGTAATGCTTTTATTTCTTTTTGAAAAAGATGTGAAATTTAAAAAAAAAAAAAAAGTTTAAAGTAGGACTTTGTTCATTTGAAGTGGCAGACATATAAATTCTTTATGGTTCCCCCCCCCTTCCAAGGGTGGGGGAATAGAAGGATAACTAAGCCATTAAGAGCACTAGCTACTCTTGTGGAAGACTGGGGTTCAGTTCCTAGCACCACATGGTGGCTCACAACCATCTGAAATTTGTGTTCCAGGGATTCTGACATCCTCTTGTGGCCTCCAAAGGACCAGGCAAACAACAGGTGCAAAAACATACATGTAGACAAAATATTCAAACAAATAAAAGTAAATTTTAAACATTTTAAAGCAGAGCTGAGGTGCTTCTGTGTCCTCTTTCCTTCCAGCGCCTGCTTCTGCCTAACTTCTCTTCAGGGAGGTTTCCACAGATTACAGAAGTACATTTTTAGTACCCAGGGCACAATCCATCCTGTCTCGCAGTCTCTTTCTTCAGCTTCTTCTAGAACTTCCGGTGAACAAGGGTGCTAAGAGCAAAGCACTTCTAAGATTCAACCACTCAAACCCTGAAACAAATGTTGGGGGGCTACTCCATCCGCATGGCCCGCACAACCCGAAATGACATTTACCTCAAAAGACCCAGTGACTGCTTCCAAAAGCAGTGTGGACGGATTGTGGGAAGACACAGCATGATGGAGCTCCTGGCGTAAGAAGATACAAGTTACGATCTAAGCTGAAAGGCTGGTCAGGAAGGAAAGGGAAGACTGTGGCCAGGAATCAAAAAACCTAGACAAAGAGTTGCATGGTGGCAAACAGATTTATATGGGCTTGGGCTATAGACCGGAGAGCTCACAAAAGGTGGTAAAGGAAAGACCTTCCCAGTGCCCAGCCTTTTCCTGTGCTTCCCATTGGCTGAAATCAAAGGAAAGCCAGAAACTTGGCATCATGGGATGCCACTTGACAAAGGGAAGAATGGCTCTGGCATGAGGATGGGGAAAAGGAAAGTAAGCAACCAAATAATTAAAGGAATTAGAGGAATCTAGGTTGTGAAGTTAGTGAGCAAGAGACACACAGCTTCATTTGGAAGAACAGGAGAGACCTGAAACAGGGTCACTGTTAAGGAAATGGAAACTAAAGGGGAAGAATATGGCTTGGAATCTGGGCTCTTGCTCACTCATGAGTAAGACCCCTGAGTCAAATGTGAAGGAGAGAGAGGAGGGACAAGGGAGTCATGGCAGAACAATACCAGTAAATGGCTAAAAACTCCCATGTGTTCCTCCGAATGGGAGTCGTAGGTAGCCATGGTTTCAGAGCGTACAGCTGTGGGAAGAAGCTAGAAGCTGATGAGAAGCAGACGGGGAAGACAAGCTCTGTGGGTGAGACTTAGCATCAGCGGGATTCTGCCGCAAGGACCACCCTCTAGCCAGAGGCTGCCTGGGACCCCACAAGGAGAGCCTGTGCCCCTAACTAGGCTCCAGGCTGTTGGGAGATGCCTCTGAACTGGCTAGAGATACCTCTGAGACCCCCAGGCTGCTTGCATCCCTTGGTCTTTTTGGAACACCTGAGACAGGAGAATGATGAATGGCAGATCAGCCTGGAGCCACACCTTGCCCTTTGAATAGCCCCTCCCATGACAATCAACCCTTTTCTAGAGTCTGGTAAGGTGTGAGAGTTTAAGAGTTTCCCTAGGTTAGCTATGGTAGAGACCTGGAAGAGAGGCATCCAGACTCTTTTTGGCTGTGACATTTATGTGGCAACAGTAGTCTTAACCTAGGATGTTTGAGTAAGGGAAGTGTGAGGCAAACCTCAGAGCATTGGCCACTGGAAACTTGTTCTGGAAACTGCTCTGTCTAGTTTAGCCTTTTCCTTTCAGAGTTGAGGATAGGCTCTTTGAAGGTAGATATGCTCCCTAGGAAAACCCAGTAGGGGAGGGAGAGCCTGTGCAAGAACCAAGATCCCTGCTTCTATAGCCAATGTTCATTCTACTACAGGGGCATGACTGTCCATTATTCTGCTGAGTGGCTTCTGCATGTGCACTTCCACCTGGTATAAGGTATATAGCATTTAGTCTCCCAGATCTCCTGACTGCTGACTTCCACACTACACACAGATGGGCTTTTCCTGGCATTGAGCTGGATGCCATGAAAATCTCTAAACTCAATTTTTAATAGGAAAATGTATGCTGCCAAGTTGGGCTCCCCAGGGGACATTTTAGCTGTGTGAGTCATGGGGTATTTAGAAATTCTGCTCCATTTAAGGGCATTCTATTTACTGAGCATGTGTAGGTTTTTAGAATTTTGGAGTTGTGATGAGGGTGGGTTATATATTAAGAATGTATATGCCTCTCTTGGACTGTAAACAAAAGTCTGTGTGTGTGTGTGTGTGTGTGTGTGTGTGTGTGTAAAAGAAAGAAAGTGAAACAGAAACAGACCCTTGAGAGAGACACAGAACATTACTGGTAGTGGTCATATAGGAAAAAAAAAAAAAAAAAAAAAAAAGGTAGCTAACTCTTATCAGATCATTTTCTGCAATAAGAATTTGCTAAAAAAAAAAAAAAAAAAAAAAAAAAACTTTATATGCCCCAATATAGGGGAATGCCAGGGCCAAAAGAATGGGAATGGGTGGGTAGGGAAGTGGGGGGCGCTATGGGGGACTTTTGGGATAGCATTGGAAATGTAATTGAGGAAAATATGTAATAAAAATATTAAAAATCAAAAAAAAAAAAAGAATTTGCTGACCTAAGTTTGACCTTTACAGCTTCCATCCCCCTTGTTTCCTGAGGTGGCAGCTGTGGGAGCAAATGGTGAGGGGAGGGTGAGGTCAGCTGGAAATGAAGGAAATCCTATGTGTGATTGTGTGGTGGTATCAGGTGGAAGCAGCGTGCTATTGTTCCCTCAGCCCATCTTCTAGGACTGTACTGCAGGAGTCTGTGCTGAAGAGGGGACTGGCAGGGTGGTCTGAACCCACCTAGCTCAGCTCTGAAACAGGATGAGCAGACAGGGCACCATCAACAACCCAGATGCTCTCAGAAAAGAGCCCATTCTCTGTTTATGTGTGAACCCCCCACAAGTCCTGCCATTGCACCGCTGAAGCCTGAACTCAGAGCTACAGTGAAGTCCTAAGCTCACATCTGCCACTCTCTCCATCTCCCCACAAAGTCATTGATACCCAAATCAGTGTTTGTATTCTCTCTAAAGGAGGCTGCTCTCGCAGGATCTGGATCTCCTCACACCATCCTCTCTGTCTTCTTCTGAGAATATCATTCTGTGAGCTAACCTACCTTCCTCCTGTGGGAAGATACACTTCTGCACAGTCCTTCCTGGGAGATATTTACCACCTGGACTCCATGTGAACTGATTCCACCAGGAATTTGTGCAGTGTCTATAAAGCAGGTTCCAGCTCATGAAGGACAAAGTCTGGCAGCAAGGACTAAGCTGAGATTATCATGCCCTTGGGACTGACTTGAGTTCAAAGTGCTGTGTGACCTGAGCCAAGAAGTAACAGAAGTCACATTAGGGTCCTTTGTCACATTTTGAAGGCGAATCTCCACACCTCATCAGACCAGCACACCCGCTTTATGTAGGCCTCTTCTGGAAGCCAGCATGACATTCCAGTGCACACCACATCACTGTACAATACATGTCTTGTGCACAGGTGTGCTGCTCTGTCCCTGTCCCCCAGCAAGGTAGCTGGAGGTGTCAACCCAAATAGATACTGAAGTCTGTTCAGCACTCTCATCCCAATCATGAAGGTAGCTCACCTTGACTGTAACATTCATCTCAGGTCAGACATTGATCTATGCTTTTCATTAGCTGATTTAATCCTCTCAGCAATACAATGAGAAAAATGAAACATGAAGAGATCAAGTGGCTGTCCAAGTCCACAAGCTAGAAAAGGGAAGATAGCCTCCTAGCAGAGCCAATGCCTTTAACCACATATCTTATGTACATGGGGGGCATGCCTAGTTTTAAAAAGACAGTTGTGCCTGTGTTTCTGCAGCCACATCTTTATACTGTGGGGAAAACGTGGGGCCTAGACTGAAGAATGTGTGGGTCAGAAAGTGGCTCTCCCACCACCAAGGTTGTTGGTCATCTCTGAACACTCAAAATCAGGCCAATGTTCTCTCTGTCCATCTGCTGTGACTGGAAAGGGGTGTTCAGTGCAATGAATACATTGGTTGTCTGCCTCTTTGCAGTGATCAGACTGACAAGACCCATCTTTGACCCTGTTGAGTTTGGGTCCGATGAGTATGGAGAGTATAAGAGAGTGAGTTAAGTGGTTGTTTAGTGAGCATCTGGCACTGCTAGGAGATGCTCTAGAAATCACTGATCCCTATTCATTTACATATTTTACATAAAAGTCCAGAAGATGTATTCTTGTATCCTGTTACAGTTTGAATGTGAAGTCTCCCCTCCCCAGCTCATATTTTGAAGTTTTGGGCTTTTTTTCCCCCCACCAAGATGACAGTGTTATTCTGGAGGGTCGTACAATGACTATGAGGTGTCTGAAGTAGGCCCCTGGTGGCAAGCCTTTCAAGGTCTTGTTTGGCCCCTGCTTCTGGGCCCATTCTCTTCGCTCTCTTGTTCACCGTGCTGAGACATCTCCTCCACACTTTTCCACTCCCATGCCTTCCTCACCACCACTGGCTGAAATCCCTTTTGATATTCTGAGCCAAAGTAAACTTCTCCTTCTTTAAATGGTTTGTTTCAGATATTTTGGTCACATCAACACAAAGTAACTATGAACAGTGCATAGCTTTAGCCAACTGGCCTGTTAACAAAGCTATCTAGTTGCTGGAATGCAACTTTGTTCATTGCTAAATGAACCACGAGCCTTAGACTCTACCCTGGTGTTCAGTTAAGCAGAGATAATGCCTTCATAATCTGAAAAAGTAGCTGCACCATAAAATATTAAGGTGATGGAGCTGTCTATAAGCAGGAGCTTCCAGAGAAGGAAGAATATTCCTTACAGTGCACCAGGGAAGCCAGATAGCATATGACAAGGACTATACCATTCACAGACCAGACTTCATTAATAATAAACCTTGTTAATTCAAGGAGTGTTAGATGCAGGACTAAACATGAAGATACAGCAAGGAAAGTCCCACCTTTGTGTTTATGGTGGTGTCGAGGGGTCAGTAGCTAGTTATACAAATGAAACCGCAGGATTAAGCATAGAATTGTTTAGGGGAGAGTCTGATGTCTCTTTCACTCTTGTGGGGTCAAGGTGGCTCCCATAATAAAGTAATTTATAGCCGGGCGTGGTGGCGCACGCCTTTAATCCCAGCACTCGGGAGGCAGAGGCAGGCGGATTTCTGAGTTCGAGGCCAGCCTGGTCTACAAAGTGAGTTCCAGGACAGCCAGGGCTACACAGAGAAACCCTGTCTCGAAAAACCAAAAAAAAAAAAAAAAAAAAAAGTAATTTATAATTCCACATCTTAACAGTAACGAGAAAAAGGAGGATATGGAAGGGGACACACTGAGAGAACAAGACTCTGAGTGTGGTAGAACCTAGGGCAGAGAAAGCATTTGCAGGTGTCCATCTCCAGGAGAATGTCCAACATGCATTTGACCTCTAACCAGCACGGTGGTGGAAGACAGAAGGAAGGACATTGGCCCCCCAGAACCACCCGGAACAAAAAACTGCAAGACTTTCAGAAAGGCATAGAGAGCAGAAAGGACAAGAACTGAGATATGGTGGCCTCGAGGATGAGAGTCTGCAGGGCTCTCCCAAATCACATTACAGAGTTAGGACTCTAGCCTGGAGGTAATGGAAGGCCCTTGAGGGATTCTAAGTAGATCAGATTTAAAGATCCTCCTGGATGCTGGATGAGTCTAAGAGAGGACCTAGTCATGAGAAGCCAAATAGAGTCACCCAGGAAGGAGAGCCCAGCAGCCTGACTCTGTTATAAGCGTTTAGGAAGACACTGATTTCGCCTTTTCGTCACTTTCTCTTGGTTCCTTTGGGAATCTCTAAAGACATGTGGTTGTACTCTCCACGCCACAGCTGTTTGCGGGTGACAGATGGCACCCAGTTGTGTGCTTGGGAGCTCACGTCTTTTCCCCAGAGTATCTTTACTTTGTTCCTCAACACAGGAAGGAAATACCACTTTCCCAGCTATTTCTTCAGAAAAGTCACTCCTCATTTGCTTATGTGAGTTTTTGGTCTCTGGACCATGTTTGGATTCCATGCGTGCATTGTGTGTGCACTGCGGTCCAGCTCAGGGGTGGCTCTGCCTTTCTTGGTTTTCTGGAGGCAGTGTACTTTCCTCCTGATGCTTATCTTCAATCCCTTTCTCAGAATGTCTTGCCCATGAACTCTCTAACAGCATCACAATCGGTGCCAAGTGGCGTGTTTCAATAGATTTCTCAAATAGGTCAGATACTGAGCCAAAAAAGACAGGATGCCTCAATACAAAGCCACACATTTCTGAGAATCCTTTAGTAGCTGTCCTCTGCCCTCGGGATAAAGTACACCACCCTCCTCCCCCGCATCCCGCCCCCGTATCTGTTGTTTTGGACAGCAGGCTTCTGTCTTTGCTCCACCTTCTTTAAACCCAAGCAAAGTTTTTTGAGCAATAGGGTGGACCACTAGAGAACTGGAATGGCAGCTTGAACCAGGGGGAAGAGCTCCCCCTGCTGGCGGGCAGATCCGCTGCACTTTAGTCGTGGTTGCCCTTGTATCTCATAATGCATTTAGGTGTGTTTTATAAAGATTTTCGGGTTAAATCGAATCATGTGTGGAAGTGGGTTTAGGGTGTGTACTTTTAGAAGGAAATCCGTGACAAATCCTTTCCGTGACACAAGAAAACCTTTTAAGACAGGGAAATAATCACTTATCATCATCATCTCTTATGCTATGTATTGGGGCAGCGCGCTGAAGGGGTTCTCCTGGGGATGCTGCTCCTGTAGAGTGCGCTGAGGAAAAGGCACAGTAGCTGAATATGGTGCCCAAATTCTCGCACGTCTGACATTTCCATACCGTACAAAGGAGGCTCCTTTGGCTTGTGTCTATGAAGTGGTTAGTGCTTCTCATAGCTTGACTGGGGGTGGTGTCAGCAGCCCTGGGCTGGCAGATTCAACAAGACCAACGCATGCGTTTGGAAATAAATCAACTCTTTCTATGGGTCTTGGCTCTAGAATGATCAAGAGGAAGAAAGCAGGAGAGGACAAGAGAACACCGCCTTCATGAGCAGGGTATCAGCCGTATTACCCAAAGGAACTGTGTCGGTCACAGTTAGGATTGTTTTCCCTCCCTCCAGATGTTGTGTGTTACTGAACCTGTAGTTGGTAAGCACATACCTGCCCCCCTTAGCAACGGCCAGTGCCGGCATGATGGCTGGCTTCAGGTGTAGAGGCTACAACTGAGCATGGACACACACACACACACACACACATACAGTGTGCTGCTGGAACTACTGTGTGATGTCTCACGAAACAGAGACCCAGTCTCATTTTGTAAATGCTTGGTCACATGATAGGATGAGGCCCACATTCAAGTAGATTTGGCCCAAGCAATGGGATTAGGGGTGTAGACTTGATCTCTTTGCTGGGAATTTGAATATTTCCACGAGCTCTCAAGTGCAAATCCAGCATATTATTTGACCTGGAATCCCAGGAAGGTGAGCCCTAAGTAGTTTTCAGACTAGATTTCTTGGAGCTCCAAGGTTGAAAGAATCAGCTTGCTTTTTTGTAGTTGGATTGCTTGCAACAAAAAAGGAGGTACCCAGGGGATTCCCACTCACCTGGCCATCTACTGGATCCAGAAACCACTGGACCTGAAAATCATGTTCACAGCACCGTGAGCTAGGGGCATGAAGGAAAATCTAGAGTAAAAAAACAAAAAAGACTTTTCCTTCTTCAATTGAGAGGGCAGACAGGCTACGTGCATTTGAAATTGGTTATAAACACTAGACCCACCAGCTACAATTTAGGAGGTCTTATGTGCAGTCTGCCCAGTCCAGGTATTTTAATGTTGTGTTGCAGGGAAGTAAAGGCCAGCTGGCAGCTGACCGACCATGCTCAGGGGTCAGTTCTAAACAGCGCTGTTTGGGAAAAGCTCAATCTAAAACAGACATCTCTGGATGTGTTTAGGTTTTGCTTTCTTTCCACTTTTAAATATTAAAAATTGACTCCAGCTGTGGGGTAGAAAGTAACGCCTAACCTATAAAAACATTGACAAATAAATCACAATGCAATTTGCCGCGCATTTTTGTGAGGTCTAAACACCAGTTCTTGAAAGGAATTTTCCATTGCTGCATCTTGGGAAGATAACTTCTTCATGAAAAATTCATTTGACTTTTATATTTCATAAACTCGTCACATAGCATTCCCACATTTGGGAGCTGAGTGTGCGGGAGTGCCCTAGGCCTTCAGCTGTGTTTTCCATACTTCTAAGCTTCTTCCCACATTGCTTTCTCAGCACTGGGGACACTGTAAGAATCTTTATCTAGAAGTTTGGGGGTACATGTTCCCCTACCACAGGTTCTGGTCTTTCTGTAAACAAGAATGGGGCTAAACAAAGGGATGGTTCTTTCCACATTTGGAATGCTGCGATCCTTAACGAAACTCTACCAATACTCCTTGGGTATCACCCGTGTCCAAGCAAGCAACATATCCCTCCAGTGCAGTTTCATGGTAGAATCACTACTAGAGAACTGTGGTTTGCTTTTTTAGGTGGGGCAAGGAATTCATGGGAGACCCAGGACCAAGGGAAGAGAAATTTGCGTCTCAAACTTTGTGCTATGAGTTAGAGTTTTCAAATGTTGTTTCCAGATGGGCCTGCCCAGGGCCATGCCATCTATCATGACAGAAAAGGTGTACCATAGGAACACACTCCAGGTCTCAGGGACTTCTTTCTGCTTACAGTGCTTGCCCATCACAAGCACTCTGAGTTGTAAAATGTGTGTTAAATTTGGTGGATGGAGAAGCCACCATTTGAGACACAGTGGTCATGTAAAGAAAAAAGATCATTTCCAAGGCCTCCCCCCAGTAATCAAGTTCTCACATCTGATTGGTCAGATGGACTATGGGACTATCCTACCTCCAGGGGTAAGGAAAGCTACCTGCCCTGAAGGCTGAGATCTGGAAAGACTTAGAGAAGAATACTGGTGGACAGCTGGTCCATCACACCTTTCTAATGGTATTTGTGGAACTGTGCAACCAGTGGGACCCCTGGGTCCTGGGCTCAGCCTCACAGCCTTAGGATGGGTGTGGCCATGGAGACCAAGGTAGCAGATACTCTCTTAAGTGTTTCCTACTCCTTGAAGTTTTGAGTGTTGTTACACTCACGTTACTTATTGGAGAGGCTGCAGCCCTTGCTGTTCTATAGCCCTCTCTTGAGAAATTGATTAGATCAAAAAAAAATACATTTACCTAAGACTATTTCAGAAGTTTATTGTTTTTGAAATGGCTATATGTATGCCTCAGGGAAATTTGATGGCTTTGACAAGACCATTGTCTTTTTCTTTTCTATTTATTGGATATTTTCTTTATTTACATTTCAAATGTTATCCCCTTTCCCGGTTTCCCCCTCCTGCCGAACCCCCCCATCCCATCCCCCTTCCTCCTGCTTCTATGAGGGTGCTTCCCCCCTGGCTCCCTGCCCTGGCATTCCCCTACACTGGGTCATAGAACCTTTATAGGACCAAAGACATCTGCTCCCATTGATGACCTAGAAGGCCATCCTCTGCAACATATGTGGCTAGAGCTATGGGTCTCTCCATGTGTATTCTTTGGTTGGTGGTTTACTCCATGGGAGCTCTGGGGGATTTGATTAGTTGATATTGTTGTTCTTCCTATGGGGTTGCAAACCCCTTCAGCTTCTTGAGCACTTTCTCTAGTTACTCCATTGGGGACCCAGTGATCAATCCAATGGTTGGCTGTGAGTATCTACCTCTGTATTTTTCAGGCACTGGTAGAGTCTCTCATGAGACAGCTATATCAGGCTCCTGTCAGCAAGCATTCACAATAGTGTCTGAGTTTGGTGACTGTATATGGGATCAATCCCCAAGTGGGGCAGTCTCTGGATGGTCTTTCCTTCAGACTCTACTTCACACCTTGTCTCCGTATTTCCTCCAGTGAGTATTTTGTTCCCCTTTTAAGAAGGATCGTAGCACCCACACTTTGGTCTTCCTTCTCCTTGAGCTTCATGTTGTCTGTGAATTGTATCTTTGTTATTCTGAGCTTTTGGGCTAATATCCACTTATCAGTGAGTACATGTGTGTTCTTTTGTGAGTGGGTTACCTCAACTCAGGATGATATTCTCTAGTTCCAACCATTTGCCTGCAAATTTAGTGAAGCCATTATTTTTATAGTTAAGCAGTACTCCATTGTGTGAATGTATCACATTTTCTGTATCCTTTTCTCTGTTGAGGGGCATCTGGATTCTTTCTGGCTTCTGGCTATTATAAATAAGGCTGCTGTGAACATAGTGGAGCATGTGTCCTTCTTATATGTTAGAGCAACATTTGGGTGTATGCCCAAGAGTGGTATAGCTGGGTTCTCAGGTAGTACTGTGTCTAATTTTCTGAGGAACCACCAGACTGATTTCCAGAGTAGCTGTACAAGCTTGCAATCCCACCAACAATGGAGAAGTGTTCCTCTTTCTCCACATCCTTGCCAGTATCTGCCAGTGACCTGATTTTTTATGTTAGCCATTCTGACTGGTGTGAGGTAGAATCCAGGGTTGTTTTGATTTGCATTTCCCTGATATCTAAGGATGTTGAACATTTCTTTACGTGCTTCTCAGCCATTTGATATTCCTCAGTTGAGAATTCTTTGTTTAGCTCTGTACCCCATTTTTAATAGAGTTATTTGATTCTCTGGAGTCTAACTTCTTGAGTTCTTTGTATATATTGGATATTAACCCTCTATTGTGTGTAGGATTGGTAAAGATCTTTTCCCAATCTGTGGGTTGCCATTTTGTCCTGTTGACAGTGTCCTTTGCCTTACAGAAGCTTTGCAATTTTATGAGGTCCCATTTGTTGATTCTTGATCTTATAGCACAAGCCATTGCTGTTCTATTCAGGAATTTTCCCCCTGTTCCCATGTGTTCCAGGCTCTTTCTCACCTTCTCTTCTATTAGTTTCAGTGTCTCTGGTTTTATGTGGAGTTCCTTGATCCATTTGGACTTGAGCTTTTGTGTAAGGAGATAAGAATGTATGCATGTGCATTCTTCTACATGCTGACTGCCAATTGAACCAACACCATTTATTGAAAATGCTGTCTTTTAGGAACACTCCTCCACTGCTGGTGAGATTGCAAACTGGTACAACCACTCTGGAAGTCAGTCCGGAGGTTCCTCAGAAAATTGGACATAATACTACCAGAAGATCCAGCAATACCTCTCCTGGGCATATACCCAGAAGAAGTTCCAACTGGTAATAAGAACACATGCTCCACTATGTTCATAGCAGCCTCATTTTTAATAGCTAGAAGCTGGAAAGAACCCAGATGCCCCTCAACAGAGGAATGGATACAAAAAATGTGGTACATTTACACAATGGAGTACTACTCAGCTATTAAAAACAATGGATTTATGAAATTCTTGGAAAAATGGATGTATCTCAAGGATATCATCCTTAGCGAGATAACCTAATCACAAAAGAAGTCATTAGATATGCACTAACTGATAAGTGGATATTAGCCCAGAAACATAGAGCACCCAAGATACAATTTGCAAAACACAAGAAAATCAAGAAGAGGGAAGACCAATGGGTGGATGCTTCATTCCTCCTTAGAATAGGGAACAAAATACCCATGAAAGGAGTTACAGAGACAAAGTTTGGAGCTAAGACAAAAGGATGGACTATCCAGAGACTACCCCACCCAGGGATCCATCCCATAATCAGCCACCAAACCCAGACACTATTGCATATGCCAGAAAGATTTTGCTGAAGGGACCCTGTTATATCTGTCTCATATGAGGCTAGGCCAGTGCCTGGCAAATACAGAAATGGATGCTCACAGTCATCTATAAGATGGAACACAGGGCCCCCAATGGAGAAGCTAGAGAAAGCACCCAAGGAGCTGAAGGGGTCTGCAACCCTATAGGCAGAACAACAATATGAACTAACCAGTACCCCCAGAGCTCATATCTCTAGCTGCATATGTACCAGAAGATGGCCTAGTCGGCCATCATTGGGAAGAGAGGCCCCTTGGGATTGCAAACTTTATATGCCCCAGTACAGGGGAATGCCAGGGCCAAGAAGCAGAATTGGGTGGGTAGGGGAGCAGGGCGGGGGGGGAGGGTATAGGGAACTTTTGATATAGCATTTGAAATGTATATAAAAATTATCTAATAAAAATAAATAAATTAAAAGAAAAAGCTGTCTTTTTTCCACTAGATAGTTTTAGCCCCTTTGTCAAAGATCAAGTGACCATAAGTGTGTGGGTTCATTTCTGAGTCTTCAATTCTATTCCAGTGATCTACCTGCCTGTCTCTGTACCAATACCATACAGTTTTTACCACTATTGCTCTCTAATACAGCTTGAGGTTAGAGATGGTGATTCCCCCAGAAGTTCTTTTATTGTTGAGAATAGTTTTCACTATCCTTTGTTTCTGTTATTCCAAATAAATTTGCAAATTGCTCTTTGTAGCTCTATGTAGAATTGAGTTGGAATTTTGATAGGGATTGCATTGAATCTGTAGATTGGTTTGAACAAGATAGCTATTTTTACTATATTAATCTTGCCAATCCATGATCATGATAGATCTTTCCATCTTCTGAGATCTTCTTCGATTTCTTTCTTCAGAGACTTGGAGATCTTGTACAGATCTTTCATTTGTTTGGTTAGAGTCACACCAAGGGATTTTATATTGTTTGTGACTATTGTGAAGGGTGTTGTTTCCCTAATTTCTTTCTCAGCCTGTTTATCCTTTAAGTAGAGGAAGACTACTGATTTGTTTGACTCAATTTTATATCCAGCTACTTTGCTGAAGTTATCAGCTGTAGGAGTTCTCTGGTGGAATTTTTGGGATCACTTAAGTATGCTATCATATTATCTGTAGTGATATTTTGACCTCTTACTTTCCAATTTTTATCCCTTTAACCGACTTTTCTTGTCCAATTGCTTGAGCTAGAACTTAAGTAGTATAATGAATAGATAGGGAGAGAGGGGGCAGCTTTGTCTAGTCCCTGATTTTAGTGGGATTGCTTCAAGTTTCTCTCCATTTAGTTTGAGGTTGGCTACTGGTTTGCTCTATATTGCTTTTACTATGTTTAGGTATGGCCCTTGAATTCCTGATCTTCAAAAAAGTTTTTACATGAAGGGATGTTGAATTTTGTCAAATGATTTTTCAGTATCTAATGAAATGATTGTGTTTTTTTCCTTTGAGTTTGTTTATATAGTGGATAACATTGATGGATTTCCGTATATTGAACCATCCCTACATGCCTGGGATGAAGCCTACTTGATCATGGTGAATGATGGATTTACTGTGTTTTTGGATTCGGTTTATGAGGATTTTATTGAGTATTTTTGCATTGATATTCATATGTGAAATTGGTCTGAAGTTTTCTTTCTTTATTGGGTCTTTGTGTGGCTTAGGTGTAAGCATAATTGTGGCTTCATAGAACAAATTGGGTAGTGTTCCTTCTGTTTCTATTTTGTGGAATAGTTTGAAGAATATTGGTATTAGGTCTTCTTTGAAAGTCTGATAGAATTCTGCACTAAACCCATCTGGTTGTGGGCTTTTTTTAGTTGGGAGACTTTTAATGACTGCTTCTATTTCTTTAGGCATTATGGGACTGTTTAGATGGTTTATCTGATCCTGATTTAACTTTGGTACTTGGTGTCTTTCTAGAAAATTGTCCATTCTATCCAGATTTTCAAGTTTTGTTGAGTATAGGCTTTTGTAGTAGAATGTGATTATTTTTTTGAATTTCCTCAGTTTCTGTTGTTATATCTCCCTTTTCATTTCTTATTTTGTTAATTTAGATACTGTTTCTGTGCCCTCTGTTCAGTCTGGCTAAGGATTTATCTACCTTGTTGATTTCTCAAAGAAATAGCTCCTGGTTTTGTGGATTCTTTGTATAGCTCCTTTTGTTTCTAGTTGGTTGATTTCAGCCCTGAGTTTGATTATTTCCTGCCATCTACTCCTCTTGGGTGTATTTGTTCTAGCGCTTTCAGGTGTGTTGTCAAGCTTCTAGTGTATACTCTCTCCAGTTTCTTTTTGGAGGTACTCAGAGCTATAAGTATTTCTCTTAGCACTGCTTTCATTGTGTTTTGTAAATTTGGGTATGTTGTGCCTTCATTTTCATTAAATTCTAAAAAGTCTTTTAATTTCTTTCTTTATTCCTTCCTTGATCAAGATATCATTGGGTAGAGTGTTGTTCAGCTTCCACGAGTATGTGGCCTTTTGTTGTTTTTGTTGTTATTGAAGACTGGCCTTAGTCCATGGTGATCTGATAGGATGCATGGGATTATTTCAGTCTTGTTTTAGGATGAAGTGTTCGATAGATATCTGTTAAAACCATTTAGTTCATAACTTCTGTTAGTTTCACTGCATCTCTGTTTAGTTTCTGTTTCCACGATCTGTCAATTTCTGAGAGTGGAGTGTTGAAGTCTCCTTCTATTATTGTGTGAGGTGTAAAGTGTGCTTTGAGCTTTAGTAAAGTTTCTTTTATGAATGTGAGTACCCTTGCATTTGGAGCATAGATGTTCAAACTTGAGAGTTCTTCTTAGTAGATTTTTCCTTTGATAAGTAGGAAGTATTCTTTCTTATCCTTTTTTGATAACTTTGGGTTGAAAGTTGATTTTATTCAATTTTGGAATGGCTACTCCAGCTTGTTTCTTGGGACCATTTGCTTGGAAAACTGTTTTCCAGCCTTTTACTCTGAAGTAGTGTCTGTCTTTGTCACTGAGGTGGGTTTCCTGTATGCAGCAAAATACTGGGTCCTGTTTATGTATCCAGTCTGTTAGTCTATGGTTTTTTATTGGGGAATTGAGTCCATTGATGTTGAGATATTAAGGAATAGTGATTGTTGCTTCCTGTTATTTTTGTTGTTAGAGGTGGAATTACATTTGTGTGGCTACCTTCTTTTGGGTTTGTTGAAAAAAGATTACTTTCTTGCTTTTTGTAGGTTCTAGTTTTCCTCCTTGTGTTGGAGTTTTCCATCTATTATCCTTTGTAGGCCAGGATTTGTCGAAAGAGATTATGTAAATTTGTTTTGTCATGAAATATCTTGTTTTCTCCATCTATGTTAACTGAGGCTTTTGCTGGGTATAGTAGTCTAGCTGGCATTTTGTTCTCTTAGGGTCTATAGGACATCTGCCCAGGATCTTCTGATATTACAGTCTCTGGTGAGATTGGTGTAATTCTGATAGATCTGTCTTTATATATTACTTGACACTTTCCCCTTACTACTTTTAATATTCTTCCTTTGATTTGTGCATTTTGTGTTTTGATTATTATATGATGGGGAGAATTTCTTTTCTGGTCCAGTCTATTTGGAGTTCTGTAAGTTTCTTGTGTGTTCATGGGCATCTCTTTCTTTAGGGAAATTTTCTTCTATAATTTTGTTGAGGATATTTACTAGACCTTTAAGTTGTGAAGCTTCCTTCTCATCTATACCTGTTATCCCTAGGTTTGGTCTTCTTAGTGTGTCCTGGATTTCCTGGATGTTTTGAGTTTGGATTTTTTTGCATTTAGCATTTTCTTTAACTGTTGTGACAATGTTTTCTATGGTATTTTCTGCACCTGAGATTCTCCCTTCTATCTCTTATATTCTGTTGGTGATGCTTGCATCTATGAGTCCTGATCTCTTCCCTAGGTTTTCTATCTCTTGGGTTGTCTCCCCTTGTGGTTTCTTTATTGTTTCTTTTTATATATATACTTTTTACTAGGTATTTTCCTCATTTACATTTCCAATGCTATCCCAAAAGTCCCCCATACCATCCCACCCACTCCCCTACCCACCCACTCCCACTTTTTGGCCCTGGTGTTCCCCTGTACTGGGGCATATAAAGTTTACAAGCCCAATGGGCCTTTCTTTCCAGTGATGGCCCAACTAGGCCATCTTTTGATACATATGCAGCTAGAGTCAAGAGCTCCGGGGTACTGGTTAGTTCATACTGTTGTTCTACCTATAGGGTTGCAGATCCCTTTAGCTCCTTGGGTACTTTCTCTAGCTCCTCCATTGGTGGACCTGTGATCCATCCAATAGCTGACTGTGAGCATCCACTTCTGTGTTTGCTAGGCTCTGGCATAGTCTCACAAGAGACAGGTATATCTGGGTCCTTTCAGCAAAATCTTGCTAGTATATGCAATGGTGTCAGCGTTTGGAAGCTGATTATAAGATGGAACCCTGGATAAGGCAGGCTCTAGATGGTCCATCCTTTTGACACAGCTCCAAACTTTGTCTCTGTAACTGCTTTCATGGCTGTTTTGTTCCCAATTCTAAGAAGGGGCACAGTGTCCACACTTTGGTCTTCGTTCTTCTTTAGTTTCATGCTTTTAGCAAATTGTATCTTATATCTTGGGTATCCTAAGTTTCTGGGCTAATATCCACTTATCAGTGAGTACATATTGTGTGAGTTCCTTTGCGATTGGGTTACCTCACTCAGGATGATACCCTCCAGGTTCATCCATTTGCCTAGGAATTTCATAAATTCATTCTTTTAAATAGCTGAGTAGTACTCCATTGTGTAAATGTACCACATTTTCTGTATCCATTCCTCTGTTGAGGGGCATCTGGGTTCTTTCCAGCTTCTGGCTATTATAAATAAGGCTGCTATGAACATAGTGGAGCATGTGTCCTTCTTACCGGTTGGGACATCTTCTGGATATATGCCCAGGAGAGGTATTGCAGGATCCTCGGGTGGTACTATATCCAGTTTTCTGAGGAACCGCCAGACTGATTTCCAGAGTGGTTGTACAAGCTTGCAATCCCACCAACAATGGAGGAGTGTTCCTCTTTCTCCACATCCTCACCAGCATCTGCTGTCACCTGAATTTTTGATCTTAGCCATTCTTACTGGTGTGAGGTGGAATCTCAGGGTTGTTTCGATTTGCATTTCTCTGATGATTAAGTATGCTGAACATTTTTTCATGTGCTTCTCAGCCATTCGGTATTCCTCAGGTGAGAATTCTTTGTTTACTTCTGAGCCCCATTTTTAATGGGGTTATTTGATTTTCTGGAGTCCACCTTCTTGAGTTCTTTATATATATTGGATATTAGTACCCTATCTGATTTAGGATAGGTAAAGATCCTTTATCAATCTGTTGGTGGCCTTTTTGTCTTATTGACAGTGTCTTTTGCCTTGCAGAAGCTTTGCAGTTTCATGATGTCCCATTTGTCAATTCTCAATCTTACAGCACAAGCCATTGCTGTTCTATTCAGGAAATTTTCCCCTGTGCCCATATCTTCGAGGGTTTTCCCCACTTTCTCCTCTATAAGTTTCAGTGTCTCTGGTTTATGTGGAGTTCCCTAATCCACTTAGATTTGACCTTAGTACAAGGAGATAGGAATGGATCAATTCACATTCTTCTACATGATAACTGCCAGTTGTGCCAGCACCATTTGTTGAAGATGCTGTCTTTTTTCCGCTGTATGGTTTTAGTTCCCTTGTCAAAGATCAAGTGACCATAGGTGTGTGGGTTCATTTCTGGGTCTTCAATTCTATTCCATTGGTCTACTTGTCTGTCGCTATACCAGTACCATGCAGTTTTTATCACAATTGCTCTGTAATACAGCTTTAGGTCAGGCATGGTGATTCCACCAGAGGTTCTTTTATACTTGAAAAGAGTTTTTGCTATCCTAGGTTTTTTGTTATTCCAGATGAATTTGCAGATTGCACTTTCTAATTCATTGAAGAATTGAATTGGAATTTTGATGGGGATTGCATTGAATCTGTAAATAGCTTTTGTCAAGATAGCCATTTTTACTATATTGATCCTGCCAATCCATGAGCATGGGAGATCTTTCCATCTTCTGAGATCTTCTTTAATTTCTTTCTTCAGAGACTTGAAGTTCTTATCATACAGATCTTTCACTTCCTTAGTTAGAGTCACGACAAGGTATTTTATATTATTTGTGACTATTGAGAAGGGTGTTGTTCCCCTAATTTCTTTCTTAGCCTGTTTATTCTTTGTGTAGAGAAAGGCCATTGACTTGTTTGAGTTAATTTTATATCCAGCTACTTCACCGAAGCTGTTTATCAGGTTTAGGAGTTCTCTGGTGGAATTTTTAGGGTCACTTATATATACTAACATATCATCTGCAAAAAGTGATATTTTGACTTCATCTTTTCCAATTTGTATCCCCTTGATCTCCTTTTGTTGTCGAATTGCTCTGGCTAGGACTTCAAGTACTACGGTGAATAGGTAGGGAGAACGTGGGCAGCCTTCTCTAGTCCCTGATTTTAGTGGGATTGCTTCAAGCTTCTCACCATTTACTTTGATGTTGGCTACTGGTTTGCTGTAGAGTGCTTTTATCATGTTTAGGTATGGGCCTTGAATTCCTGATCTTTTCAAGACTTTTATCATGAATGGGTGTTGGATTTTGTCAAATGCTTTCTCCGAATCTAACGAGATGATCATGTGGTTTTTGTCTTTGAGTTTGTTTACATACTGGATTATTACGTTGATGGATTTCCGTATATTGAACCACCCCTGCATCCCTGCGATGAAACCTACTTGGTCAGGATGGATGATTGTTTTGATGTGTTCTTGGATTCGATTAGTGAGAACTTTATTCAGGATTTTTGCGTCGATATTCATAAGGGAAATTGGTCTGAAGTTCTCTCTCTTTGTTGGGTCTTTTTGTGATGTAGGTATCAGAGTAATTGTGGCTTCATAGAATGAGTTGGGTAGAGTACCTTCTACTTCTATTTTGTGGAATAGTTTGTGAAGAACCGGGATTAGATCTTCTTTGAAGGTCTGATAGAACTCTGCACTAAACCTATCTGGTCGTGGGCTTTTGTTGGTTGGGAGACTATTAATGACTGCTTCTATTTCTTTAGGGGATATAGAACTGTTTAGATCATTATCCTGATCTTGATTTAACTTTGGAACCTGGTATCTGTCTAGAAACTTGTCCATTTCATCCAGGTTCTCCAGTTTTGTTGAGTATAGCCTTTTGTAGAAGGATCTGATGGTGTTTTGGATGTCTTCAGGAACTGTTGTTATGTCTCCCTTTTCATTTCTGATTTTGTTAATTAGAATGCTTTCTCTGTGCCCTCTAGTGAGTCTAGCTAAGGGTTTGTCTATCTTGTTGATTTTCTCAAAGAACCAGCTCCTCGTTTGGTTGATTCTTTGAATAGTTCTTCTTGTTTCTACTTGGTTGATTTCACCCCTGAGTTTGATTATTTCCTGCAGTCTACTCCTCTTGGGTGAATTTGCTTCCTTTTGTTCTAGAGCTTTTAGGTGTCAGAGACCATCCCATGAGAAAGCGAGCCCTTCACAATCTCCCTAACATGCCAAATGGCCTTGTACTGAGAGCTGGTTATCACCCCCTTTCCTCCCTATTCCCTTCTTGGCACCTGAGGCTGTAAAAGCTGAATTATAGTCCCCTCTTCCCTATCTCTTCCTGAGTTGCCATGCCATCCAAGAACATGAGTTACACCTGAGCCCAGCCTGACCCCCAAGACTGTCAAGGAGGATCAATGTTCCAGAGATAAGATCCAGAGTGCCTGCTGCCTGGCCCCTGACTTCGGCCTCCATGTCAGCAGCTGCCCACTTCTTTGTTCTTTGTATGATTCTCCCTTGACCCCTCCCATATTCCGTGAGATGTATGTTTTAAAAAGAAGGCACCTCAGCCTAATAAACGAGACCTTGATAGGCACCATCTTCTTGGTCTCCCCTCTTCTTTCTCTTCCTCCCATCTCCTTCCAGGTTTGCGGTCCCCCTCGAACCCACGAATAACTGAATCCCGCGGGACAGGATATTTAGGTGTATTGTCAAGCTGCTAATGTGTGCTCTCTCTAGTTTCTTTTTGGAGGCACTCAGAGCTATTAGTTTTCCTCTTAGAAATGCTTTCATTGTGTCCCATAAGTTTGGGTATGTTGTGGCTTCATTTTCATTAAACTCCAAAAAGTCCTTAATTTCTTTCTGTATTCCTTCCTTGACCAAGGTATCATTGAGGAGAGTGTTGTTCAGTTTCCACATGAATGTTGGCTTTCTATTATTTATTTTGTTATTGAAGATCAGTCTTAGTCCATGGTGATCTGATAGGATGCATGGGACGATTTCAATATTTTTGTATATGTTGAGCCTTGTTTTGTGTCCAATTATGTGGTCAATTTTGGAGAAGGTACCATGAGGTGCTGAGAAGAAGGTATATCCTTTTGTTTTAGGATAAAATGTTCTGTAGATATCTGTTAGATCCATTTGTTTCATAACTTCTGTTAGTTTCACTGTGTCCCTGTTTAGTTTCTGCTTCCATGATCTGTCCATTGGTGAAAGTGGTGTGTTGAAGTCCCCCACTATTATTGTGTGAGGTGCAATGTGTGCTTTGAGCTTTACTAAAGTTTCTTTAATGAGTGTGGCTGCTCTTGTATTTGGAGCATAGATATTCAGAATTGAGAGTTCCTCTTGGAAGATTTTACCTTTGATGAGTATGAAGTGCCCCTCTTTGTCTTTTTTGATGACCTTGGGTTGGAAGTCGATTTTATTAGATATTAGAATGGCTATTCCAGCTTGTTTCTTCAGACCATTTGCTTGGAAAATTGTTTTCCAGCCTTTCATTCTGAGGTAGTGTCTATCTTTTTCCCTGAGATGAGTTTCCTGTAAGCAGCAAAATGTTGGGTCCTGTTTGTGTAGTCAGTCTATTAGTCTATGTCTTTTTATTGGGGAGTTGATTCCATTGATATTAAGAGATATTAAGGAAAAGTAATTGTTGCTTACTTTATTTTTGTTGTTAAAGTTGGCATTCTGTTCTTGTGGCTGTCTTATTTTAGGTTTGTTGAGGGATTACTTTCTTGCTTTTTCTAGGACGTGGTTTCCATCCTTGTATTGGTTTTTTTTTTTTTTTTTTCTGTTATTATCCTTTGAAGGGCTGGATTCGTGGAAATAAAATGTGTGAATTTGGTTCTGTGGTGGAATACTTTTGTTTCTCCATCTAAGGTTATTGAAAGTTTGGCTGGGTATAGTATCCTGGGTTGGCATTTGTGTTCTCTTAGTTTCTGTATAACATCTGTCCAAGCTCTTCTTGCTTTCATAGTCTCTGGTGAAAAATCTGGTGTAATTCTGATAGGTTTGCCTTTATATGTTACTTGACCCTTTTCCCTTACTGCTTTTAATATTCTATCTTTATTTGGTGCATTTGTTGTTCTGATTATTATGTGTTGGGAGATATGTCTTTTCTGGTCCAGTCTATTTGGAGTTCTGTAGACTTCTTGAATGTTCATGGGCATCTCTTTCTTTAGGTTTGGGAAGTTTTCTTCTATAATTTTGTTGAAGATATTTGCTGGTCCTTTGAGTTAAAAATCTTCATTCTCATCTACTCCTATTATCTGTATGTTTGGTCTTCTCATTGTGTCCTGTATTTCCTGGATGTTTTGAGTTAGGATCTTTTTGCATTTTGTATTTTCTTTGATTGTTGTGCCAATGTTCTCTATAGAATCTTCTGCACCTGAGATTCTCTCTTCCATCTCTTGTATTCTGTTGCTGATGCTCGTGTCTATGGTTCCAGATTTCTTTCCTAGGGTTTCTATCTCCAGCGTTGCCTCACTTTGGGTTTTCTTTATTGTGTCTACTTCCCTTTTTAGGTCTTGGATGGTTTTATTCAATTTTATCACCCATTTGGTCCTGTTTTCCTGTAATTCTTTAAGGGATTTTTCTGCTTCCTCTTTAAGATCTTCTACCAGTTTAGCAGTGTTCTCCTGTATTTCTTTGAGTGAGTTATTAAGGTCCTTCTTTATGTCCTCTACCATCATCATGAGATATTCTTTTAGATCCAGGTCTAGCTTTTCAGGTGTGTTGGGGTTGCCCTGGACTGGGTGAGGTGGGAGTGCTGGGTTCTGGTGATGGTGAGTGGTCTTGGTTTCTGTTAGTAAGATTCTTACATTTACCTTTCACCATCTGGTAATCTCTGGAGTTAGTTGATTTAGTTGTCTCTGGTTAGAGCTTGTTCCTCAGGTGATTCTGTTAGCCTCTATCAGCAGACCTGGGAGACTAGATCTCTCCTCTGAGTTTCAGTGGTCAGAGCACCCTCTGCAGGCAAGCTCTCCTCTTAGAGGGAAGGTGCACAGACATCTGGCGTTATGACCTCCCTCCTGGCCAAAGACGAAGGCCCAAAACAGGACCTATTCCGCGGCTGAGTTGCTTTGGCCTGCCGCAGAAGCTGTTAGCTTCTGTATTCTACACTCTCTCCTGTGCAGAATACTCTTGGAGGAGTCCTGGAACCAAGATGTCTGCCGCTGATGCTCAGGCCAAGCGCTCCCGGCCAGGGAGGACCCCTATCCTCTGGCCGGGAAAGTGGCCAGATGTCTGGGGACGGAGAAGGGGGCTGCTTTAGAAGCTCTGTGGCTCCCGCCTGTCCCAGAAGCTGTTAGCTTCTGTATTCCACACACTCACCTGTGCAGAATACTTCAGCAGGGTCCCAGAATCAAGATGTCTGCCGCAGATGCTCAGGCAAAGCGCTCCCGGGCCGGGCGGACCCCTATCCTCTGGCCGGGATGTGGCTGGATATCTGGGGCCCGAAAAGTGGGCTGCCTTAGAAGCTCTGTGGCTCCAGACTGTCCCAGAAGCTGTTAGCCTCTGTATTCCACACTCTCACCTGGGCAGAATACACTCGGTGGGGTCCCGGAACCAAGATGTCTGCTGCCGATGCTCAGGCAAAGCACTCCTCTTCTTTATTGTTTCTATTCACCTTTTTAGATCCTGGATGGTTTTGTTCAATTCCTTCACCAGTTTGGTTGTGTTTTCCCATAATTCTTTAAGGGTTTTTTGTGTTTCCTCTTTAAGGGCTTCTGCTTGTTTACCTGTGTTCTCCTGTGTTTCTTTAAGGGAGTTATTTATGTCCTCTATCATCATCATGAGATGGGATTTTAAATCAGAGACTTACTTTCCTATGTGATAGGGTATCCAGGATTTGATATAGTGGAAGATCTGAGTTCTGATGATGCCAAGTAACCTTGTTTTCTGTTGCTTATGTTCTTGCACTTGCCTCTCTACATCTTGTTATCTCTAACGCTACCTGCCCTTACTGCCTCTGACTGGAGCCTGTCCCTCCTGTGATCCTAGTTGTGTCAGAATTCCCCAGTGTTCAGTTGTCTCTGTGATGTTGTGATGCTGGTATCCTGTGATCCTGAGATCCTGGGTGTGTCAGAGCTCCTGTGAGTCAAGCTTTCTCTGGGTGTTGCAGGGGTTTGTGGGGAGCCAGAGCCCTAGGTTTGCTCTGGGCACAGGTGCTAGCTGGAAGGAAGCCATGTCTCTTACTGGGTGGGGTTTGTGTTTCCCTGGTTCCTGTGGGGGTCCCAGTTATGCTGGGTGATGGGAAAGATGTTGTGGCCTTAACTGTGATCCTGAGTGTGTCAGATCTCCTGGGAATTGAGTTTCCTATGTGATCTTATGATACTGGGTGTTTCAGAGCACCTGGGAGTCAGGGTCCCTCTGGGTGTTTTAAGACTGGGTGCAGAGCCAGAACCCCAGGTCTGCTCCAGGTGCAGATTCAGACCAAAAGGAACCCATGCCATGGGCTGGGCCAGGGTTCCTGTGTATCTGGATCCTGAGGGACCCAGTTATTCCCCCGATGTTGAGGCAGATGTTGTGGCCTCTCCTGTGATTCTGAGCATTTCAGAGCACCTTGGAGTTGGGATTCCTCTGGGTGTTGTAGGACTGGGTGTAGAGCTAGTAACCAAGGACTGCTCAGGACACAGGCTCATACCAGAAGGCACCATTTTCTGCTATATGTGTATAGAAGTGAAGAAAACTGAACAGTGGAGCAAGAAGAATGAGCCAGGCATGCAGCAGAAGGAGTGAGAGAGAGAGAGAGAGAGAGAGAGAGAGAGAGAGAGAGAGAGAGAGAGAGGAGAGAGAGAGAGAGAGAGAGAGAGAGAGAGAGAGAGAGAGAGAGAGAGAGTCTGAAACAGCCTGACTAAAATATAAATTATTATTGAAGTTACTATGATTGTAATTAATGCCAGAAAATTTCAGGGAAAGCAAAACACTGGGAGAGAATTTGTAAAGTGGACAACATCAAAATTGTATTTTTTCCCCATATGTTTTCTGAGACAGAGTCTTATATGTAGCTTAGGCTGACCTTGAACTTGCCACAGAGCCAAGGATCATTTTAAATCACTGATCGTCCTGCTTATCTCTCCCAAGTTCTGGGATGAAAGGTATGAGTGGTTCCATATCCAGCTTCAAAATCACATGCTGATGGCTTCTCAGGTTACATCTAACTAATCTAAATCTGGCGAGATGTATCCAGCATTGTTTCTGCTTGTCTAGAGAGTGACAGAGGTACATCTTTGTCACATCTCACCCTTATTCTGTTAGCCTTTATATTTTTGTCTACCTATAACTGGCCTTTTGTTAAGAGTTACAAATTGGCTATTGTCATTTTCATTTATTATCTGTTAGACTCTCATGAAGAGACACGCTACTAAAGGTATAATCTTAAGATACAAAGAGAGCAGGTAAAACAAAGGGCTCACATTCTTTTTAAATGGCTAACTGTACGAACGTTTAAATAGCATTGTGGGATTGTAGATTTAAAACTAGGCAATGGTTGTCAGCACACTGAAATGACAAGCAGTACCAAGGCTAAACAGTGTCCTGACTTTTATTAGTGGGGATCTCTATAAATGGGCCCATGAGTCCCATTGTCACAGCCCTGGAGTTTTGATAGCTTCCTTGCTAATGAGTGTGACAAATTAGCCATCTTGCACATTTCCTGCCTTGGTTAGAATCAACCATTTCTCTAAAGATATGTGTTGCTTTTGAGGAAGAAATGGCATTCAGACAGAAGTCTGAGTCTAGGGATATGGATTGCTGCTTGGTTGACCATTGTTTTTAGGCTTTTCCAGTGAACAGACCTGGGATTTGGAGAGAAACTATATCTATATGGACATGTATATCTTGCATATATATATATATATATATATATATATATATATATATATATATCTGTGAAAATACACACATATGTGAGAAATACAAGCATGAAAAGTGTGATTGTTTATAGAGCTTTTATTAACCTTCCAAATCTGTATTTTCTTTCCTCCACATTGAAATTTCTGATTCTCAAGGACACAGGGAGCAATAGAAATTCAGAATCTTACACTCACTCATTTGTTTTATCTCATATTATATGTAGAGCCTTACCACTGAAGACATTTTAAAATATTTTTGTGCACAGTCATTCCATCTATCCTATTTAAAAATATATTTGCCTTCATCTAAGCCATCAGAAATCCACTTGTGTGTTTTACACCCTCCTTAACTCTTACAGAGTCTCAGTTTTTTCCAGTGTTCCTAAGTGCATCTGGTCATTTTGCCTGGCCCAGCTATGTTCCCTAGGAGATTTCTCAGAAAGGACTAAATTGTTGATCACATTATGTCTGCCTTCTTTAGTACCTGAAGTTCACTTCTGCTGAATATACAATCTTTGGCTCACATTTTCTTTTCTTGAATATCTTGAACATACTCCATTTTCTTCTGGCATAAAATGTTTCTGTCAAAAAGTGTGATAATAATTTAACGTTCTTTTTCTTTTATTCTAGATGCTCAAAGTGTTTTTTTTTTCTTTCTTTCTTTTTCTTAGAGCTCTGCAATTTTATTAAAAAACGTTCTTGGAGTTGATTGTTCTGATCAATGTCCCCAGGGACACAATGTACTTCTTCTTCCCAAAGAACTAGCCACCCTATCATCAGAGAGAAGCTTTCTTTGTTCCTGATAATATTATCTATTTTTTTCTGGTAGTAATATACCCACTTCAACTTTATTCTGACTGACATTAGTATGGCACATCTTCCCACATTCCTTTACTTTTGTAAAAATAAGCCTCTTTTTTATTTTCAAAGAATTTACAGGTTTGCGAGCAGGTTATCATAATCCCTTTGCTTCCTTATTTGCAGTCTTCCCCACTCTGGAATCCCATGTCAGGGTGGTTCATTTATCATGGTTAATGAGGTCACAGTGACATGTATTTATCACCCAAAGTCTGTATTTGGCATAAAGGTTCACTCTTGATTTTCCACTGTGTGAAGTTTAACACCCACTGTCACAGTGTCACCCTGCCCCAGCAGTCTTCTGTGCTCCTTATAGTACTCTCCTCTCAAACTCTCACAGCCCCTGGGATGGCATGTTAATGGAAAGATTATCTTACTTCCCTTAATTGATGGAAAAAGACCTAGCCTGAAAGGGAACAATGTTGTTTCCTGGTTTGGAGTCCTGAACAATAGAGAAAGCTAGCCGAGCAATAAGCCAGCACATTCATTCTTTCTGCTCTTTATTCTGGCCTCAAACTCCTGCAGTCAAGACTTGCTGCACAATGATGGACTGTAACCTGGGAACTAAAATAAACTCTGTCTCCCCTGGGTCACTTTTTAATCACAGCAACAGAATGTGAAAAACCTAGGACAATCCCTGAGCTTTTTACTATCTTTATAACTTTTCCTTTTCTTGAACACCATATAGTTGCCATCATAAAGTATGATAGTGACTTTCACGTAATAATACAGTGATCAGATTCCTCCATGTCTTTTCATGACTCCATGGTTCATTTCTTCTTTACTGAATACTATCCCATGTCAGGATATGCGATAATTTATTTATTTGTTCATCTATTGAAAGATATCTTGTTGGCTACGAGATTGAGGCAGTTATGGACACAGCTGCTATAGGATTTGAGTGCAGAATTTGGTACAAACCAACCTTCTCAACTCTTTGATAGATACCAAGGGGCAGAATTATGGGGTCAGATGGTAGGATGGGAACCCTAGGTTTTGTCCAACCAACCAACATCTCTCAAGAGGCTGTCCCATTTGCACACCAGCAGCCATTCATGAGGTTGCACAGTGCTTCCAATCCTCACCAGAGTTTGCTCTGGTTAGTAGTTGGGTTTTTGTGTTTGTTTGGTTTTGGTTTTTTGACGGTTGTTTTAACTTGTAGTTCCATAATGACACATACTGTTGGGCATTGTTTTGTACGTTTGTCATGTATGTTATCTTCTCTCATGAGGTATCTGTTCCCATCTATTGACCATTTATTTTTTATTTTTTTATTTTTGCTGGAGTAGATGAACACATTTCTTTTTATTTTATTAGGTATTTTCTTTATTTACATTTCAAATGTTATTCCCTTTCCTAGTTTCCCCTCTGATAATACCCTATTCCCTCCCTCTCCCCCTGCTCACCAGCCCACCCACTCCCGATTCCTGGCCCTGGCACCCTACACTGGGGCATAGAATCTTCACAGGACCAAGGGCCTCTGCTCCTACTGATGACCTAGAAGGCCATCCTCTGCTACAATATGCGGCTGGAGCTATGGGTCTCTCCATGTGTACTCTTTGGTTGGTAGTTTACTCCATGGCAGCTCTGGGGGATTTGGTTGGTTGATATTGTTGTTCTTCCAATGGGATTGCAAACCCGTTCAGCTTCTTGGGTACTTTCTCTAGCTCCTCCATTGGAGACCCAGTGATCAATCCAATGGTTGGCTCTGAGCATCCACCTCTGTATTTGTCAGGCACTGGCAGAGCCTCTCATTAGACAGCTATATCAGGCTCCTGTCAGCAAGCTATTATTGGCATTCACAATAGTGTCTGGTTTTGGTGGTTGTTTATGGGATGGATCTCCGGGTGGAGCAGTCTCTGGATGGTCTTTCCTTCAGTCTCTGCTTCAGACTTTGTCTCTGTAACTCCTTCCATAGGTATTTTGTTCCCCCTTCTAAGAAGGATTGAACAATCCACACTTTGGTCTTCCTTCTTCTTGAGTTTCATGTGTTTTGCAAATTGTATCTTGGGTACTCTGAGCTTTTGGGCTAATATCCACTTATCAGTGAGTGCATATCATATGTGTTCTTTTGTGATTGGGTTACCTCACTTAGGATGATATCCTCCAGATCCATCCATTTGCCTAAGAATTTCATGAATTCATTGTTTTTAATAGCTGTGTAGTACTCCATTGGTTAAATGTACCACATTTTCTGTATCTGTTCCTCTGTTGAGATGTTGAGGGACATCTGGATTCTTTCCAGTTTCTGGCCCTTGTAAATAAGGCTGCTATGAACATAGTGGATATTGAACATTTATAATTGGACTGTTTATTTTCCTAATGTCAATTCTCCAAGCTCTTTTTGTATTTTGGATAACTGTTCTTGATCAGATATGTCTTTTGCAAATATTTTCCTTATAGTTTGTGATTTCTGGTATCTTTGCATATCTGGTCATAACAGGCATTATTTCCAACCTTCTGTGAGCAGTAGATGCAACTCACCACAGTCCTTTCAGGGAATCTTTTCTATAGCCTCCAAGTGGTGATATTTGGGGGCAGGATTTCTCCGGCTGTCATCCCCATCACCAGGGGCTCTCAGTTCCACCATGGGCTCTGACAATCAAACTCAGGTAGTGCTATCACCCATTGGGCCATGAAGCAAGTCATGTGTTTGTTTTCAAAGTGAGCAAATTAAGCTCATTTGAGAAAAGCGATAAGGCTGCAACCTGGGAGCCTGAAAAGGGAGCAAGGTGCACTGGGATCCTGTTACAGTGTTTCCACCTATCCCTCAGGTATTAGACATTTTGAGGAGATTTCTTCTTGGCATAACCCTAGACTGACCAAAGTTGACTTCTGTTCCAAGGAAGTGGAGAAAAACTCTGGGTATTTAAGGCAGCCTTTGGTGTAGCTGCTGAGCGTAAAGGAGGAGCATTAGGAGTGAGGAAATGGAGGAGAGACTTGCATCACTGCCTTCTACTGAGTAAATGCCTGTTCCTTTGTCCATTAATAGAGTCCATATAACCAGCAGAAGGTTGCTCCTGCTGTGCTCAAGCCTATAAGTACAGATCTCAAGCCTGTTCAGGAACTTTCAATCTTTTGTTATTGGTTTCAGATTCTTTAAAACAAAACTCGTCCATCTCCACACTCTCACACACATCTAGAACTTGGTTCTAACATTCTTAGCATCTCAAAACTTTCAACAGACTTTTATGCATCTAATTTTACTCATAAAATGTAATTCCATTGATGCAATAGAACTTAAATTTCACTGCCCTGAACACCTCTATAGAAGACGAAAAACAAAAACAAACAAACAAACAAACAAAAAACCAACATCACAAGATCCCAGAGTGCCTGATCCCCTTCTGAGGCTCCTGTATTTCAGCCATCTTGCCTTACCCAACAAAGTTTATCTTGCTTACTTTAAAAACAAATCCAGCCGGGCGTGGTGGCACACACCTTTAATCCCAGCACTCGGGAGGCAGAGGCAGGTGATTTCTGAGTTCGAGGCCAGCCTGGTCTACAGAGTGAGTTCCAGGACAGCCAGGGCTATACAGAGAAACCCTGTCTCTAAAACCAAAAAAAAAAAAAAAAAACAAAAACAAAAACAAAAAACCAAATCCAAAGGTGGCTTGCTAGCTCAGTGGATAAATACACTTGCTATACATGCCTGACTTAATCTGAATTGGATCACCAGAATTCATTATATATATATATATATATATATATATATATATATATATATATATTAGCAAAAAACATATAAAATGATCCCCAACATTATGTGTCATTAGGGGACTGTAAATTAAAACAATCATCAAAATAAATAAATAAAATCACTAGCTCCATCAAATGAAGGTGAGGATTCAAAGCATTTTGAAACATTTATGCATATAATCTGTATGTATGTTTGTAAGAATGATAAATTATCTGTATGACACAATTATACATGCAGGTCACTTGCTAGGAGCTTTACAAGGCATGGGTAATAAGATACCCAACCTGTGGCTCTTCTTCCTCCTTCCTGTCGAGCAGGGCTTTCCTGACAGCCTGGCTTTGGGAGGATGCTTGGATGCTTCTTGTCTGTAGAAGTCCCACTTCTCTTGATCCAGAGATTTAAGAAGCCAAGAAAGGAAGTGGGATTTCCAGATGAGATTTGTGTCATTGGAAAGCATGTCAAAATTTGGGTAAACTTTATTTCCAGATGGAAACATTGCCCTCCTGCGAACTTGCCAGATGATGGTTTGCAAAACAATCGTACTCTTCAGGGACCTGGGACAGTGTCCAAATGGGGTTTTTATGGTTCTAGAGTTCTACATGATCCAGTCTCTTTTCAAAATCACACTCAAATAAAATACATTTATCAACTAAAAGTAGTTTTTGAAGCATGCAAGTCCCTATTTGCATTTCTTAAAGATAGGGTCCAACTTATAGTCCTAGGCAACCCAGGAGACAATCAGGTCTTGACTCCACTCCAGTTCTGCTCTACAAAAGCTACCCCATAGCACATGTCTGTCCCTCAGACATTTCTAAAGATTCCATGACATCCTTGGAAGACTGGAGAAAGCCACGGTTATAGCAGGAACACAGATGCTTGGTATAGAAACCTTGACACCCATTTAGGGAAATGCAGACTAGTCAGTAGATGTTTTCCAAGTGTGTTGGCGTGAAGAGTGACTTAAACCTAGGGACAACTTGATGAGACATTACCCAGTGGCAAGAACTGCACAAAATAGGTAGGTAGGCCCAGGAGAATATGTGGAGGTCAGAGAAGAGTAAGCTGGTCATCAGCAACAATGGCAAAAGAGAAAGTAGTAAATGTCCCAAATCTAGGAAAAAGTATGGTGACCCAAGGAGCAGCTCAAGTTCACGGGCAGTATTGGCAAATCCAGGCAAATGTTCTATCCTAATAAGGTAAGGCCTTGGCTGCAGATACCCAACGAAGGGGGATTATATAAGACACAGTATTACAAGTACAGCCTACATTGACTCTAAAACAAGACTTATCACAGAGAGAACACAAAGCTTAGTGTTAGAAAGAACAGAGACCAGAGGGGGACAATAGAAAACTGAATGAGACAGAACCCACAGAATCCCAAGATATAAAGTATAAGTGCCCTTTGTGCTTAGGAGGCAACCATGCTCGGAAGCCATTAGAGCCTGGGCCACGGACGTATTGTTAGGATGTATTAGATGTATTAGAATGTATTAGAAACTCCTCCATTGCTGGTAGGATTGCAAGCTGGAACAACCACTCTGGAAGTCAGTCTGGCGGTTCCTCAGAAAATTGGACATAGTACTACCGGAGGATCCCACAATACCTCTCCTGGGCATATATCCAGATGTTCCAACTGGTAAGAAAGACACATGCTCCACTATGTTCATAGTAGCCTTATTTATAATAGCCAGAAGCTGAAAACAAACAAAATGTCCCTCAACAGAGGAATGGATACAGAAAATGTGGTACAGTTACACAATGGAGTACTACTCAGCTATTAAAAAGAATGAATTTATGAAATTCCTAGGCAAATGGATGGACCTGGAGGGCATCATCCTGAGTGAGGTAACCCAGTCACAAAAGAGCTCACATGATATACACTCACTAATAAGTGGATATTAGCCCAGAAACTTAGAATATCCAAGATACAATTTGCAAAACACATGAAACTCAAGAAGAAGGAAGAACAAAGTGTGGATACTTTGCTCCTTCTTAGAATGGGGAACAAAATACCCATGGAAGGAGTTGCAGAGACTAAGTTTGGAGTTGAGATGGAAAGAAAGACCATCCAGATACTGCCCCACCCGGGGTTCCATCCCATATACAACCATCAAACCAAGACACTATTACATATGCCAGAAAGATTTTGCTGACCCTGACATAGCTTTCTCTTGTGAGGCTATGCCAATGCCTGGCAAATACAGAAGTGGATGCTCACAGTCATCTATTGGATGGAACACAGGGCCCCTAATGAAGGAGCTAGAGAAAGTACCCAAGGAGCTAAAGGGGTCTGCAACCCTATAGGTGAAACAACAATATGAACTAACCAGTACCTCCCAGAGCTGTGTCTCTAGTTGCAGAGGAAAGCCTACTCTGCCATCAATGGGAGGAGAGGCCCTTGGTCTTGGGAAGATCATACACTCCAGTACAGGGGAACACCAGGGCCAGGAAGCAGTAGTGGGTGAGTTGGGGAGCAGGGCAAAGGGAGGGTATAGGGGGCTTTGGGGATAACATTAGAAATGTAAATGAAGAAAATATCTAATAAAAGAAAAAAGAAATAAAAGAAACCGCTAATGATGTGGGGCAAGCGGCACAACTCATCTCAGTTGAGTGTTCTTCTCCCTGATGGGGGCTGGTGACTTCTACTCCCTGACGCATGGAATGGCAGGATAGTTTCAAGCCACTTGAGGCTCTATGGTGTGATTATTTACAGGACAGCTTTACATGTATCTAATTGAATGAGGTGTGATGAAGCAGAGAACAATTCCTGGGGCAGCCAGAGCCCAGAACTAGAATGATGAGGAATGATTCTTCAGCTGCTGGGAATATTTCTAGGAAGCAATGTATGGAAAACATCACAGGGTACAAACACAGCTGGACTTGGGGAAGCATCATGCCCTTTGCTTTATTCAGGCTCAGTTTAAATAGTTAACTGCCTGTGAGCAACCTGCTGTGGCTCACTGACAGCTCGTACTCACTGTTCAAGTTGGTTACAGGCTGTGAAGACAGCATAGAAAAGAGTTTACCCAAGAATGTGAGGACCTTGGCCCAGCTCTGTGTCCCACATTAAAAGCGAAGTGAGAGGCAAAGCACTTGTAATACCAGTGCTACAAGGTGAGGATGGTAGGCTTTCAGATCTCAATGGATAACTAATCTAGACTACTTGGTAAATTCCAGGCTAATAAGAGATCCTGTTTTGGAAAAGAGAGAGAGAGAGAGAGAGAGAGAGAGAGAGAGAGAGAGAGAGAGAGAGAGAGAGAGAGAGAAAGAAGGAAAGAAAGAAGAAGAAGAAAGAGAAGAAGAAGAAGAAGAAGAAGAAGAAGAAGAAGAAGAAGAAGAAGAAGAAGAAGAAGAAGAAGAAGAAGAAGAAGAAGAAGAAAAGAGAAGAAGAAGAAGAAGAAGAAGAAGAAGAAGAAGAAGAAGAAGAAGAAGAAGAAGAAGAAGAAGAAGAAGAAGAAGAAGAAGGAAGGAAGGAGGAGGAGGAGGAGGAGGAGGAGGAGGAGGAGAAGGAGAAGAAGGGGGAGGGGGAGGAGGAGGAGAAGGAGAAGGAGGAGGAGGAGGAGGAAAAGGAGGAGGAGGACTGGCTACACACACAGACACACAGTCACACACAGACGTGCACATGCAAGCATACACACAGACACACACATGGACACAGACATTCACACACTCACATACACACACTCACACACACAGAGACACACAAACACACAGAGACACACACAAACACACACATTTGACTGGAATCTTTTTACTCACCAGGGTAAGCTTATGTTCACTGTATATGGAGAAACACTTTAGGTCAACAGGGAGTAGGACTGTCATGTGTTTGTTCCTCTTGCCTTCCACTATTTTCATCATGTCATCTGCCCATTCTGGTTGGGTCTGGGAGTGAAGCCTGGGTGCAGATAATGGTTAGGGAAGTGTAAGACTGAGTGTATACACCAGTGAACAAGATCAGCCAATTGATCTGTTTGTAAGTCAGTCTTCTGGCATGTGGGAGTCCTGTCTATAAAAGCTGCCCTCAACACTAGTCTGGTCTACCATGCCTTGTACTTTAGGACAAAGAGGCTAAGCATAGTGTTAGCTTCAGATCAAGTTCCACATTGAGCCAAGGTCAGATCAAAGCCACACAGAGGCTCCCCTAGACCCACTACCCAGTTCCTGGTAATGGTGCCCAGCACGGAAGCCCATGGTTGAGATCTGGGGAGAGGGAATGTTCATTATCTTTTATCCTTCCTACTGGTACTGCAGGAGCAGCTCCACTGAGTGGGAGCTTCTGTTCCCACCATTTACCAGCTGCTGTAAAAGAATTAAAAGTGTCATTTGAGACTGTGATCATTTAATGATGAGGCTGTGAATTAGGGCAGAATGGCAGAATTGCTGCCTCATTTTCAAGTTTAGATTACTGGAGCTGAGTTTATCTGGTGTGGCTAAGCAATGGGCCATGTACTGCAGCTCTGGGAAGAGACACATGGGACTCTCCAGAAGAAGGAAGAAGAAAAAGTATCACACTTGAGAGGGGAGACTGCACCAGAGGAGAGGCAGCAGAAAGTCTGACACTCCAATTAAATGGGACTGCAGCATCTGATGTCCCAAGTCACCAAGAGAAAAGAGCTCTAAATAAAACACTTTCAGACAACTGAAAGCAAACACTTTTCCCCAAAAATGGAAACTTCTAAAAACATACTCGTTGTTTCATGACGTAATGGAGCTATGTCCCAAGAAGGCATGTGCAGCTATTTGCCCTGGTGCTAACTGACCCCTAACTAATGTGCTTTTCTATTTGGGGTCTCTCTCCTCTCCTCTCCTCTCCTCTCCTCTCCTCTCCTCTCCTCTCCTCTCCTCTCCTCTCCTCTCCTCTCCTCTCCTCTCCTCTCCTCTCCTCTCCTCTCCTCTCCTCTCCTCTCCTCTTCTCTTCTCTTCTCTCCTCTCTCTCTCTCTCTGTCTCTGCCAGATACCACTTCTCAGTGTGTCATGCCCAACTCTACTTACCTTACCTGTTTGACCTCAGCAGGAACTGAAGCTAACTGGGGGAAACCAGAAAAATCAGCCCATGAGAACATTAAATCTGTGTCTTTGTGGATTCCAGGAAAACAGAGGTTCTTTTAGATTTTTTTTTGTATTTATTTTCTATGTATTTATCTGTCATCACTGCCACCCTTCTCTCCAAAGTATATACAGAAACACATACACACATATACATACCACACACATCATAGACACACGTGCATACCAGAAACACATACACACATATACACACCACACACATTATACACACACATATACACCACACACATTATACACATACACTATACACATACATACAACACACACACACAGTAATTTAAGACCAAAGCCTCAATTCATAACTTTTTCATCTCAATTGCTACCATGACTACAAGGACTTCCCAGGGGGAAGGAGTATATGGGAGCAAGGCAAAAGTCCAGCCGAGAATTGACACCTTCTATTTCAGTATCAGGCTTTGTGTGCCCAAGTTGTTGCGAATGCCTGGCCAGAAGGCCTTGAGCCCACTTGCAAGGCCTCCAGGAGTGGACAATGATAGTGGAGTGATTTCTCAGGTACAGCTGAGTAGCTGATGGCTGGAACTGGCAAGGGTGTGGGTGTGCTGAGGCCACATAGCCATGAGAACAACTATTCCTCAACTTGCCCTGTCTCCTGTTCTGCATCTCAGAGTAAACTGGGGGTGGACCTGGGAGAGTGAGGCTGGCACCTCTGAACTCTTGCCAAAACTGAACAGATCATAAAGAGAGAGAGACACACTATATGCCTATATTCCCAGGATTTTGGTATCACTGCAGTTTTCTGGCTCCAGGTTCAATAAGAGACACTGTCTCAAGAGAAAACAGTGAAGAGTGATGTTGTAGAACACCCAATGTCCTCTTCCAGCCTCTGGGCATGTACAAGTGAGCACAGCCTTGAATATAACACACACACACACACACACACACACACACACACACACACACACGTACAGTGGCTCAGCCACTGTAGACCAACTCACTCTCTATTAGACTCTGCACTTTTTGTCTTCCATCACATAGAGTGCATCCTGCTGTCTCTGGAACATTATGATGATCTCAGCCTGGTCCCTGTTCTTGAAACCTGTGCCTCATGCTGCAGAAACCAGATTATCTAAGCTACGTGCTGAATGAAACGCTATCAGTGCCCCCCATTCCTCAGTAGGAATTCGGAGCCCTCTGTGGCCCATGCCTCTGACTGTGTCTCACATCATTCCCAGATTCAGCCACATCAGGATACACACAGCGTGTGTAGCATCCACTTCTATCCTTGCTTCCATTGCCTGTTCATGTTGCTTCTATTTCTGGATTCTCTTTGCCACTATTCCATGGTCTCCATAGCCACTCCCTCACTCACTCCCTTCACATGCTCCCTGCTGTCCCTCCACACAGCTCAGGAATGATTCCTTGTTGTTACTGCTACAAAGACTAAGTAGGTGAGCTTCCCACTGGGTTCCTGTAGAACCTGCTAAGTCTGCGTGTCTCTGCAAGTGCCACATTATACTCAAAATACCCATGATGCATCTTTATGTGATTTCAAGAGAGTGGAGACTTTTTTTTTTCACTTAGATCACAGTCTCATTGCACTAATCAGTGTTTCCTGGACAGATCTGAAACAAAAAGAACATACAGATTTTAAGAATAGATATTCCCTCGGGAATGACTCACTCAAATGCAAATTCAGGGGTCTCTCTAGAGGCCTGTGTCCTTGTTTGTGTTTCTTCTGCTTTTGCTAGTTGATACATTTCAAACAGTTCATTGTTAAAAAATTCATTGAGCATTCATTATGCGCCATTGTAAACAAGTATACCAATAGATGAAAAAAACAAAACAAAACAAAACAAAACAAAACAAAAAACAAAAACCCACAGCCCTAGCCCTCAAGGGGAATTTTAACCTCCGTATTTTTCTGAAGATTAAAAATACCATCATTTAATACAGATTAGGTCTAATAGGAGGCACATGAAAAAGTTTTTTTTTCTTATCTGAAAATGTTTCATTATCAGCCTGCCTTAGGTTCCCCAGCCACAGGCACCCTGGGCTTTGTTTAGTTACTTTGGCCTGCCAGAAAGTCCTGGGAGAAATGATACAGTGATGGAATGGCACAGAGGAGGGGCTAAGACAATAGAGGAGAGGCAGGATTTTCTGTTTCTTCTCTCTCTCCTTTGGACTGGAGAAACTGTAATAACATACTTGAGAAGTTTCTAGAACAAGTTTTCAAACTGGATGTTATAGTACACCTGTGGTTCGAGGAGAATGGCAAGTTGGAGGCCAGTCTAGACAGCATAGTGAGATCTGGTCCTAAACCAACGAAGAAACAAAACAAGCTTGCTTCCACATCAGAGCTTGTGTGGCTCCATGTGAGTGGGTCACAGATAGGGGTGCTCTGCCCTTTAAGGGACACTTGGCGGTATGTGGAGGCATTTTGGGCTCTGACAACTTGGCAAGGAGGGGCATACATATCTACCATATCCACTAGAGGATGGAGGCCACAGAAATACTAAACATTCTACAGCTGACAGAGCAGCACATAGGTGACGGGGAGTCCACCCAGCCCTAGTGCGGGCAATGGAATGCTGTGAAGCTCTGCCCCACGGTCCACATTAGCATGGACTCCAGCCACACCTCCAGCTGTCATAATGCTTCTTGACTGTTGCAAGCTTGACCCTGGGTGCTTCTGACTCATCCGTCAGGATGAAGCCGCTCCTATGACGGAGACGGGAACAATGCTTTTAAGAGGATTTTAATGCTATAATTAGTTTTAAAACACTCCGCCCTCCTCTCCCATCCCTGTTCCCAGCTTCCTTTAAAAAAATGAAATGACATAAACAAGAACAGTTTCCAAAGTTCCTGTTATTTTTATCGTTGGTTTCCCCCTTAACCTTTACTCTTGATGAAATAAAACACGCTACAGTGGAGAAAGAGCATCATCAGCGGGTGCTGCTGAGGACAGGGTGAGCTCCGATGCTCAGCCGAACCTGCTTCCTGCACCTGTGCACGGCCAACCCTTCAGACACCCAGAGCACCAAGGCTCTCCTCACTACCTGCTTATCTGGGTTATTTATTTATTTATTCATACCCAGCAGAGTATGTTTGAAGTGAGCCTTTCTTATTCACTATTATTCTTTTCTTTCTGGGTAAAGATTGTTTCTTCTGTATATAACAACCCCAAGACTCCCAATTATACTTTTTCATAAAGAAATGAAAATGTCACCTTTTTCTTGAGATCTTTATTCTACATAACCCCACTAAATATTAGAGTAAAAATTTAAAAACTTCCAGGAAAAGAAAATCTCCTTCAAGGTAAATGAATATGCAAGCTGGAATCTGCAGAGGGCTTTATTGTGTTCTGTAAAACTAGAGATAAGCCATGTACAATTGAACCTCCTTAGTTGTCCATTCAGACACCCCTACAGTCTGCAGCAGGTCTGGAAGAATGGTGTTAGCTGTTGTTTGCAATCGCCACCATGACCACTGGGCTGGACAAACAAAAACAAAGCAGCCACCTTCATCATGCTGTTGGATGGTTTGTGTCTTATCATTGGAAAGCAGATGCAAGTGGTAGCAGCCTGCTTCTGTCTCACCTCTGGTTTCCTGTTAATCGTGTCTTCTGTATCTGAAACTTTTTCCTACTTGTTTACCTAGAAGAACTACCAGGTTCTTCTGTTCAAACACACCCTGCCTCAAACACACCCTGCCTCAAACACACCTAAATTGGCTCTACCAACTCAACAGGTGCTATTGTGTACTTTCTCATATTCACCTGAGAATTGGGGGGACAACTTCTGCACACATCTGCAACTTTGTTTTACAAGTGTCTGAGCACAGGGACTCATCACCTCCACAGGAGGACTGAAAGGGCCAAGAGACCAATGCTTGAAAAGTAACCCTTAACTTGCAATGGGCAGGAGCCTGTTGGTACCCCAAAGGGTTGTCTCTACCTATGTCCCAGAGGTTTCAGAACAAGACTGGGCCACAGTCACACCCATAGGACACATCCACTTTTTCATAACGCAAGAGTGGCTTTTCTTTCTCTGGCCCACTCTCTCAACATGCTTTCTTGGATCACTTCACACATACACATTCTTATTGCAGGGCCTACTTCTGAGGGAAGAGTGTCCTGAGTAAGTCTCGCCACCTCCCACTTGACTTCTCCTATACAGGCTTCTGTCTCAGAATGGTTCTTTGCAAGGCAGCCACTGTCTGTTATTTTTATTTATCCCGAGTGTCCAAAACACAAAGGCTCGTCTGGAATTGCTTAGGGAAGTGAACTAAGGGGAAGAGAAGCTTAAGGGGTTACCTGCAGAAGACCTCCAGGGATGAACTAGTGGGTATGGGAATGAGGGAAGAGACCTATTTAGAGAAATTCAGTTGTAAAGAAACATCAAATTAATTAGAGAGAATCTAAGACATCCCAGCATCAGCAGAAACTATAAAATGTCCCAGCATACGATGTTATCCAAGAAGACAAAATGGTATGCCAGTTGAGTGAAAGGCGAGACAGTATCTGTGCTGGTGTTTGAGTGACCAGAAGAGGAGTCCAGCAGGATGGAACAGAGATCAAGGTGGAAGGCTGACTTGGCTGTCTTAAGAACAAAGTTCCTTGGGAAGGTTGAGACTAGTGTGTTTAACGACTTTAAGTGAGTTTTTCAGCTACTTGAAAATGATTTGTATTCATTAATCAGTGCTGACATGGTAGACAGGAAAGATGCCCACTTGACTAGAACTGGAATCATCAAGGACAACACTTTGGAGGGAATTTCCATGGAGACTGTATTGAAAAAGGAAGATTCATTCTAAATATGAGTAGTGCCATGCCATGGTCTGGGGCCAGGCAGGGTTGAAGCAAAAGGAGGGCCTGAACTAAGCACTGCATTAATTTCTCCCTACTTCATAATCATGGGTTCAATGTGATAAGCCATGTCAAGCTCCTGGCGTGTGACTTCCCACAGTGATGGACCATATCTTCAGTCGGTGAGCCCTTCCTTCCATAGCTGCCCTTCTTGGGTATTTTGTTCCAACAATGAGAAAACAAAACAAAACAAAAACCTGATACAAATAGCCACTTGCTCTTTGGTGAGCATGTACAAGGCTGGGGGAACAGGAGGGAGACTGCTTCGAGGAGCATGCTTCAGTGTCTAGGTCTGGAGGTGGGGTGGGGTGGGGTGGGGTGGAGGGGAGATTAGGCAGCCTTTCAGCAGAGCCTGGGTGCTTTGTGAGTATTGTATAGTTTCACCACTGTGCTATATGATCCCTATTCTTTTCCTTTGTTCCCTTTATTTTCTTTCATTTGTGATAGCCTAATCTGAATAAGCATTTTGACTGATGGGAACAGACAGGCAAGACAGAGTATTTAACTCAACTGATGTTTGTTGGCAGTCTAAGTGGCAAGCCCTGTGCTGGGGCCTAAGCACAACATGAATAAAAATAATCCCCACCCTCCACGAACTTTCAACTTTGCAGTATGTATTTTCAGTCCTACCAAATATATTCTATATTTCTGCACATTCCTAGGAAAGCATAGAGAAAGACTGTGTTAGTTCTAGAGTGAAGACAGGGTAGAGTCCGCTCCAAGGAAAGCTGAGGTGTGGCCATCACCTGGAGGGAAACAGAAATTCCATGAGGCAGCCTAGCAGATGTCCACTCATCTGCTCACATCCTTCACTAGACGTTACTGAATTCCTATTACGTGTCAGGCATTGAGAGGATGACAGTGGCAAGACAAGGACTCTGCTGTCAGGGAGTGCAGGAATGCGAGTTGCCCCTTCCCTGTCTTCTCTCTGAATTTATAGCAAAGGCTAAGAGATGGTGAGCCAGCGAGTGGCTATCTAGATGCCTGCCTCATAGCATTTCTGCTTTGCTTCAAATGGTGGCCACCACTTTAGCTCTCCTTTAAAGAAGACAGAACTAACTGCCTTACTCAGTTATTGAGGTTACAGAGCCTCATAATCTGTCATCTGCAGATTTAAACTGATGGCTGGAGAACCAGAGGCACTAAAGAAATGATTTTGTTCCAGCTCAAGTAGTCAGGCAGAAAGTCTGCTTCCAGTCTATTCTAATCAGATTCTCAGGAAATCAGGTATGCTCTGCCCCCAAGATTATGGAGGGGGCATGCTTTTTCTTTACTCAGTCTGCTAATTCAAACCCTAACATCTTCCAGATGCACTATTGTAGATACACCCTGAAAGACGGTGGTCCACTCTGAGCATCCTCAAGTCCAGTCAAGTTACACATAAAATTAACCACCACATATAGCAAGTATTATACTTGGTGTTAATCTAGGTTAAATATTTTATATATGCACACACATATACGTACACAATGCTGGTCCATGCACATTAATCAATAGATAACATTTATTATTGTTGGTTCTATTATTTTTGTATCAATACTGAGATAATCTATTGAGATAATAATCTTGGGTCCTAACAACCAAGAGCCAGAGACGGATATTGAATCAGTAATGTTATGGTGAAGATAAACTTTGGTGAGAAAAGTTTCAGAAAGAGAAGAGAATCTCTTTTCAATGAGCCAGGATGACTGAAGGTAAGGAAGCCAGTCAACTTGCTTGGAAATATGAGCAGATTCAGAAAAATGAGTATATGATGAGAATTATTTTATAGGCTCCAAACTCCTGCATATAATGAGTATACTAACAACTTTTTTAAAATATTGCTTAATTTCCCACATAAATATATTGTGTTTTGGTATATTATAAATATCAAATCTATTCCAGCTCACTTGCCCCATCATTCCCCCCAACCCCAACTTCATATGCTCTTTTTAAAACCCACTGAATTCATTTAGTGTGGCCAGCATGTGCATAGGAATAGGGCTAGCCACTGGAAGCTGGGCAATCTATGTATGCATCTGAAGTAAACTGACTTTCTTCCCCCTAGCACGCAACAGTTGCTCTTCAGTCAGGAGTGGGACTCACAACCATCATGCCCATGCTGGGACTTTGGCTTGCTTACTGCCACAGCTGCTGTGAGTTCCTGTGTGAGTCCCTGTTGTGATCAGAAAACAACTTCACAATAGTCCTCCACGACTTCCGACTCTTAACAGTCTTTTCCCTTTTCCATGATGCTCTCTGAGCCGTGGATGAAGGAGACAAGATATTAGGGGGAGGGGATGTCCTACTTAGGGCTCAGCTTTCTGCATACTTGTTCTCTCTGCACCTGGACCAGCTGTAAGTCTCTGTATTAATGGCCATCTACTGCACACACACACACACACACACACACACACACACACACAAAGGTTCTCTTATTAAGGTTAGGAATTGCATTGATCTATGAATATAAGGATAAGTATTTAAAAAGAACTTTAATATTATGTCAAATTCAGCTGAATACTGGTATTAAGTTCTCCCCTAGAGCACATGCCCCACCCATGAGGGGCTCTTGGCCCAGTTAACAGCACCAGGAGTGAGCTCCATCTTGTAGAAACAGATTTTATTGTCTGTAGAAATGTTTGAAAAGGTTGGTTCTTTCTAACTAGCCATAGTCCTTTGTTACATAGACATTTCAAAGCCCCCCCCCCTTTGGTTAATCAAACATCAATTGCTTTATTTTCTACCTTTACCTGAGCACACAGATGCATGCTCACCCTAAAAAAAAACAATTAAGCATGAAACCTGAAATGTTTGGTCTCAGTGGCTCTGCTTGGGGGCCCTATGGCCTTAGGAATAGCTACTATGCCAGAGAATCCCAGTCCCTCCTACTTGATGCAAGGTCTGTACCCCAGGGTCTAGGTCATTCCCAGCCAGAGGCTTTATAAAGTAGTGAGCCAGAGAAAGCACTCTCCTTTTCTGGGCACAGAGTATGTGAGCTTCTTTTCCACTGAGTCAGAACAACTGGAGTTTTACAAGACAATTCTCAAGGTTATAATGGGTTAAATGATGGATAATCCCCACAGGACCAACGGGCCAGTGAGTTTACCACCAAGATGGTGTCTTCAACTCCATGAACTCCCTGGTGGCCAACAAAGCAAACAGCAGTACTATGTAGCCCTGTGAAGTTATTTTTCATTTTCATTCTCTCTGGTTATTCATAATTACCCAAAAAGTGCATTAAAGAACAAATGGTGGCCATCAGGCTGTTTACTCTAACAAAGGCTGGTATTCGTAACAACCTTGCTCACCAATACTACGATATTTTGAGAGATGGTTCTAAACTGGCTCCAGGAAAGGTTTTTCTTTTCTTTTCCAAAACACTGGGGCTCATCATTTAGATACAAGAGCAGAAATTGCTTCTGTCATCCAGTGAAAAAGAAACAATGATCTCGAAAGCATGGTTTACTTCCACTGTGTTGAGGTTGAAGAACTTGGTGTTATCTAAATCTATTCAGGTATACATTGAATAAATGAGACGACATTTGAAACTACATCACAGTTTTGAACGCTCCACTTGTCCATACAGTTTCAATGTTCTCAATACTAAACAATAACTTGATAGTGAAATCATGTGCAGATAAGCACTCTTGTTTTTCTTGCATTTTACTTACATCTTGGTCGATCGAGTTTTTGAGCCATGAAGAGAAGATAATCTGCAGATAAAGAAGCTGAGAGCACTGAGCCAGTGTGCAAGAGCCAAGCCTGTGCCCTCCCCTCCCTCCTGCCTGCTTCAACCAGATCCAAGGGCACACAGGAGCCTACTGACCACATCCATGGTTTTCTGTGTGCCTAAGCTATATTTGAATAGTTGTCCCTGGGGAGATTTCCTTACATTTTATTTCCTCTGTGACTTATGAGTGGACTTCTCAGGGTGACTTAGAGGTTTCAAGGAAATTTAAGCCTGTAATTTAGTTAAGATATTGAGTATGTCAAATAAATCAGAACTAGCAATAAAAGTTAGATGAAAAATGTAGGATGCTGTTGGTTAGTGAGTAGGAATTGAGTGTTAGGCTTTATTGTGGGGATTCTGTTCAAACGTAATCCAGTTAATGGTACCGTGTTCTGTGTCCAAGGCTATTATCCTTAATCATGTAATTTTGGATAAGTCACTTAAACAAAACCATCTTGGACTGGATGGAGTATGGCTTTGGAGTCAGACTTGAGTTTGAATGCTGGCTCTGCCACTTACGAAGAACTCAACCTTGAACATATTAATTAGTCGTCTGAGTCAGTTTCCCCACAGGTTCAATGGAGAAAGTATGCCTTATGTCATAAGGTTTAATGAAGTACAAATGAGTTGGCATGTGTGAAATATCTTCTACTTCCTCCTGGTTTCTTTTTCCAACTGCAAAAGATTAATTCTACCTTCCATCTACTTGTCTAACAGCCCGTGTGGCTGATTAGCTATTGCCCAGAAACCAGTGTTCGTGAATAAAATACATTAATTCATAACAGAACTTTTATTACTATAGTGTACAGTGCAAATGCCCAGGGGCTTGGGGAGTGGGTGGGAATCTATGTGTTCTGTGGGGTAGAGGGAAGACAAGTAAACTGATGTTTGCAGCATCTGCTTTCAGTTACTAGGGGGAAATCTGATTTCTAAGGGTTGGTGGTGTTACATGAGTGCAAATATTCACATCCAGTAACTTCAGTGATCAATGTTAGAAAATATATGTTATCAAGGTAAAATCCCCTACTTATGAGCCAAAGAAACGTGTGTGTGTGTGTGTGTGTGTGTGTGTGTGTGTGTGTGTGTGTGTGTGCTAACATTTGGCTAAAGAAGGAAGTCAATAGCATATCTCAGAAACATCTTAAAATCACATGAGCTTTTAAAAAGCTCAAAGCTACCTGTTCACAAACACAACTGCAGGTATGTTGATGTTTTTGGAAGTAGAGTCCAAGAATTTTAGCATAATCTCTTGTTATAAAGGAGCAAGACTACCACAACTTTTCTATCTCTAAAAAAATATTTCAAAGGACTTTTATTCAAGCATAAATCATAAAGTAAGAGAAACTTTTAGGATAAAAATGGAGCCTTTTATTCGTAAGATTAAACGTGCATACTTCGTTATGCAGCACAGAGCCTGGAGCTGCTGTATAATAGCATCCCCAGGGACCAGGACCAGAAGAGTCTTCACACTGTCTTTTCAAAGTGAAGTTTCTTATTCCTGCAACATTCATTTTTCCTGAAAACTAACAAAGTGTTAGTTTTGAAGTGAGACTTTGAAGATCCAGAGCCTTTATGGCAACCAGAATTCATATAGGCATCACAATTGAAGGCAGAGCACTTTTTAAAAATAATTAAAATTCCAGGTATATCATGTTAAAGAATGGACCACTTATTGTGTGAGAGAATCTAAAATCTCAAATCTCACAAATTACTAAAACTGTTCCCTTTTTTTTTACTTCGGTATCATTTTAACTGAAGTGTGTGCTCTGAACAGTGTGGGTACTCTGTTAATAAGTTTAAATTCTTTCTATTGTGGGAAAAGAGATGCACACTAAATTTACAAAACATAGAAATGTGTTTTCTTTCTCAACTAATTGTTTTAAAAACAAAATAACACAAGTAAATGCTCTCCTTTCTATTCAGGATAAGTTAGTGTCTCTCTGACTGTCAACACCTTAGCTTACAGTAACGCCAAATGCCAATAAGTCATTTCCTAATGAAAATTTAAAGTCAATTGGCTCTACTCAGTTGTAGAGCTTTTGAGCAGAGTTCTGAAGCTGGCTTCAACCTTCTGTGCCTCAACATGTGGAGCTAATGACTGTATCTTTTTTTTGAGTTTGCTCTTCCTGTTTTCACAAACATCAGTGCTCCTGTCACGTGTTGTAATTCCAGCACCGGGAAGTAGAAGCAGGATGCTCAAGAGCAACTTTGGCTGCTCAGTAAGTTTGAGCCCAATTTGAGCTTTGCAAGATCAGCAAAACTGAAAGACCTGGAGAGATGCAGTTAAACACTCATGCTGCTCTCTTGTAGAGGACCCAAGTTGTGTTCCCAGCATCCATGTTGTGTGGCTCACAATCACCTGTAGCTCAAGCTCTAGAGAGATCCAATGCCTCTGACCTTCAGGAGCACCTATTTTCATGTGTGCAGGCGCACACGTGTGCGCGCACACACACACACACACAATTAAAATAATAAAAGCAAATCTCAAAAATGAAAAGAAAAAGAACTTTAGTGTTGAGATTTATTGAGAAGTTTGGAAATTGCCTGTCATCCTAGAAACCTCTATGATTGTATATTTCATGGAAGAATAGAATTTACAATCCTCTGGAAACCATAATTTTTAGGCCACTATATTATTTTCATTAAGTGAGAGGTTCTGAGAGCTCAGTAGTAATTGCACAGAATATACTGACATCTGGTGGCATTGATTAAGCAAATACAAATTAACAGGTAACATTGTGATTAAAATTATTGACTGAATTATCTTAAATATTCATAACTCTCAGAGCTCTACTAAACTATTTTTAAAGGTTTTGATTTAAAAGGTTTTGATTATCCTGCTATAATATTTGTCATTTGACCTAATCTATTCATTTAAGCACTTAGTAAATCGTTATGTTTTAAACTAAGATTAATTAATCCTAGGTTAATAATGATGTATAACTTTTAATAACACCATTTAAATGATTTTTTAATGTTTTGTGTTGTTTAAAAATATTTCACTTTAGCTGGGTATAGTGGTATAAGGCTTTAATCTCAACATTCAAGGCACAGGCAGTCAGATCTCTATGAGTTCAGGGCCATCCTTGTCAACATAGTAAGTTCCAGGACAACCAGGGCTATGTAGATAGAGTCTGTCTCAAAACAAAACAAAACAAAACAAAACAAAACAAAACAAAACAAAACAAAACAAAACAAAACAACACTTTGAGCAAATCATGTATGTGCTTTTCCTAGTTCCCTGCTTAGAAGCCTAATATGGAGAGCTGCCTGCAGGAACAATGGGGTGTGGTGTGTACCGTGTCATGCTACTAAACCACTCAAGTTTTCAAAAACTACATCTAATTGAATCTAGGAGAGTGTCACCCCTGCGCCTTTATTAGCATGACTCTCTCCATAGTTGTCGTCCATCTGGAGAAGTAAGACAATAGCTTCCTCCCTGCTTCTCAAAGGGAAAACCAGATGGATTTTGACCTGGCCAAAGCCAGCGTCAGCCCCGTGACTGGAATCTGGGAGCCACTAGCCTTGCTTCTCACCCGCCACCTTTTGATGTGTGTTTCCATTTAGCATGAGTGACAGACATGTACTCAGTTGTCATGGTTTTAAACGGATCTTTCTGCAAGGTCTGGCTTTTGCATCAAATTCTGGACTAAAATTATGTTTAAATTTTGTTTCCTCTCATCTCTTCCTGGTTTTGATTATTTCTTAAGAATAGTTGATGGTCTCATGACACGATCCTCTTATTTCTGTATTTTGTGTCTTGTGTTTTGAATTTTATGTGAAATTGTGGGTTTGATCTTTGACCTCTGTTTACTATAATACTGATTTACCACTAATTTGATAGCAAGCCATAGGGATCTACTGTAAACACGCTGCTCACTTTACACTGCTCTGTTTTACTCTTAAGTGGAGAAATGTGTGTGTAGAATGTAATTGAGAGACTTGCAGAAGTAATAAAACCCACATAATTTCCCAAGTTCCCAGGTAGCCGTCAGATTAATATAATACCTTTCTGTGATGTAAGAACCTAGTAAATTAAGAGGAAGTCAGCAATGTAAATAAGCACAACCTAGCATTTAGTTTTAGTGTGGTCAATATAGTCACCCTGAAATACGGAAACATAGCACAGACCACACAGCTCTACTTAAGCTGGCTCTGATCTGAACCCAGAGAACCCTGATCACAGGTGTGCTCAGTGTGACTGGCCCTGGATCGATTTGCTGATCCTGGGAAGGGAAGGATTGACTCAGGGATACAGGATGGGGGAGAGCTGGCTGGAGAGCGGCTAATGACAGACATCTGGGAGCTAAAAGGAACCTATCCTGCTGTATGCTAATATGTCCATGACTTTTCTTTCCCAGTTATCAGACTTTCTAAAGGAGATTGTACTTAGCTCCCAACTCACAGTCAACAAAAGGTGAGGAGGGGCAGGGATTTTCTTATCATAGCTGAACCTATAGGCATAGGCCAAGAAGGTATGGGAGTAGCATCCTCAAGAAGATGGATTATGGCTAGGAAAATATTGGGGGTCAAAACCACTATCCTCTTCTCCTGCTCTGCCAGCTGCCTGTAAGGTAGTAGCAGGAGAGGTAAAATGAGCACAAGGGTTGGTCAGTGCAGATCCCAGTGTTATTGGTCATCCTGTGAATCTGAGCACTGGATACAGACAAGCATGGATTATTGTCCTTGGAACATTTGGAGCCAACTGAAATAGATATGCTATCCAAAAGACAATTGTCATGTGCAACCCGATCCACCTTTTCCATTTCATCTCATTTCTCTTAATTATATTTACAAAGACAACATGAGAATGACGTTACTTGTTTATCCTGCAAACATTTATGGAATCTCCTCCTTCTTTATGCACAACCAAGATATTATGGGAGAGAGAAAAATGCATGGTGCACAGGCATTCTATACAAGAGATGCATTCTGCTGGAGGTGCAGAATATGTGTGTGTGCATGCACTTGGGTAGGCGTGCTTGTGTATGTGTGTATGCATGTGTGCCTGCGCCCTAAAGGAGCTCACTGCTCTATCAATATAAATACCTATAAGGTGAATGATGTCACAAATCCAGGCAGAAGTCTACGAGAAAGGAGTGATGTCAACAAGGACCTCCATCAACTCAGAAGAAAAGCGCCAAGGCTGGAAACTCAGGGCTGGTTTGCTATCAGCAACCAAACTAGAATTTGAAATTTGTCACTGAGCCTGGAAAGGTTGGAGATGTGTTTGTGGAATAAAACTAACTTGAAGGAAAACTTCATGAACACTTTGGATGCTTCAAGAGACATCAAGTTCAGTCCTGACTCAGCTGATTTTGCTGATGTGATTTTAGGATGTCTATTCTGTCAACTGTCGCTGTGTGCATCTGTAGCTGGGAACTCTACAGGTCTCCCAACTCTTACTAGGGATGCTGCACTGATCGAGTGAGGCAATGCCCATGATACCAGCACATGGGTCAGATTAAAGCACATTAGAAGTGCCATCCCAGGTTTGCCTTTAATTCCTTAAGTAATAAGGAGTCATTAAAAGACCTTTGAAGAAGGGAGTAAATGGTATGAGGATCACGGTATAAGGAATTGAATTCTGCTATCTAGCCCCCAATCAGTCTCTCTTCTCTGCCGACAGTTCTCTGTGATGTCAATTCAACATCTCCTATAGGCTCTCGTGTTGGAGGGGATCTATGTCAGCTTGGGAAGGGTTGTGTGTACCCTGAAGACCTCAGGCTATGTAAGTCAAAGGCTGCTGTAGATCAGTCCTTCCATTCACTTAAGCACATCTATTGTTTGGAATGCCTTCCACATTTATCCGCATTTCAAGATGTTTCATATGAGTTCGGCAAATTCTTATACTGTATCATCAGAAAGCATCCTTGTTTTATGATGTGCTGTGTCTGTCTAGACAGACTTAAAGATTAGCCCCTTTTTCTTCCTCACTGCCCAGTTTTGCTGAATACAAAACACTTCTAAGGCCCTAAAAATCTTGATGCTATTCCCTCTTGAGATGAGTCTGTTCCTAAGAATGTTTACTTTTCTTACATTTGAATTTTACTGAATCATTGAGCTACTAAATTTCTATGACACCTATTATACAGCTGAGTTTAGTGATGACTCATTCCACCACACTAAGTTGAAACATCAGTAAATCTCCACAACTTTCGTCTTATACTCAAAACATGTTTTCCAGAGTTGGGTATTTGTCTCACTAATAAAGCTGTTGTCTGGCAAATGGGATACAAGGCCCTGGGATCTGTCCTCAGCTCTGAAAACAAAAAACAAGAAACAAAAACTATATTTTCCAGTTCAGTTGTTATTTTCTTTATTTGAAACAATTGCAAGGTTTAAAGAAACTTGAAGTTAATATCTAAAGGCCTTTAAAACTTCCTATTTCCTCTCTCTCTCTCTCTCTCTCTCTCTCTCTCTCTCTTTCCTCTTTTCTTTTTCTGAGACAAGGTATCTTTAACTGGACCACTTTGGCCTTAAAGCAGAGTTCGTCTCCTCAACTTCTCAAGTACAGGATTATAGATATGTTTTTATGATGTCCCACCTTGTTAAAATCTGTGACCTGTAGTTCCTGGTTGTCTAAAGCGAATACATGAATAAATGAATGAATGAGTTTAATGGATCTGTAATAGTGTTGTCTCTTTATATTATGTATAATTCAGTAGTCAGGGAAATGTTTCTATAATGTGAGATAGTAAATATTTTCAAGCCAACCTTCTTTGTCTCGACTACAGTGTGACGACAGCCATATATAGAATCAAAATGACAGGCGTAACTAAAGTCCAATAACGTTTTACAAAATAGGTAGCTATTAAGATGACTTGGCCTGTGGGCTGGACCAGTTAGATTGTTCTCAAACACTGATGCACTCCAGGATTACCTGAGTCAAAATTTACATGTGACACAGCAACAATAGCAGCCGCAGCAGCAACGACAAATCTCAAATTTTAGTCCTGCTCCCATGAGTTTCGTAAGGTTGGGGCTCCCCAGGTGCTTCTTATGCAAATAAAACTCGAGAGTCTCTGTTCTTTCCCCAAATAAAATACAGTTCCAATGTCCCATATCTACTTCTGAATTTTTGATAAATAAACAGTCATATTCACACAAGAGACTCAAGTTGGATCAATAAATATTAGTACATATTAAGTGAAAGAAAATAATTTCTTTCTGTCTAGAAAATTGGAGGCCAAATAATTTTGCTCCACAATTATAGCCAGCATCAATTTCTGAAAATCATCTAAATGGTCATGTTTAAATAAATCATAGAACTATAGCTGGAGCCAAGTATTTTGGATTTAGTCTGTAATGTGTAATTTGATTTTAAATAGTCCCAACTAACTTTAAAAGTTTGTTAACCCTCCAGTTGGTAGAGTAGTTTACTGCTCTTATTATTAAAATTATCATAACCCAAAAAATACTTAATAGTGAGAGCTTTACAGGCCATAAAATACCCACACTGTTTTAACATCGGTTGATACTTTGTAAATCTGCACCCTGCCCTTTTGTCAAATGCCTGTTGAAAGCTACTCGGCAGAGCAATGAAAAGATAGAAATACTTTTTTTCTGTATAGAAATTGAGAGGAGCCTGGGTCCCACCCTGCACAAAAGCATTTCTCATACCAAGAAAAGACAGTTAAATTATAAACAGATGGACAGACAATCACATGACAATTAAAATATATCAGGTGAGGTCTGGTTCCAAATTTGAATTCCTTTCTGTTGGCTCTCACACCATCCTTTCCCTAACAATGAGATGTGCTGCCATGTGGGAGCACCAGCTCTGATCCACTCCCATCTTCCCAACCCAGAAAACGGAGGCAGAGATTGTGCCTGAGAGAGAACTGAGGTTTCAGCTTCATTCTTCTTACATCTGCCAGCTGCCGGTGAGGGACAGAGAGTGACTCATAGCCCTTCTTGGCTAGTGGATGAGTTGTCATTTGGGGCTCTGCTGTTATTCAATTCAAAGCTAATAATTTAACATCTTTATTCGTTTCTTTCTTATCTCTTAATGGCCTGCTGCCTGCCTGGCATACTGTACACATAGAGCTAGGTTTTAATTTTCTTCTCTTTGTATTTGTATCTTGAGAAAGAAAAGGGAAAGAAACAATTAGGCTTTTAAAATTAGAATTTAATTTTTGACTTTCAATAGTGAATTGGTGAGTATAGTTGCATGAATTACCTCATTTCACTGGAATTAAATTATTTTAAATGGAAAATAACACTTTCTGATGTGTTTAATTGAGACAATAAACAGGTTACTCTTGGGTACAAGGCAGTTGGACACTGGGACACAGGAAATTAAATAATCTGATATTTTAAATTGTTTTTGTAAATGATACAAAGCTGTTTTAAATATGTGGTTAATGATGCAAGACTTCAGTGCCTGTATAATTAAGAAATGATTTTTTATATTTTCATCTAGTAAAAATAACTTATAAGTGCATACTTAAGAACTTAATAACATAATTGTCCTTGTTATGTGTCCAAATTCTCTTACAACTCAGAGTATCCCCTCTAATGATGATCTATTTAGTACTCTTTGGTTTTTATTTGAAAAAGCTTCCAGTCCACAGATTGACCTCACTAGTTCCTTCCCATGGTAATGCATCTTATTATTTTGTGATTTATATCTGTGAGTTCAACAACAGCTTCACTATAGATGGCCTTATCTACGTCTCTAACCCAGGTTCCACCACTAAACCATCTGCATCTATTGGGAAAGAAGTAGAACATTTGGAAGACAAGGTCACCATTTTTCCTGGGTCCCTGCCTCTTCCCATCTTCCCAAGCTTACCCAAACCAGACTGTCAAGGCCATCTTTTTTCCTCCTCTATTTGGCCCATTCCCATGACTACCCAAGATTTATGAATTTGTTCCCATGCCTTCCTTTCCAGTGCATCACACAGGCCCTGGTCTGAAGAACTGCTAGAGATAACTAAATCTTCCCCTTCCAGTCACCTCCTCCACTAACCATTCCTGTGTATCCCGTGAAGCCAGGGAGCCAAATGATAACTAAACAAAAGAGGCTAGACAAGAACTTGGCCACAGGCAGATGGTACCAGTGTTCAAGGAAAGAAAGGCATAGCAGGGTCATGGTTTTTAAATATATGGAGAGAGAGAAGGGGGAGGGAGGGAAAGAAATAGATTCTGGAGCTATACCCTAGAAGGTAAGGGATGGAAGCAGATAAAGACTGGATATTGAAAAGGGGAAAGAAAATATTTGGCTCTAATTTATTCTACTTTCTCTCCATCTATCTTATCCACAGCAATAAAATTCCATAAAAGCTAGAATTTCAAATGGAGGTCATCATTTTAGTGTTTATTGTCAGGTTAACGAGTGGCAGATGGGTAGAGTAGGAAGTCTATGTAGTACTTATTGATTGGAATAGAAATCGAGTTCCAATTTAAGTTTTTATGAGAACAGTAATTATTGTCAGTCTCATAACAGCCTCCTGATGAGAGTTATTTGTGCATATTTATCCAAAAAGGCATCAGGTTTTATAAATGCCAGGTAAACATTATACTTTCCCGGAAGAAATAAAACCAAAGAAATGTTTTATGTCATAATCCACATTTCTGCATCCTGATACAAAACTTTTATTAGTTGATGGCATTTTGAAAAGATTGGTGGACTAGGGAGACAGCTCAGACATGTTTGCTGCTCAAGCATGAAGACCTGAGTTTCATGTCTGGCACCCATGTAAAAGCTGAACTTGCTGGTGTGTGTCCATAATCATAGTCCTGGGAAGACCAAGGCAGGAGGATCCCCAGAGTTTCCTGGCCAGTGGTTCTCACAAAATCAGGAAAGCACAGGTTCTGTGAGAGACCCTATCGCAAAACAAAGAAACAAAAGTACAGAGCCATCAAGGAAGGTACATGATGTGTCTCTGCCCTCCAGCAGGTCTACACACAGCACATACACAAACATATACACTAACACACAAATGAAAGACAAAACTAAGATAAAACCATTGACATCAAGATAAAACTAAGTTAAATCAAAATAAAATTGGTGGCATCGAGACCAGCACCGGGGTAGCTAGGGCACAGGGTCGGCTGACACTCACCAGCTACCCACAACACCCGCCACAGGATCTTAAGACTTCTGGTGAGTGGAACACAGAGTCTGCTCCAATCTTTAAACAGTGACAACGATAACAACTAACCCCAGATATTACCAGATGGCGAAAGGTAAACGTAATAATCTTACTAACAGAAACCAAGACCACTCACCATCATCAGAACCCAGCACTCCCACTTCGCCCAGTCCAGGGCACCCCAACACACCGGAAAGGCTAGACCTGGATTTAAAAGCATATCTCATGATGATGGTAGAGGACATCAAGAAGGACTTTAATAACTCACATAAAGAATTACAGGAGAACATGGCTAAAGAGTTACAAGTCCTTAAAGAAAAACAGGATAACACAATCAAACAGGTAGAAGTCCTTAAAGAAAAACAGGAAAACACATCCAAACAGATGATGGAAATGAACAAAACCATACTACACCTAAAGGGAAGTAGACACAATAAAGAAAACCCAAAATGAGGCAACACTGGAGATAGAAACCCTAGGAAAGAAATCTGGAACCATAGATATGAGCATCATCAACAGAATACAAGAGATGGAAGAGAGAATCTCAGGTGCAGAAGATTCCATAGAGAACATCGGCACAACAATCAAGGAAAATGGAAAATGCAAAAAGATACTAACTCAAAACATCCAAGAAATACAGGACACAATGAGAAGACCAAACCTACGGATAATAGGAGTGGATGAGAATGAAGATTTTCAACTCAAAGGACCAGCAAACATCTTCAACAAAATTAGAGAAGAAAACTTCCCAAATCTAAAGAAAGAGATGCCCATGAACATACAAGAAGCCTACAGAACTCCAAATAGACTGGACGAGAAAAGACATACCTCCCGACACATAATAATCAGAACAACAAATGCACTAAATAAAGATACAATACTAAAAGCAGTAAGAGAAAAAGGTCAAGTAACATATAAAGGCAAGCCTATCAGAATTACACCAGATTTTTCACCAGAGACTATGAAAGCCAGAAGATCCTGGACAGATGTTATACAGACACTAAAAGAACACAAATTCCAGCCCAGGCTACTATACCCAGCCAAACTCTCAATTAACATAGATGGAGAAACCAAAGTATTCCACAACAAAACCAAATTCACACATTATCTCTCCACGAATCCAGGCCTTCAAAGGATAATAACAGAAAAAAACCAATACAAGGAAGGGAACCACGCCCTAGAAACAACAAGAAGGTAATCCCTCAACAAACCTAAAGGAAGACAGCCACAAGAACAGAATGCCAACTTTAACAACAAAAATAACAGGAAACAACAATTACTTTTCCTTAATATCTCTTAATATCAATGGACTCAACTCCCCGATAAAAAGACATAGACTAACAAACTGGCTACACAAACAAGACCCAACATTTTGCTGCTTACAGGAAACTCATCTCAGAGAAAGAGATAGACACTGCCTCAGAATGAAAGGCTGGAAAACAATTTTCCAAGCAAATGGTATGAAGAAACAAGCTGGAGTAGCCATTCTAATATCTGATAAGATTGACTTCCAACCCAAAGTCATCAAAAAAGACAGGAGGGGCACTTCATACTCATCAAAGGTAAAATCCTCCAAGAGGAACTATCAATCCTGAATATCTATGCTCCAAATACAAAGGCAGCCACATTCATTAAAGACACTTTAGTAAATCTCAAAGCACACATTGCACCTCATACAATAATAGTGGGAGACTTCAACACACCACTTTCACCAATGGACAGATCATGGAAACAGAAACTAACAGGGACACAGTGAAACTAACAGAAGTTATGAATCAAATGGATCTGGCAGATATCTACATAACATTCTATCCTAAAACAAAAGGATATACCTTCTTCTCAGCACTTCATGGTACCTTCTCCAAAACTGACCACATAATTGGTCACAAAACAGGCCTCAACAGATACAAAAATATTGAAATTGTCCCATGCATCCTATCAGATCACCATGGACTAAGGCTGATCTTCAATAACAAAATAAATAATACAAAGCCAACCTTCACGTGGAAACTGAACAACACTCTTCTCAATGATACCTTGGTCAAGGAAGGAATAAAGAAAGAAATTAAGGACTTTTTAGAGTTCAATGAAAATGAAGCCACAACATACCCAAACGTATGGGAGGCAATGAAAGCATTTCTAAGAGGAAAACTCATAGCTCTGAGTGCCCCCAAAAAGAAACTAGAGAGAGCACACATTAGTAGCTTGACAACACACCTAAAAGCACTAGAACAAAAGGAAGCAAATTCACCCAAGAGGAGTAGACGGCAGGAAATAATCAAACTCAGGGGCAAAATCAACCAAGTGGAAACAAGAAGAACTATTCAAAGAATCAACCAATCAAGGAGCTGGTTCTTTGAGAAAATCAACAAGATAGATAAACCCTTAGTGAGACTCACTAGAGGGCAGAGGGAAAGCATTCTAATTAACAAAATCAGAAATGAAAAAGGTGTCATAACAACAGATCCTGAAGACATCCAAAACACCATCAGATCCTTCTACCAAAGGCTATACTCAACAAAACTGGAGAACCTGGATCAAATGGAGAAGTTCCTAGACAGATACCAGGTACCAAAGTTGAATCAAGATCGGGTTAATGATCTAAACAGCCCTATATCCCCCAAAGAAATAGAAGCAGTCATTAATAGTCTCCCAACCAAAAAAAGCCCAGGACCAGATGGGTTTAGTGCAGAGTTCTATCAGACCTTCAAAGAAGATCTAATCCCAGTTCTTCACAAACTATTCCACAAAATAGAAACAGAAGGTACTCTACCCAACTCATTCTATGAAGCCACAATTACTCTGATACCTAAACCACAAAAAGACCCAACAAAGATAGAAAACTTCAGACCAATATCCCTTATGAATATTGATGCAAAAATCCTCAATAAAGTTCTTGCTAACCGAATCCAAGAACACATCAAAACAATCATCCATCCTGACCAAGTAGGTTTCATCCCAGGGATGCAGGGATGGTTCAATATACGGAAATCCATCAACGTAATCCAGTATATAAACAAACTCAAAGACAAAAACCACATGGTCATCTCGTTAGATGCGGAAAAAGCATTTGACAAGATCCAACACCCATTCATGATAAAAGTCTTGGAAAGATCAGGAATTCAAGGCCCATACCTAAACATGATAAAAGCAATCTACAGCAAACCAGTAGCCAACATCAAAGTAAATGGTGAGAAGCTTGAAGCAATCCCTCTAAAATCAGGGACTAGACAAGGCTGTCCACTTTCTCCATACCTATTCAACATTGTACTTGAAGTCCTAGCCAGAGCAATTCCACAACAAAAGGAGATCAAAGGGATACAAATTGGAAAAGATGAAGTCAAAATATCACTTTTTGCAGATGATATGATAGTATATATAAGTGACCCTAAAAATTCCACCAGAGAACTCCTAAACCTGATAAACAGCTTCGGTGAAGTAGCTGGATATAAAATTAACTCAAACAAATCAATGGCCTTTCTCTACACAAAGAATAAACAGGCTGAGAAAGAAATTAGGGAAACAACACCCTTCTCAATAGTCACAAATAATATAAAATATCTTGGCGTGACTCTAACTAAGGAAGTGAAAGATCTGTATAATAAAAACTTCAAGTCTCTGAAGAAAGAAATTTTAGAAGATCTCAGAAGATGGAAAGATCTCCCATGCTCATGGATTGGCAGGATCAACATTGTAAAAATGGCTATCTTGCCAAAAGCAATCTACAGATTCAATGCAATCCCCATCAAAATTCCAAATCAATTCTTCAACGAATTAAAATGTGCAATCTGCAAGTTCATCTGGAATAACAAAAAACCTAGGATACCAAAAACTCTTCTCAAGGATAAAAGAACCTCTGGTGGAATCACCATGCCGGACCTAAAGCTTTACTACAGAGCAATTGTGATAAAAACTGCATGGTACTGGTATAGTGACAGACAAATAGACCAATGGAATAGAATTGAAGACCCAGAAATGAACCCACACACCTACGGTCACTTGATCTTCAACAAGGGAGCTAAAAACATCCAGTGGAAGAAAGACAGCATTTTCAACAAATGGTGCTGGCACAACTGGTTGTTAACATGTAGAAGAATGCGAATCGATCCATTCCTATCTCCTTTTACTAAGGTCAAGTCTAAGTGGATCAAGGAACTTCACATAAAACCAGAGACACTGAAACTTATAGAGGAGAAAGTGGGGAAAAGCCTTGAAGATATGGGCACAGGGGAAAAATTCTTGAATAGAACAGCAATGGCTTGTGCTCTAAGATTGAGAATTGACAAGTGGGACCTCATGAAACTGCAAAGCTTCTGCAAGGTAAAAGACACCATCAATAAGACAAAAAAACCACCAACAGATTGGGAAAGGATCTTTACCTATCCTAAATCAGATAAGGGACTAATATCCAATATATATAAAGAACTCAAGAAGGTGGACTCCAGAAAGTCAAATAACCCCATTAAAAAATGGGGCTTAGAACTGAACAAAGAATTCTCACCTGAGGAATACCGAATGGCAGAGAAGCACCTGAAAAAATGTTCAACATCCTTAATCATCAGGGAAATGCAAATCAAAACAACCCTGAGATTCCACCTCAAACCAGTCAGAATGGCTAAGATCAAAAATTCAGGTGACATTGATGCTGGCGAGGATGTGGAGAAAGAGGAACACTCCTCCATTGTTGGTGGGATTGCAAGCTTGTACAACCACTCTGAAAATCAGTCTGGCGGTTCCTCAGAGAATTGGACATAGTACTACCGGCGGATCCTGCAATACCTCTCCTGGGCATATATCCAGAAGATGTCCCAACCGGTAAGAAGGACACATGCTCCACTATGTTCATAGCAGCCCTATTTATAATAGCCAGAAGCTGGAAAGAACCCAGATGTCCCTCAACAGAGGAATGGATACAGAAATTATGGTACAATTACACAATGGAGTACAACTCAGCTATTAAAAAGAATGAATTTATGAAATTCCTAGCCAAATGGATGGACCTGGAGGGCATCATCTTGAGTGAGGTAACACAATCACAAAGGAACTCACACAATATGTATTCACTGATAAGTGGATATTAGCCCAAAACTTAGGATCCCCAAGATATAAGATACAATTTGCTAAACGCATGAAACTCAAGAAGAATGAAGACTAAAATGTGGACAATATGCCCCTTCTTAGAATTGGGAACAAAACACCCATGGAAGGAGTTACAGAGACAAAGTTTGGAGCTGTGATGAAAGGATGGACCATTTAGAGACTGCCGTATCCAGGGATCCATCCCATAATCAGCTTCCAAACGCTGACACCATTGCATACACTAGCAAGATTTTGCTGAAAGGACCCAAATATAGCTGTCTCTTGTGAGACGATGCCGGGGCCTAGCAAACACAGGAGTGGATGCTCACAGTCAGCTATTGGATGGATCACAGGGCTCCCAATGGAGAAGCTAGAGAAAGTACCCAAGGAGCTAAAGGGATCTGCAACCCTATAGTTGGAACAACATGATGAACTAACCAGTACCCCGGAGCTCTTTTCTCTAGCTGCATATGTATGGAAAGATGGCCTAGTCGGCCATCACTGGAAAGAGAGGCCCATTGGACTTGCAAACTTTATATGCCCCAATATAGGGGAATGCCAGGGCCAAAAGAATGGGAATGGGTTGGTAGGGAAGTGGGGGGCGCTATGGGGGACTTTTGGGATAGCATTGGAAATGTAATTGAGGAAAATATGTAATAAAAAATATTAAAAATTAAAAAAAAATTGTTGGCATCAGAGTCAAGGCATGGAAAAACAAGCCATTAAATGCTTATAAGTATTTTCACTTCCAGGTCAGAGGTAACACACCTTTAGAAGAAAATTACTGATGAAAGTACCTTTATCTTGAGGAGAGGATTTTGTTTGTTTTGTTTTGTTTTTTTCGAGACAGGGTTTCTCTGTATAGCCCTGGCTGTCCTGGAACTCACTTTGTAGACCAGGCTGGCCTCGAACTCAGAAATCTGCCTGCCTCTGCCTCCCAAGTGCTGGGATTAAAGGTGTGCGCCACCACACCTGGCGAGGAGAGGTTTTATTTTATTCTTCCAGCTGTGGTTTCCAAGGTATTGGTGGGATGTGAAATCAATTTACTGGGTCACAACAAGTTTTTTTTTAATGTCACAAAATAAAAGTTTTCAGAGAAAATGAGTGTTGCACTTGGTAGCATGCAACACAGATGAGAAAGACAATTCTCTGAAAGTTCAATTGGGTTGATGTTATCTACATATGCTTGTGCATTTGATCATGGTGCCCAATGCTTCTATGTGTTGTAGAAAGAAAAACTTACTTAAGTGTCAAGTGTCAGGAGTTGTTTGCCACTTCTCTGAAGCAGAGAGAGAGAGAGAGAGAGAGAGAGAGAGAGAGAGAGAGAGAGAGAGAGAGAGAGAGAGAGAGAGAGAGAGAGAGAGAGAGAGAGAGAGTTGCCTGCCAGGCAGAGTCAAGGCAGGTCCGGGTCTTTTGCCAGATTTCCAGTCCCGTTGAGGCATGGAAGGATAAGAGGAGGTACATGTGAGGCCCAAAGCAAGGGGTGGAAGATTCTATTGACCTTGATGGAAGGAACAGGGAGGCTTTTGGATAAGAATAAATGTCTTGTGTATACTTCAGCAAATTGTTTCTGTTAGCTTGTGGCTTTGCTTCCCACGATAATGTACTATGAAAAGACCATGAGAAATAAACTTGTGGCTGGCCTGGTAATGACCTGCAGCCCTCCCATTTCTGTCTCTTGCATCTTTTTTTCTGCCTTTCCTATAATCATCCTCACTCCCCACTTAGAAGCTGTTCGACTTTGTGCTGGCCTGACCGGTATACCTAAGGTGATACAATATTCTTGTTATGTTTAAAAATGCCACCAGCTGCCTCAGTCTCCTGCTGCCCTATGTATAACTGAAGGAACAGCTTCACAACAGTAGCCAATGGCTGTTCTCTGCTCCACATTCAAGATGGTTCTCAAAGTTCTGTTCCTGGACCCAAACATCCCTAACCCTTCTTAAGGAGCTCTGAATATCCAGAGCTATTTCCATGATCAGACTAGGAAATCATGTGGGTTTAGAGAGTTCTGGCATTTGCATTGGTGGAGAAAATGGGGAAAACGAGCAAGACTTCTGGGTAACATGAATAAACTAGAGTACCAGCTGAAATGGAGCCAGTGAAATACACTTGCTAGGGTCTGTCTGTCACTGACATCATTGTTTGTCTCACTGCAGTTAGTGCATACATCACTGCACTCAGTGCACATGTCAGTGCACATGTCACTGTGTATTCACTGCAGTCAGTGTACATGTCACTGTGTACTCACTGCAGTCAGTGCACATGTCACTGTGTACTCACTGCAGTCAGTGCACATGTCACTGTGTACTCACTGCAGTCAGTGCACATGTCACTGTGTACTCACTGCAGTCAGTGTGCATGTCACTCTGTATTCACTGCAGTCAGTGTGCATGTCACTCTGTACTCACTGCAGTCAGTGTGCATGTCACTCTGTACTCACTGCAGTCAGTGTGCACATCACTCTGTACTCACTGCAGTCAGTGCACTCATCACTGGCAATCACTGTGAACTCACGACAGTCACTCACAGCAGCTGTGTATCCACTGCTTTTTCTCCCTGTGTCAATTCAGTTAATAATGACAATGATTAAGCAGAAATATGTGTTTATTTTATTAAATATTTACATTGGAGCAATATTGTTTTGCTATTCTGGAGGAGGAAGCTAGAAATTCTATGAAGAACTTTATGTACATCAGTTAAAATTTTGATTTCATGAAAACAATGTTTTTGTCTGAGCTGTGAGCCTAACCACTTGCTTTTGATGGAACTCATTCACATGAAAAGTAAGTATGGATAATCAGATGTGTGCATCTGGCAGATCCTTCTCTAAAGTTCACAAAACAAAACTACCACTTCATGGGAAAACAGTTTAAAGTATTTATTGCCAATAATAAAATTCCAGCTTTCAAATGAAAATGAGAATGCGAGAAACTTGAAAGCAGTCATTACCTAAGGAATTTATGATGAAGTCAGTGATAATATTAATGAAAGTGATGACTTGATCCTGAAACCTGTCAATGTTTGGAAGTTCTGTATAACATAAGGAACTGATAGTTTCCAAACACACAGTGCTGACATCAGTACAAGATAGACCAACAGCTTTAAGACATACAGGATGATAAAAAGTTATGTACATGATTTTAGAAACTTTAAGAACTGCTACTTTTTGAGTTTATGTGTCAAATATAAAATGCATAACCAAAATTATCCTTAAAATACTTTAAAAATACTCCTCTCTGTTCCAGTTACAGATTTGTATGTGGCCAAATTTTCTTCAACTACTTCAACCAAAACAATGTCTTACATAATATTGGATGCAGAAGCTGGCCTAGGACCACAGCTGCTTTCTATTAAGCCAGACATTAAAGAAACTTATAAAAATGTAAAACAATGTTATGCTTCTCCCTGATATTTTCATTAAAAATATCTTATTCATTTTACTATGGAATAATCTTATGATTTTAATGAAGAAATTAAATTGAATTTTTCCCTTAACTTCAGATGCAACACAAGTATTGATTTACACAATTCTCTCAGGTTCTTCAATAATTTTTTAGGATACTAAGGAATCCTGTGACCCAAATGCTTGAAAATAATTTTCCTAGAGCTAACTCAACTTCTCTTTCAAATGTCACCATATCTGAGAATATAGATTATGTATTTGGACCTTTGCCCAAATCAATAATCGATTGTCTCCTTAAGAAAGTTCGCTAACAGGTATTACTTGAGGATATTTGAATCTATCTCTGAGTTTTAAAGAAATAAATCTCATAACTGAAGAATATTTAATACAGTACTTGTATGGTAGGCCAGAGTGACTTTATGTTCAAGAGAAAGACTTTGCTTGCTCTTTATTCTACTACCATGCTGGATATAAGACGAAAATACAGCCTGTAGTCACCAATGGAAGCCACAGTTCTGTGCTTTAAGATATGTATTACAGACAGTGCAAAGTACATACTCTCAAAAGTTTATCTTGCGCCAGGAGTGGTGGCGCACACCTTTAATCCTAGCACTTGGGAGGCAGAGGCAGGTGGATTTCTGAGTTCAAGGCCAGCCTGGTCTACAGAATGAGTTCCAGGACAGCCAGAGCTACACAGAGAAACCCCGTGTACTCAAAAAACAAACAAAAAAAAGAAAGAAAGATAGAAAGAAAGAAAGAAAGAAAGAAAGAAAGAAAGAAAGAAAGAAAGAAAGAAAGAGAAGAAAAAAGAAAATATCCAACAAAGAAAAAAAATTTTAAAAAATGTTTATCTTGATAAAATGCCAGTTCATGAACCTTGATGCCCACTCCTAGGACCTTCCTGAACAGACACTACTCTGCAGTGAAAGTTTATATAAAGTTAATTACATTCATCACATTGAAAATCAAATTCTGTGTCAATGACACATGGCACTTGGCGCTTATTTTACAAACATTAACTAATTAATCTACAAAACATCCCGAAGAGGCAGAGCATAATGATGTATGAGCTGACAGCCTAATTATGTCTAATTATTCATATTTCCCCCTTCCAAGTGGTTGTCTATTGCCAGCTCAGAGAAGGGACCTGCTAAGTTTTTAAAGCAGACATAGAAGTCCACTCTATTATTCCATCTAGAACTCTTGCTGCAAACAACACACATTCCATTTCCTTGTGGAACCAATCAACCTGTACCATTTTCAACAGTTCATAGAAACTCAGAGTTTCCAGCTGAACTAGTACTGCATCCACAGATCTCTGCCTTAAACACATTCTTACTTCTTTTTAATCCCCAAGTCATTTTAGATATTAGCCCCCATTGCTTCCACCAAGCTTCCTGTCTTGCCCTCTTTTATTTCTAAAATGTCTTTCCAGTGTAAAGATGCTTGTAGATTGAGTCCATCATCTGGTTTCTCCCTCTCATACTTTGGAATTCGTAAGCCAAAGCTTCTCTCTCCCTGATTTCCTTCCTGAGATCCCTTCTCTCAAGTCCTTAGGTTCCCTCAACCTCTTGATATTGTCTCATTTCTCATTCCACGTGAAGTCCACTTCTTTTTTCACCTGAGAAGTCCACTTGGGCATTGTTCTGCTGCAGGGGGCTTGGAAATGCATGCCATATCTTGAAGCATTGCTAGAGGGTGTACTGTTAAATTGAATGTGAAATGGGAAATAATTTTATAATAATTTATGTAATTTTATTTAATGTGTATTGGTATGAGTTACAGACAGTTGTGAAATGTTATGTGGCTGCTGGGAGTTGAAATGTGGTCATTTGGAAGAACAGACAATGCTCTTAACCACTGATCCATCTCCGGGGTAGGTGTGTAGACCATGGTGGGTACTTATGTGTATTGGACTGTGGGTGTGTACTTGTATATTGGACTGTGGGTGTGTATATGTGTATTAGATGGTAGGTGGGTGGGCCTGAGTACCACGGAGATCTCTGGCCGGGCCTGGTGTGAGAGTTCCCGGGAAGGGAAGTGAGGGTGGACAGGGAGGGGAGGTCGCTTCAATTGCTTCTGCTGCTGCGGTTGGCTCCACCTCCATCTCTGCTGTGCCTCCAGGTTACTCGACTATTCCTTTTTTTTTTTTTTTTGATTTTTAATATTTTTATTACATATTTTCCTCAATTACATTTCCAATGCTATCCCAAAAGTCCCCCATAGCGCCCCCCACTTCCCTACCCACCCATTCCCATTCTTTTGGCCCTGGCATTCCCCTATACTGGGGCATATAAAGTTTGCAAGTCCAATGGGCCTCTCTTTCCAGTGATGGCCGACTAGGCCATCTTTCGATACATATGCAGCTAGAGACAAGAGCTCCGGGGTTCTGGTTAGTACATCATGTTGTTCCAACAATAGGGTTGCAGATCCCTTTAGCTCCTTGGGTACTTTCTCTAGCTTCTCCATTGGGAGCCCTGTGATACATCCAATAGCTGACTGTGAACATCCACTCCTGTGTTTGCTAGGCCCCGGCATCGTCTCACAAGAGACAGCTATATTTGGGTCCTTTCGCAAAATCTTGCTAGTGTATGCAATGGTGTCAGCATTTAGAAGCTGCTTATGGGATGGATCCCTGGATACGGCAGTCTCTAAATGGTCCATCCTTTCATCACAGCTACGAACTTTGTCTCTGTAACTCCTTCCCTGGGTGTTTTGTTCCCAATTCTAAGAAGGTGCACAGTGTCCACACTTTGGTCTTCATTCTTCTTGAGTTTCATGCGTTTATCAAATTGTATCTTATATCTTGGGTATCCTAAGTTTTGGGCTAATATCCACTTATCAATGAATACATATTGTGTGAGTTCTTTTGTGATTGTGTTACTTCAATCAAGATGATGCCCTCCAGGTCCATCCATTTGGCTAGGAATTTCATAAATTCATTCTTTTTAATAGCTGAGTAGTACTCCATTGTGTAAATGTACCATAATTTCTGTATCCATTCCTCTGTTGAGGGACATCTGGGTTCTTTCCAGCTTCTGGCTATTATAAATAGGGCTGCTATGAACATAGTGGAGCATGTGTCCTTTTTACCGGTTGGGACATCTTCAGGACATATGCCCAGGAGAGGTATTGCTGGATACTCCGGTAGTACTATGTCCAGTTTTCTGAGGATCCGCCGGACTGATTTCCAGAGTGGTTGTACAAGCTTGCAATCCCACCAACAATGGAGGAGTGTTCCTCTTTCTCCACATCCTCGCCAGCATCAATGTCACCTGAATTTTTGATCTTAGCCATTCTGACTGGTTTGAGGTGGAATCTCAGGGTTGTTTTGATTTGCATTTCCCTGATGATTAAGGATGTTGAACATTTTTTCAGGTGCTTCTCTGCCATTCGGTATTCCTCAGGTGAGAATTCTTTGTTCAGTTCTGAGCCCCATTTTTTAATGGGGTTATTTGACTTTCTGGAGTCCACCTTCTTGAGTTCTTTATATATATTGGATATTAGTCCCTTATCTGATTTAGGATAGGTGAAGAGGGAAGCAGAAACCAGCCTGAGTAGGACCACAGGCCTCATCCGGCCGGATCAGCGCCGGGGTAGCGGGAGCGCAGGGTTGCCTGACACCCGCCAGCTACCCACGACCCCCGCCGCAGGATTTTGGGACTGCTGGTGAGTGGAACACAGCTTCTGCTCCAGTCCAATCACGCGGGAACTGAGACTGCTCTGGTTGGGGAGAGAGAAATCCGGCCTACATAGGGCCACAACCCTCTTCCGGTCAGAAAAGCACCTGGGCAGCTGGGGCGCAGGGTCTGCTGACACTCGCCAGCTACCCACAACACCCGCCACAGGATCTTAAGACTTCTGGTGAGTGGAGCACAGCTTCTGCTCCAATCCAATTGCGCGGGACCTGAGACTGCATTAGTTAGGGAAGCAGAAACCGGCCTGAGTAGGACCACAGGCCTCATCCGGCTGGATCAGCGCCGGGGTAGCGGGAGCGCAGGGTTGCCTGACACCCGCCAGCTACCCACGACCCCCGCCGCAGGATTTTGGGACTGCTGGTGAGTGGAACACAGCTTCTGCTCCAATCCAATTGCGCGGGACCTGAGACTGCATTAGTTAGGGAAGCAGAAACCGGCCTGAGTAGGGCCACAGGCCTCACCCTGCCGGATCATCGCCAGGGTAGCGGGAGCGCAGGGTTGCCTGACACCCGCCAGCTACCCAAGACCCCCGCCACAGGATTTTGGGACTGCTGTTGAGTGGAACATAGCTTCTGCTCCAGTCCAATCACGCGGGACCTGAGACTGCTCTGGTTGGGGAGAGAGAAATCCGGCCTACATAGGGCCACAACCCTCTTCCGGTCAGAAAAGCACCTGTGCAGCTGGGGCGCAGGGTCAGCTGACACTCACCAGCTACCCACAACACCCACCACAGGATCTTAAGACTTCTGGAGAGTGGAACACAGCTTCTGCTCCAATCCAATTGCACGTGGGACCAGAGACTGCATTAGTTAGGGAAGCAGAAAAACGGCCTGAGTAGGACCACAGGCCTCTTCCGGCTGGACCAGCACCGGGGTACCGTCAGCTACCCACGACCCCCGCCGCAGGATTTAGAGACTGCTGGTGAGTGGAACACAGCTTCTGCTCCAATCTTTAAATAGTGACAACGATAACAACTAACCCCAAAGATTACCAGATGGCGAAAGGTAAACGTAATAATCTTACTAACAGGAACCAAGACCACTCACCATCATCAGAACCCAGCACCCCCACTTCGCCCAGTCCAGGGCACCCCAACACACCGGAAAAGCTAGACACGGATTTAAAAGCATATCTCCTGATGATGATAGAGGAATTCAAGAAGGACTTTAATAACACACTTAAAGAAATGCAGGAGAACACTGATAAAAAGGCAGAAGACAATAAAGAGGAAGCACAAAAATCCCTTAAAGAATTTCAGGAGAAAACTGCTAAAGAGTTACAAATCCTTAAAGAAAAACATGATAACATAATCAAACAGGTAGAAGTCCTTACAGAAAAACAGGAAAACACATCCAAACAGATGATGGAAATGAACAAAACCATACTAGACCTAAAAAGGGAAGTAGACACAATAAAGAAAACCCAAAATGAGGCAACACTGGAGATAGAAACCCTAGGAAAGAAATCTGGAACCATAGATACGAGCATCAGCAACAGAATACAAGAGATGGAAGAGAGAATCTCAGGTGCAGAAGATTCCATAGAGAACATCGGCACAACAATCAAGGAAAATGTAAAATGCAAAAGATCCTAACTCAAAACATCCAAGAAATACAGGACATAATGAGAAGACCAAACCTACGGATAATAGGAGTGGATGAGAATGAAGATTTTCAACTCAAAGGACCAGCAAACATCTTCAACAAAATTATAGAAGAAAACTTCCCAAATCTAAAGAAAGAGATGCCCATGAACATACAAGAAGCCTACAGAACTCCAAATAGACTGGACCAGAAAAGAAATACCTCCCGACACATAATAATCAGAGCAACAAATGCTCTAAATAAAGATAGAATACTAAAAGCAGTAAGAGAAAAAGACCAAGTAACATATAAAGGCAAGCCTATCAGAATTACACCAGACTTTTCACCAGAGACTATGAAAGCCAGAAGATCCTGGACGGATGTTATACAGACACTAAAAGAACACAAATTCCAGCCCAGGCTACTATACCCAGCCAAACTCTCAATTAACATAGATGGAGAAACCAAAGTATTCCACGACAAAACCAAATTCACACATTATCTCTCCACGAACCCAGCCCTTCAAAGGATAATAACAGAAAAAAACCAATACAAGGACAGGAACCACGCCCTAGAAACAACAAGAAGGTAATCCCTCAACAAACCTAAAAGAAGACAGCCACAAGAACAAAATGCCAACTTTAACATCAAAAATAACAGGAAACAACAATTACTTTTCCTTAATATCTCTTAATATCAATGGACTCAACTCCCCGATAAAAAGACATAGACTAACAAACTGGCTACACAAACAAGACCCAACATTTTGCTGCTTACAGGAAACTCATCTCAGAGAAAAGGATAGACACTACCTCAGAATGAAAGGCTGGAAAACAATTTTCCAAGCAAATGGCATGAAGAAACAAGCTGGAGTAGCCATTCTAATATCTGATAAGATTGACTTCCAATCCAAAGTCATTAAAAAAGACAGGGAGGGACACTTCATACTCATCAAAGGTAAAATCCTCCAAGAGGAACTATCAATCCTGAATATCTATGCTCCAAATACAAAGGCAGCCACATTCATTAAAGAAACTTTAGTAAAGCTCAAAGCACACATTGCACCTCATACAATAATAGTGGGAGACTTCAACACACCACTTTCACCAATGGACAGATCATGGAAACAGAAACTAAACAGGGACACAGTGAAACTAACAGAAATTATGAATCAAATGGATCTGGCAGATATCTACAGAACATTCTATCCTAAAACAAAAGGATATACATTCTTCTCAGCACCTCATGGTACCTTCTCCAAAATTGACCACATAATTGGTCACAAAACAGGCCTCAACAGATATAAAAATATTGAAATTGTCCCATGCATCCTATCAGATCACCATGGACTAAGGCTGATCTTCAATAACAAAATAAATAATAGAAAGCCAACCTTCACGTGGAAACTGAACAACACTCTTCTCAATGATACCTTGGTCAAGGAAGGAATAAAGAAAGAAATTAAGGATTTTTAGAGTTCAATGAAAATGAAGCCACAACATACCCAAACTTATGGGACGCAATGAAAGCATTTTTAAGAGGAAAACTCATAGCTCTGAGTGCCTCCAAAAGGAAACTAGAGAGAGCACACATTAGCAGCTTGACAACACACCTAAAAGCACTAGAACAAAAGGAAGCAAATTCACCCAAGAGGAGTAGACGGCAGGAAATAATCAAACTCAGGGGTGAAATCAACCAAGTGGAAACAAGAAAAACTATTCAAAGAATCAACCAATCAAGGAGCTGGTTCTTTGAGAAAATCAACAAGATAGATAAACCCTTAGCCAGACTCACTAGAGGGCACAGGGAAAGCATCCTAATTAACAAAATCAGAAATGAAAAAGGAGACATAACAACAGATCCTGAAGACATCCAAAACACCATCAGATCCTTCTACCAAAGGCTATACTCAACAAAACTGGAGAACCTGGATGAAATGGACAAGTTCCTAGACAGATACCAGGTACCAAAGCTGAATCAAGATCAGGTTAATGATCTAAACAGCCCTATATCCCCCAAAGAAATAGAAGCAGTCATTAATAGTCTCCCAACTAAAAAAAGCCCAGGACCAGATGGGTTTAGTGCAGAGTTCTATCAGACCTTCAAAGAAGATCTAATCCCAGTTCTTCACAAACTATTCCACAAAATAGAAACAGAAGGTACTCTACCCAACTCATTCTATGAAGCCACAATTACTCTGATACCTAAACCACAAAAAGACCCAACAAAGATAGAAAACTTCAGACCAATATCCCTTATGAATATTGATGCAAAAATCCTCAATAAAGTTCTTGCTAACCGAATCCAAGAACACATCAAAACAATCATCCATCCTGACCAAGTAGGTTTCATCCCAGGGATGCAGGGATGGTTCAATATACGGAAATCCATCAACGTAATCCAGTATATAAACAAACTCAAAGACAAAAACCACATGGTCATCTCCTTAGATGCGGAAAAAGCATTTGACAAGATCCAACACCCATTCATGATAAAAGTCTTGGAAAGATCAGGAATTCAAGGCCCATACCTAAACATGATAAAAGCAATCTACAGCAAACCAGTAGCCAACATCAAAGTAAATGGTCAGAAGCTTGAAGCAATCCCTCTAAAATCTGGGACTAGACAAGGCTGTCCACTTTCTCCATACCTATTCAACATTGTACTTGAAGTCCTAGCCAGAGCAATTCGACAACAAAAGGAGATCAAAGGGATACAAATTGGAAAAGATGAAGTCAAAATATCACTTTTTGCAGATGATATGATAGTATATATAAGTGACCCTAAAAATTCCACCAGAGAACTCCTAAGCCTGATAAACAGCTTCGGTGAAGTAGCTGGATATAAAATTAACTCAAACAAATCAATGGCCTTTCTCTACACAAAGAATAAACAGGCTGAGAAAGAAATTAGGGAAACAACACCCTTCTCAATAGTCACAAATAATATAAAATATCTTGGCGTGACTCTAACTAAGGAAGTGAAAGATCTGTATAATAAAAACTTCAAGTCTCTGAAGAAAGAAATTATAGAAGATCTCAGAAGATGGAAAGATCTCCCATGCTCATGGATTGGCAGGATCAACATTGTAAAAATGGCTATCTTGCCAAAAGCAATCTACAGATTCAATGCAATCCCCATCAAAATTCCAAATCAATTCTTCAACGAATTAGAAAGTGCAATCTACAAATTCATCTGGAATAACAAAAAACCTAGGATAGCAAAAACTCTCCTCAAGGATAAAAGAACCTCTGGTGGAATCACCATGCCGGACCTAAAGCTCTACTACAGAGCAATTGTGATAAAAACTGCATGGTACTGGTATAGTGACAGACAAATAGACCAATGGAATAGAATTGAAGACCCAGAAATGAATCCACACACCTATGGTCACTTGATCTTCGACAAGGGAGCTAAAAACATCCAGTGGAAGAAAGACAGCATTTTCAACAAATGGTGCTGGCACAACTGGTTGTTAACATGTAGAAGAATGCGAATCGATCCATTCCTATCTCCTTGTACTAAGGTCAAGTCTAAGTGGATCAAGGAACTTCACATAAAGCCAGAGACACTGAAACTTATAGAGGAGAAAGTGGGGAAAAGCCTTGAAGATATGGGCACAGGGGAAAAATTCCTGAATCGAACAGTAATGGCTTGTGCTGTAAGATCGAGAATTGACAAGTGGGACCTCATGAAACTACAAAGCTTCTGCAAGGCTAAAGACACCATCAATAAGACAAAAAAACCACCAACAGATTGGGAAAGGATCTTCACCTATCCTAAATCAGATAAGGGACTAATATCCAATATATATAAAGAACTCAAGAAGGTGGACTCCAGAAAGTCAAATAACCCCATTAAAAAATGGGGCTCAGAACTGAACAAAGAATTCTCACCTGAGGAATACCGAATGGCAGAGAAGCACCTGAAAAAATGTTCAACATCCTTAATCATCAGGGAAATGCAAATCAAAACAACCCTGAGATTCCACCTCACACCAGTCAGAATGGCTAAGATCAAAAATTCAGGTGACAGCAGATGCTGGCGAGGATGTGGAGAAAGAGGAACACTCCTCCATTGTTGGTGGGATTGCAAGCTTGTACAACCACTCTGGAAATCAGTCTGGCGGTTCCTCAGAAAATTGGACATAGTACTACCGGAGGATCCAGCAATACCTCTCCTGGGCATATATCCAGAAGATGTCCCAACCGGTAAAAAGGACACATGCTCCACTATGTTCATAGCAGCCCTATTTATAATAGCCAGAAGCTGGAAAGAACCCAGATGTCCCTCAACAGAGGAATGGATACAGAAATTATGGTACATTTACACAATGGAGTACTACTCAGCTATTAAAAAGAATGAATTTATGAAATTCCTAGCCAAATGGATGGACCTGGAGGGCATCATCTTGAGTGAAGTAACACAATCACAAAAGAACTCACACAATATGTATTCATTGATAAGTGGATATTAGCCCAAAACTTAGGATACCCAAGATATAAGATACAATTTGATAAACGCATGAAACTCAAGAAGAATGAAGACCAAAGTGTGGACATTGTGCACCTTCTTAGAATTGGGAACAAAACACCCAAGGAAGGAGTTACAGAGACAAAGTTCGGAGCTGTGATGAAAGGATGGACCATTTAGAGACTGCTGTATCCAGGGATCTGTCCCATAATCAGCTTCTAAACGCTGACACCATTGCATACACTAGTAAGATCTTGCTGAAAGGACCCAAATATAGCTGTCTCTTGTGAGACGATGCCGGGGCCTAGCAAACACAGGAGTGGATGTTCACAGTCAGCTATTGGATGTATCACAGGGCTCCCAATGGAGAAGCTAGAGAAAGTACCCAAGGAGCTAAAGGGATCTGCAACCCTATTGTTGGAACAACATGATGTACTAACCAGAACCCTGGAGCTCTTGTCTCTAGCTGCATATGTATGGAAAGATGGCCTAGTCGGCCATCAATGGAAAGAGAGGCCCATTGGACTTGCAAACTTTATATGCCCCAATATAGGGGAATGCCAGGGCCAAAAGAATGGGAATGGGTGGGTAGGGAAGTGGGGGGCGCTATGGGGGACCTTTGGGATAGTATTGGAAATGTAATTGAGGAAAATATGTAATAAAAATATTAAAAAAAAAAAAAAAAAAAAAGGATAGGTGAAGATCCTTTCCCAATCTGTTGGTGGTTTTTTTTTTTTGTCTTATTGATGGTGTCTTTAGCCTTGCAGAAGCTTTGTAGTTTCATGAGGTCCCACTTGTCAATTCTCGATCTTACAGCACAAGCCATTACTGTTCTATTCAGGAATTTTTCCCCTGTGCCCATATCTTCAAGGCTTTTCCCCACTTTCTCCTCTATAAGTTTCAGTGTCTCTGGTTTTATGTGAAGTTCCTTGATCTACTTAGACTTGACCTTAGTACAAGGAGATAGGAATGGATCGATTCGCATTCTTCTACATGTTAACAACCAGTTGTGCCAGCACCATTTGTTGAAAATGCTGTCTTTCTTCCACTGGATGTTTTTAGCTCCCTTGTCGAAGATCAAGTGACCGTAGGTGTGTGGGTTCATTTCTGGGTCTTCAATTCTATTCCATTGGTCTATTTGTCTGTCACTATACCAGTACCATGCAGTTTTTATCACAATTGCTCTGTAGTAGAGCTTTAGGTCCGGCATGGTGATTCCACCAGAGGTTCTTTTATCCTTGAGAAGAGTTTTTGCTATCCTAGGTTTTTTGTTATTCCAGATGAATTTGCAGATTGCACTTTCTAATTCGTTGAAGAATTGATTTGGAATTTTGATGGGGATTGCATTGAATCTGTAGATTGCTTTTGGCAAGATAGCCATTTTTACAATGTTGATCCTGCCAATCCATGAGCATGGGAGATCTTTCCATCTTCTGAGATCTTCTAAAATTTCTTTCTTCAGAGACTTGAAGTTTTTATTATACAGATCTTTCACTTCCTTAGTTAGAGTCACGCCAAGATATTTTATATTATTTGTGACTATTGAGAAGGGTGTTGTTTCCCTAATTTCTTTCTCAGCCTGTTTATTCTTTGTGTAGAGAAAGGCCATTGATTTGTTTGAGTTAATTTTATATCCAGCTACTTCACCGAAGCTGTTTATCAGGCTTAGGAGTTCTCTGGTGGAATTTTTAGGGTCACTTATATATACTATCATATCATCTGCAAAAAGTGATATTTTGACTTCATCTTTTCCAATTTGTATCCCTTTGATCTCCTTTTGTTGTCGAATTGCTCTGGCTAGGACTTCAAGTACAATGTTGAATAGGTAGGGAGAAAGTGGACAGCCTTGTCTAGTCCCTGATTTTAGAGGGATTGCTTCAAGCTTCTCACCATTTACTTTGATGTTGGCTACTGGTTTGCTGTAGATTGCTTTTATCATGTTTAGGTATGGGCCTTGAATTCCTGATCTTTCCAAGACTTTTATCATGAATGGGTGTTGGATCTTGTCAAATGCTTTTTTCGCATCTAACGAGATGACCATGTGGTTTTTGTCTTTGAGTTTGTTTATATACTGGATTACGTTGATGGATTTCCGTATATTGAACCATCCCTGCATCCCTGGGATGAAACCTACTTGGTCAGGATGGATGATTGTTTTGATGTGTTCTTGGATTCGGTTAGCAAGAACTTTATTGAGGATTTTTGCATCAATATTCATAAGGGATATTGGTCTGAAGTTTTCTATCTTTGTTGGGTCTTTTTGTGGTTTAGGTATCAGAGTAATTGTGGCTTCATAGAATGAGTTAGGTAGAGTACCTTCTGTTTCTATTTTGTGGAATAGTTTGTGAAGAACTGGGATTAGATCTTCTTTGAAGGTCTGATAGAACTCTGCACTAAACCCATCTGGTCCTGGGCTTATTTTAGTTGGGAGACTATTAATGACTGCTTCTATTTCTTTGGGGGATATAGGGCTGTTTAGATCATTAACCTGATCTTGATTCAACTTTGGTACCTGGTATCTGTCTAGGAACTTCTCCATTTCATCCAGGTTCTCCAGTTTTGTTGAGTATAGCCTTTGGTAGAAGGATCTGATGGTGTTTTGGATGTCTTCAGGATCTGTTGTTATGTCTCCTTTTTCATTTCTGATTTTGTTAATTAGGATGCTTTCCCTGTGCCCTCTAGTGAGTCTGGCTAAGGGTTTATGTATCTTGTTGATTTTCTCAAAGAACCAGCTCCTTGATTGGTTGATTCTTTGAATAGTTCTTCTTGTTTCCACTTGGTTGATTTCGCCCCTGAGTTTGATTATTTCCTGCTGTCTACTCCTCTTGGGTGAATTTGCTTCCTTTTGTTCTAGTGCTTTTAGGTGTGTTGTCAAGCTGCTAATGTGTGCTCTCTCTAGTTTCCTTTTGGAGGCACTCAGAGCTATGAGTTTTCCTCTTCGAAATGCTTTCATTGCGTCCCATAAGTTTGGGTATGTTGTGGCTTCATTTTCATTGAACTCTAAAAAGTCCTTAATTTCTTTCTTTCTTTTTTTTTTTTATTTTTATTACATATTTTCCTCAATTACATTTCCAATACTATCCCAAAAGTCCCCCATAGCGCCCCCCACTTCCCTACCCACCCATTCCCATTCTTTTGGCCCTGGCATTCCCCTATATTGGGGCATATAAAGTTTGCAAGTCCAATGGGCCTCTCTTTCCATTGATGGCCGACTAGGCCATCTTTCGATACATATGCAGCTAGAGACAAGAGCTCCAGGGTTCTGGTTAGTACATCATGTTGTTCCAACAATAGGGTTGCAGATCCCTTTAGCTCCTTGGGTACTTACTCTAGCTTCTCCATTGGGAGCCCTGTGATACATCCAATAGCTGACTGTGAACATCCACTCCTGTGTTTGCTAGGCCCCGGCATCGTCTCACAAGAGACAGCTATATTTGGGTCCTTTCAGCAAAATCTTGCTAGTGTATGCAATGGTGTCAGCGTTTAGAAGCTGATTATGGGACGGATCCCTGGATACAGCAGTCTCTAAATGGTCCATCCTTTCATCACAGCTACGAACTTTGTCTCTGTAACTCCTTCCCTGGGTGTTTTGTTCCCAATTCTAAGAAGGTGCACAGTGTCCACACTTTGGTCTTCATTCTTCTTGAGTTTCATGCGTTTATCAAATTGTATCTTATATCTTGGGTATCCTAAGTTTTGGGCTAATATCCACTTATCAATGAATACATATTGTGTGAGTTCTTTTGTGATTGTGTTACTTCAATCAAGATGATGCCCTCCAGGTCCATCCATTTGGCTAGGAATTTCATAAATTCATTCTTTTTAATAGCTGAGTAGTACTCCATTGTGTAAATGTACCATAATTTCTGTATCCATTCCTCTGTTGAGGGACATCTGGGTTCTTTCCAGCTTCTGGCTATTATAAATAGGGCTGCTATGAACATAGTGGAGCATGTGTCCTTTTTACCGGTTGGGGCATCTTCTGGATATATGCCCAGGAGAGGTATTGCTGGATCCTCCGGTAGTACTATGTCCAATTTTCTGAGGAACCGCCAGACTGATTTCCAGAGTGGTTGTACAAGCTTGCAATCCCACCAACAATGGAGGAGTGTTCCTCTTTCTCCACATCCTCGCCAGCATCTGCTGTCACCTGAATTTTTGATCTTAGCCATTCTGACTGGTGTGAGGTGGAATCTCAGGGTTGTTTTGATTTGCATTTCCCTGATGATTAAGGATGTTGAACATTTTTTCAGGTGCTTCTCTGCCATTCGGTATTCCTCAGGTGAGAATTCTTTGTTCAGTTCTGAGCCCCATTTTTTAATGGGGTTATTTGACTTTCTGGAGTCCACCTTCTTGAGTTCTTTATATATATTGGATATTAGTCCCTTATCTGATTTAGGATAGGTGAAGATCCTTTCCCAATCTGTTGGTGGTTTTTTTGTCTTATTGATGGTGTCTTTAGCCTTGCAGAAGCTTTGTAGTTTCATGAGGTCCCACTTGTCAATTCTCGATCTTACAGCACAAGCCATTACTGTTCTATTCAGGAATTTTTCCCCTGTGCCCATATCTTCAAGGCTTTTCCCCACTTTCTCCTCTATAAGTTTCAGTGTCTCTGGTTTTATGTGAAGTTCCTTGATCCACTTAGACTTGACCTTAGTACAAGGAGATAGGAATGGATCGATTCCCATTCTTCTACATGTTAACAACCAGTTGTGCCAGCACCATTTGTTGAAAATGCTGTCTTTCTTCCACTGGATGTTTTTAGCTCCCTTGTCGAAGATCAAGTGACCATAGGTGTGTGGGTTCATTTCTGGGTCTTCAATTCTATTCCATTGGTCTATTTGTCTGTCACTATACCAGTACCATGCAGTTTTTATCACAATTGCTCTGTAGTAGAGCTTTAGGTCCGGCATGGTGATTCCACCAGAGGTTCTTTTATCCTTGAGAAGAGTTTTTGCTATCCTAGGTTTTTTGTTATTCCAGATGAATTTGCAGATTGCACTTTCTAATTCGTTGAAGAATTGATTTGGAATTTTGATGGGGATTGCATTGAATCTGTAGATTGCTTTTGGCAAGATAGCCATTTTTACAATGTTGATCCTGCCAATCCATGAGCATGGGAGATCTTTCCATCTTCTGAGATCTTCTAAAATTTCTTTCTTCAGAGACTTGAAGTTTTTATTATACAGATCTTTCACTTCCTTAGTTAGAGTCACGCCAAGATATTTTATATTATTTGTGACTATTGAGAAGGGTGTTGTTTCCCTAATTTCTTTCTCAGCCTGTTTATTCTTTGTGTAGAGAAAGGCCATTGATTTGTTTGAGTTAATTTTATATCCAGCTACTTCACCGAAGCTGTTTATCAGGCTTAGGAGTTCTCTGGTGGAATTTTTAGGGTCACTTATATATACTATCATATCATCTGCAAAAAGTGATATTTTGACTTCATCTTTTCCAATTTGTATCCCTTTGATCTCCTTTTGTTGTCGAATTGCTCTGGCTAGGACTTCAAGTACAATGTTGAATAGGTATGGAGAAAGTGGACAGCCTTCTCTAGTCCCTGATTTTAGAGGGATTGCTTCAAGCTTCTCACCATTTACTTTGATGTTGGCTACTGGTTTGCTGTAGATTGCTTTTATCATGTTTAGGTATGGGCCTTGAATTCCTGATCTTTCCAAGACTTTTATCATGAATGGGTGTTGGATCTTGTCAAATGCTTTTTCCTCATCTAACGAGATGACCATGTGGTTTTTGTCTTTGAGTTTGTTTATATACTGGATTACGTTGATGGATTTCCGTATATTGAACCATCCCTGCATCCCTGGGATGAAACCTACTTGGTCAGGATGGATGATTGTTTTGATGTGTTCTTGGATTCGGTTAGCAAGAACTTTATTGAGGATTTTTACATCAATATTCATAAGGGATATTGGTCTGAAGTTTTCTATCTTTGTTGGGTCTTTTTGTGGTTTAGGTATCAGAGTAATTGTGGCTTCATAGAATGAGTTAGGTAGAGTACCTTCTGTTTCTATTTTGTGGAATAGTTTGTGAAGAACTGGGATTAGATCTTCTTTGAAGGTCTGATAGAACTCTGCACTAAACCCATCTGGTCCTGGGCTTTTTTTAGTTGGGAGACTATTAATGACTGCTTCTATTTCTTTGGGGGATATAGGGCTGTTTAGATCATTAACCTGATCTTGATTCAACTTTGGTACCTGGTATCTGTCTAGGAACTTCTCCATTTCATCCAGGTTCTCCAGTTTTGTTGAGTATAGCCTTTGGTAGAAGGATCTGATGGTGTTTTGGATGTCTTCAGGATCTGTTGTTATGTCTCCTTTTTCATTTCTGATTTTGTTAATTAGGATGCTTTCCCTGTGCCCTCTAGTGAGTCTGGCTAAGGGTTTATCTATCTTGTTGATTTTCTCAAAGAACCAGCTCCTTGATTGGTTGATTCTTTGAATAGTTTTTCTTGTTTCCACTTGGTTGATTTCACCCCTGAGTTTGATTATTTCCTGCCGTCTACTCCTCTTGGGTGAATTTGCTTCCTTTTGTTCTAGTGCTTTTAGGTGTGTTGTCAAGCTGCTAATGTGTGCTCTCTCTAGTTTCCTTTTGGAGGCACTCAGAGCTATGAGTTTTCCTCTTAGAAATGCTTTCATTGCGTCCCATAAGTTTGGGTATGTTGCGGCTTCATTTTCATTGAACTCTAAAAAGTCCTTAATTTCTTTCTTTATTCCTTCCTTGACCAAGGTATCATTGAGAAGAGTGTTGTTCAGTTTCCACGTGAAGGTTGGCTTTCTATTATTTATTTTGTTATTGAAGATCAGCCTTAGGCCATGGTGATCTGATAGGATGCATGGGACAATTTCAAAATTTTTATATCTGTTGAGGCCTGCTTTGTGACCAATTATGTGGTCAATTTTGGAGAAGGTACCATGAGGTGCTGAGAAGAAGGTATATCCTTTTGTTTTAGGATAGAATGTTCTGTAGATATCTGCCAGATCCATTTGATTCATAATTTCTCTTAGTTTCTCTGTGTCCCTGTTTAGTTTCTGTTTCCATGATCTGTCCATTGGTGAAAGTGGTGTGTTGAAATCTCCCACTATTATTGTATGAGGTGCAATGTGTGCTTTGAGATTTACTAAAGTTTCTTTAATGAATGTGGCTGCCTTTGTATTTGGAGCATAGATATTCAGGATTGATAGTTCCTCTTGGAGGATTTTACCTTTGATGAGTATGAAGTGTCCCTCCCTGTCTTTTTTAATGACTTTGGGTTGGAAGTCAATCTTTCAGATATTAGAATGGCTACTCCAGCTTGTTTCTTCATGCCATTTGCTTGGAAAATTGTTTTCCAGCCTTTCATTCTGAGGTAGTGTCTATCCTTTTCTCTGAGATGAGTTTCCTGTAAGCAGCAAAATGTTGGGTCTTGTTTGTGTAGCCAGTTTGTTAGTCTATGTCTTTTTATCGGGGAGTTGAGTCCATTGATGTTAAGAGATATTAAGGAAAAGTAATTGTTGTTTCCTGTTATTTTTGTTGTTAAAGTTGGCATTTTGTTCTTGTGGCTGTCTTCTTTTAGGTTTGTTGAGGGATTACCTTCTTGTTGTTTCTAGGGCGTGGTTCCTGTCCTTGTATTGGTTTTTTTCTGTTATTATCCTTTGAAGGCCTGGATTCGTGGAGAGATAATGTGTGAATTTGGTTTTGTCGTGGAATACTTTGGTTTCTCCATCTATGTTAATTGAGAGTTTGGCTGGGTATAGTAGCCTGGGCTGGAATTTGTGTTCTTTTAGTGTCTGTATAACATCCGTCCAGGATTTTGGCTTTCATTTTTCTGGTGAAAAATCTGGTGTAATTCTGATAGGCTTGCCTTTATATGTTACTTGGCCTTTTTCTCTTACTGCTTTTAGTATTCTATCTTTCTTTAGAGCATTTGTTGTTCTGATTATTATGTGTCGGGAGGTATTTCTTTTCTGGTCCAGTCTATTTGGAGTTCTGTAGGCTTCTTGTATGTTCATGGGCATCTCTTTCTTTAGATTTGGGAAGTTTTCTTCTATAATTTTGTTGAAGATGTTTGCTGGTCCTTTGAGTTGCGGGAGGCAGAGGCAGGCGGATTTCTGAGTTCGAGGCCAGCCTGGTCTACGAAGTGAGCTCCAGGACAGCCAGGGCTACACAGAGAAACCCTGTCTCGAAAAACCAAAAAAAAAAAAAAAAAAAAGAAAAAGAAAATCTTCATTCTCATCCACTCCTATTATCCGTAGGTTTGGTCTTCTCATTGTGTCCTGTATTTCTTGGATGTTTTGAGTTAGGATCTTTTGCATTTTACATTTTCCTTGATTGTTGTGCCGATGTTCTCTATGGAATCTTCTGCACCTGAGATTCTCTCTTCCATCTCTTGTATTCTGTTGCTGATGCTCGTATCTATGGTTCCAGATTTCTTTCCTAGGGTTTCTATCTCCAGTGTTGCCTCATTTTGGGTTTTCTTCATTGTGTCTACTTCCCTTTTTAAGTCTAGTATGGTTTTGTTCATTTCCATCATCTGTTTGGATGTGTTTTCCTGTTTTTCTGTAAGGACTTCTACCTGTTTGATTATGTTATCCTGTTTTTCTTTAAGGATTTGTAACTCTTTAGCAGTGTTCTCCTGCAATTCTTTAAGGGATTTTTGTGCTTCCTCTTTAGTGTCTTCTGCCTGTTTAGCAGTGTTCTCCTGTATTTCTTTAAGTGTGTTATTAAAGTCCTTCTTGAAGTCCTCTACCATCATCAGGAGATATGCTTTTAGATCCGTGTCTAGCTTTTCCGGTGTGTTGGGGTGCCCTGGACTGGGCGAAGTGGGGGTGCTGGGTTCTGATGATGGTGAGTGGTCTTGGTTTCTGTTAGTAAGATTATTACGTTTACCTTTCGCCATCTGGTAATCTCTGGGGTTAGTTGTTATCGTTGTCACTGTTTAAAGATTGGAGCAGAAGCTGTGTTCCACTCACCAGCAGTCTCTAAATCCTGCGGTGGGGGTCGTGGGTAGCTGAAGGTACCTCGGTGCTGGTCCAGCCGGAAGAGGCCTGTGGTCCTACTCAGGCCGGTTTTCTGCTTCCCTAACTAATGCAGTCTCTGGTCCCGCGCGCAATTGGATTGGAGCAGAAGCTGTGCTCCACTCACCTGAAGTCTTAAGCTCCTGTGGCGGGTGTTGTGGGTAGCTGGCGAGTGTCAGCCGACCCTGTGCCCCAGCTGCCCCGGTGCTTTTCTGACCGGAAGAGGCTTGTGGCCCTATGTAGGCCGGATTTCTCTCTCCCCATCCAGAGCAGTCTCAGGTCCCACGTGATTGGACTGGAGCAGAAGCTGTGTTCCACTCACCAGCAGTCCCAAAATCCTGCGGCGGGGGTCGTGGGTAGCTGGCGGGTGTCAGGCAACCCTGCGCTCCAGCTACCCCAGCGCTGATCCGGCTGGATGGGGCCTGTGGCCCTACTCAGGCCGGTTTCTGCTTCCCTAACTAATGCAGTCTCAGGTCCCACGCACAATTGGATTGGAGCAGAAGCTGTGTTCCACTCTCCAGAAGTCTTAAGATCCTGTGGCGGGTGTTGTGGGTAGCTGGCGAGTGTCAGCCGACCCTGCGCCCCAGCTGCCCAGGTGCTTTTCTGACCGGAAGAGGCTTGTGGCCCTATGTAGGCCGGATTTCTCTCTCCCCATCCAGAGCAGTCTCAGGTCCCGCGTGATTGGACTGGAGCAGAAGCTGTGTTCCACTCACCAGCAGTCCCAAAATCCTGCGGCGGGGGTCGTGGGTAGCTGGCGGGTGTCAGGCAACCCTGCGCTCCAGCTACCCCAGCGCTGATCCGGCCGGATGGGGCCTGTGGCCCTACTCAGGCCGGTTTCTGCTTCCCTAACTAATGCAGTCTCAGGTCCCGCGCGCAATTGGATTGGAGCAGAACTACTCGACTATTCCTATTCCGTGCAGGCCTGCACTGAGTCTGGTCAGACTGGGTCAACTAAAGGCCGACTAACCAGTGAGGAGTGTAGTAGAGCTTCAGACGGCTTATAGGGAGAGCAGACCTCTTCTTCCCAAGAGTTTCAACTCTTTGGTCAGAAGGCTCGGACAACAGAGTAGTTCTCACACCCCTAATCCTTCCAGATAGGATTCTTATATACAGTTTTGGGATGGGTAAGGGTCTGACAATAGGTACTTCTCATTGGTTTGGTCTAAGAGCTTTGGGGAAACCTTATTTGCATGTGGGAGGGCTTTGTGCTGCTCCTACATGACTGATGGCCACACACCTCTCTGCGGGGATTGGTGGGTGCTGTGGAAGGCTGTAGCTATGTGACAGGAGCCAGGGACCCAGGAGGCGTGGCCAAACATATGCAGTCCCATGCAGGTAGAAGTCATCACCCATCGGGTCACTGGGATTCCAGACCTTTGCTTAACCAGGGAACAAGCTGTCTGTGCACAGCCCACCACCCCACATAGGTGCATGCATGTATATTGGACTGTGGGTATGTACATGTCTATTGGATGGTAGGTATGTACATGTGTATTGAACTGTAGGTGTGTACATGTGTATTAGATGATGTCTTATTTTCTGCTGCTGTGAAAAACACCTTGGCCAAAAGCAGCTCAGAAGAGTGGGTTTATTTTTGCTGATGGCTCAAGGGTCAAGAGTCTAACATGGCAAGGAAACATGGTCACCAGAAGCAAGCATGGCAGCAGAAACAAGGAACTGAGAGCTTATGTCTTCTACCACAAGCAGGAAGCAGAATGCAAACTGGAAGTGGGCAAGGCTATAAAACTCTGAAAGCCCACCTGAGCGTCATACTTCCTCCACCAAGCCTGTAGTGCTTAAGCTTTCCCAAATACTGAGAACCAAGTGTTCAAATAGCCTATTCTACAGGGTCATTTCTAATTCAAACCACCATACATTAATTTTTGGATCTGGCTTTCATGGTTTCAGGGTCTTACGTCTGAAACCTGTGGGGCAGGACAGAAGGCTGGATATTTTTGATGATGTAATCTTGAATCTGAAAGTGGAGATCCCTGAAGGCCATGCCTATACTGTGAAGGGTGATTGCCATCACTCAGTGCAAAGTTCATTTTAAAACTAACTTGACAGCACCATGCAGACAAGTGAATTCCAAAGCCTAGACAAACTAGCATCACAAGGAGCCAGCTGGGGAAGCAGTGCCTGAGATCTGTCTGTTATTGTTATCTCTGTAGTCCTCATAGCTCACAAAGCACCCACTCCACCTTACATTCTAATGAACAAATACTAGAATTGTGTTCCCAATGATGACGATGTGAGCTCAGGAGACATTTCTCTCACATTTCTTGTAACTTCATATAAATGCAAATGTTCTCACTTAGTGTTGGTTTGCTCTGTCCCATTGTCACACTGTGCGCCCTGATGTCATACTGTGCGCCCAGATGTATATTGCTTATGGAAACTGAGTCATTGTACCAAGGAGTTTCCAAGTCACCAAGGAGTTCCAGGCTAAATACAGTGTGTGAATCTCAAATAAATATTACTGATTAAGTAGAATTTCCAGTCAGGGAATGATTTTGTTTAAAATATGACAAAATACAACTGGGGAGAAATTAGCATTTATTCCCAGATACTGAATACAATCTGGTTCTTGTGTTTTGAATTTTCCATGTCCCGAGTTCAAGGTGTGGTTAGAATGAATTGTGCCAATATGAGGTAAGCTACTCCATAATCAAGGACAAGTGTGAGGTGGAGTGCACGTGTAGGCAGTGCATAGAGCAGAGGCAGTGCACACGGGAGAGTTTCAAAAGGAAGGACACGACTGCTCAAGGAAAAGCACAGCCGACAGGTTCTCTGTGCAGGCAATGAAGCCTCATGACTCTAAGAGAAGGTTGGTGGACATTTTATTATGTTATAGACAGAAGAATGTACAAATAAAGACTGAGAATGGTGTTTTTACAATAAATTACTCATAGCTTCTCTGAAGCCCTGAAACTATTTTCCTACTTCATTGTCTGATACAGTTTTTTTAAACAGCAGACTTGTTTCAAAATGATATTTCAACAGAGTACAAATTATACCACTTAGAATTTTGATAGCACTGGTGAAAATTTAAAGTTATTATAAAAATGAGTGCCTTCAGGGAAGGCAGAAAGTGCCCAGGCCAAAAGCATCCCAGTGCTTAAGAGACTGAGTACGACTGACTTACTGGCAACTTAGGTTCAGCAGGTGACAATGTGGGGTGAGGACAGATGGCTTGGCTGAGAGAATGAAACTGTCTGGTCTCATTATTAGAGATGGGGAGAGTAGGACAGAGAGACTCTGAGTCGTTTAATAAAGAGTGAAGGGCTGAGAGATACTGAGCATGTTGGCTTAACTGAAACAGGGAAGTAGTCAGTAAGAGCTGCACAGACAGACTAAGAATGTAGAAGTTAGAATCAGAGCTGAAGTTTCCAGGACCTTTCTTCCAGGGTTTAAATAAAGGACAAAGTGCTGACCATGGCTACTCCTCATCACTCCATGCCTAAGACAAGAGATATATGCTTGCTCTCTTCCTGCCCGGAAGCCATTTTCCATCCCCACCTCATGTCCCCAACTCACATCCCAGCTTCTCAGTCTCCAGTTCTTATGTTAGAAGCATGTTATTTCCCTCACTGCACACACACATGCACACACACAGGGTTCTAAAACCCTGCTTGTTCCTCTTCCAATCTCACCCAGATTTAAGGTTCCTGGAGTGGAGACTGCATCCTTCCTGAGCATGCTTGTTTTCATAACTATGTTACATGTAGTAACACTCAATGAACTGAATAGGCAAATCAAATTTCATAAAAAGTAGTATCTAAACAAGAGCATGATGTATCTCCAAAGGCATGATGGGAAAAAAGAAGGGCAATTGTTTAGTTCAACTAACAAGCTTGCATGAATTTGGAGTTGCTAATCTCCTGTGGTATAATGTGTCTTGTAGAACAAATATGGTTTTGGTTTTGTTTCCAAAGTGGAATTTTTTGGAGATAAAGTAAAACCTGACAGCTATCTGGTAATGGTCCATATTCCAAGAAACTGGAAACTCATGCTGAGGTGAGCACTGTGAGAGAACAGAAAGTGGGCAAGGGGCTGGAGGGGGCGTGGCATGGGGCTGGAGGGGCGGGGCATGGGGCTGGAGGAGGCTTTCAGAGGAGGCCTCATCTGCTTTCTTGCTTTGCTTTCCCATAGAGTAGTCACTAGATGAGTGTAGCAATGGCTACTGGGCACTTAAAATGTACCAGTCCCAACTGAGATGTGCTCCGAGTACAGAATGTACACTGCATTTCAAAGTTAGTATGGAAAACTAATAAACTGTTGAGCTTTTCACTTGTTACATGTTAGAATGACAATATTTTAGGTATGTAGGTAAGAACAAAACCAACTATTAAAATTGTTTTTACTTGTTTCCTTTTGCCTTTTCCATGTAACCCTAGAAGTTTTAAATTCTACTTGTGACTTACATTATGTTCCTAACCAAATGCACTGGTCTATACTTAGGAGAGGTAGGTATAGACATCTCTGAATGGGTGGATCCATTAAGCTGGCAGATGGAACAAGCCTGAAATCATGAGAACTACACCATTTCTGCTGAAGGTGAGTTGTGTCTTGCACCACCAGGAAAGGCTTTCTGGAACTGCCATATGCCAGGCACTTGGGCTACAGGATAAACTGGGTATAGGTGATCTTGCCCTCATCGACCTTGCTGTCAATATATGATCCAATCCCCAACACCAAGAGCCTGTTCCATTCACTGTTGTCATCACCGGGGAAGACCTGAGGGTAAGAAGTTCCATACATGTCACATACATGATGTGCTACAGTATCCTTCAAAAGTTTGGGTGTTAGAGGCTTAGTCCCCAAGTGTTGTTGTGAGGTGACATTTTTAAAAGAAGGCACAGCACATCATGGTGGGAACCAAGGTATGTCTCTAGATTATCAGCCAAGGGGGTTTTTATTCCATTGGGATGGAACAGTGAGTCAGCAAATTACAGCTCTCTTACCCACAGCATCCCCAGACCTCCAGAGAGCAAGAACCCTCAGTTCTTAGTGCTGCTGTACTGAGCTTTGACTCTTGGCTCTCAGGCACTCCAGGGAGGCTCAACAGCCAGAACTATGAAATCTCAGTAGTTCTCTGGAAATCTACCAGCAGCTGGGCTTTCAGCTCCCTGCTCTGCAGCCTCAGCTCTTCACAGTCCTTTGCCTTCCATGGGCTTGGCTCTTCAGAGCCCCTTGTTCTCTTCAGGCTCAGCTCGTTGCAGTCTCTTGTGTTCTCAGCAGCTCTGCAGTCTTGGGTCCCCAGCCACTCAGGATCTCTTTCCAACTGCTGCTGTGAATGTACCTGAGGACAGATGGACCTGGGGTGTCTGTTCTTCATATTACCAGATCAATCTTCTTTTAAAAATATTTTTAAGATTAATTTTTTAATTCTCTTCTTTTACTTTTTTAAAAATTAGATATTTTCTTTATTTACATTTCAAATGTTATCCCCTTTCCTAGTTTTCCCTCCAAAAATCCCCTATCCCCTCCCCCCTCCCCCGGTCCCCCAACCCACCCACTCCCATCCCTGGTCCTGGCATTCCCCTAGACTGGGGCATAGAACCTTCACAGGACCTAGGGTCTCTCCTCCCATTGATGACCGACTAGGACATCCTCTACTACATATACAGCTAGAGACACAAGTTCCACCATGTGTTTTCTTTGATTGGTGGTTTAGTTCCAAGGAGCTCTGAGGGTACTGGTTGGTTCATATTGCTGTTCCTCCTATGGGGCTTCAGACCCCTTCAGCTCCTTGGGTACTTTCTCTAGCTCCTTCATTGGGGACCCTGTGCTCCTTCCAATGGATGACTGTGAGCATCCACTTCTGTATTTGTCAGGCACTGGCAGAGCTTCTCAGGAGACAGCTATATCAAACTCCTGTCAGCAAGCTCTTGTTGGCATCTGCCATAGTGTCTGGGTTTGGTGGTTGTTTATGGGATGGAACCCCAAATGGGGCGGTCTCTGGATGGTCGTTCCTTCAGTCTCTGCTCCGAATTTATCTCTGTAACTCCTTCCATGGGTACTTTGTTCCCCCTTCTAAGAAGGATTCTGGGCTTCTGGGATAATATCTACTTATCAGTGAGTGCATACCATGTGTGTTCTTTTTGTGATTGGATTGCCTCACTCAGGATGATATCTTCCAGATCCATCCATTTGTCTAAGAGTTTCATAAATTCATTGTTTTTAATAACGGCGGAGTACTCCATTGTGTAAATGGGCTGGAGAGATGGCTCAGCCATTAAAGGCTAGGTTCACAACCAAAACTCTTTAATTCTTAATGTTGTATAGGTGAGTACATCCAGAGGCCAGAAGAGTAGGTCGGATCCCTGGGGCTGGAGTTGAGCCATTCAATGTGGATGGCGAAAATTGAATTCAAGTCTTCTCAACGAGATATACACACTCTTAACCACTTAGCCATCTCTCCAATCCCCGACCAACCCACTTTGGCTGACAATGCTAACTACCATAAGTAGACAATAAGACAGGAGGAGGATGCCTAGTTGGAGCCTTGGTTGCAGCACCAGGGAGGTGGGACACAGAAGCGAGATAGCCCCAGTTACTCCAAGAAAATAAGGAGGCTTCTTACACAGCCAGTCACACATGTGCATCACTTTGTGAACCACAAACCTGTTTAATCAAGCTAGTCTGCACATTCACTAGGCCTGCCTGCCTCTGCTATCATGGTATGGAAGCCACTCCTTCAAGGCCAGATTGAAGACAGCTACAGAGAGGCATCATCTGGAGGGCCTGCAGGCTGAATCATCTAAAGCTCTCATGGATGGAGTAAATCCTTTAGAACGGGGGGTAAAGTGTCTGGAGCAGCTGTGACTTAGGTGTCCAGAGACAGAAACTCTGGTGTGAGCAGTAACTACAACAGTTGCAATGGTTCCTATAAGCGAAGTGCAGGGTCCTTGGGTGATCCAGGACTGAACTACATATGTAGCTGTGAGGTTGTTTAAATCAACCTTGGTTCTCAAGATAACAAGAGAAATCTTTGAAGAGCTACTACATGATGGACTACCCTACAGGTCTCCACAGATGCAATAGCACTACAATAGCTATTGCTCACACACACACACACACACACACACACACACACACACACACGTAAGCACACCTTGTGCACACATACGTGCACCATTCATAGTTCTTCTACATTCCAGAACCTCAGAGACAATAGCAGTGCTTCTGATCCCAGCTAGGTCTCTACCTAACCTGAGATAATTTGGCAGCTGCCATTGTGTATGGGTGTACATATGGGCCTGATAGCTGCCAACTGAAAAATCAAGGTACCTAGACATAGATGATGCAATATAATATACTAAATGGGTATTTGTAATAGAGATCTACCTTGAAATTCAGTCTTCTTTAGCAAGTCACAACGTTCAACCCCTAGACAAATTCCCATGCAGAGGGACTGTCTTCCTGGTCTGTCTCAGTTAGGGAATGGTGACACCTGCTCCTCTTCCTCTTTCTCTTTTTCATGCCTTAAAATATAAGCAGTCATCATGCACTGATCCTGCCATTACATGCTGCCTCATCAGAGACCTAAAAGTGATGGGATGAGTGCACGGACTGGAATTTCAAAACTACAATCCAAACAAGTAGTCGTTGTCGTCTCCTCCTCCTCCTTCGCTTCCTCTTCTTCCTCCTCCTCCTCCTCCCTCTTCTTAAAAGAAACATAACTATTTCAGATGTTTGTTAAAATGATAAGATAATGTATAATGTTTATTTTCTGTGGTAATTAAATGTATTTGATATTTGTTTCTGGTCTGAAGTGGCTAAGCACATTTAACACCTTGTCTTGTGGAATTCTTTTTTTTTAATTATTTATTTTTTTATTATTAGATATGTTCTTTATTTACATTTCAAATGCTTTCTCGAAAGTTCCCTGTACCCTCCCCCCGCCCTGCTCCCATACCCACTTCTTGGCCCTGGCATTCCCATGTAGTGGGTCACATAAAGTTTGCAAGACCAAGGGGTCTCTCTTCCCATCTAGGCCATCTTCTGCTACATATGCAACTAGAGACATGAGCTCTGGGGTTACTGGTGAGTTCATATTGTTGTTCCACCTATCGGGTTGCAGACCCCTTCAGCTCCTTGGGTACTTTCTCTAGCTCCTTCATTGGGGGCCCTGTGTTCCATCCAATAGATGACTGTGAGCATCTACTTCTGTATTTGCCAGGCACTGGCATAGCCTCACACAAGACAGCTATATCAGGGTCCTTTCAGCGAAATCTTGCTGGCACTTGCAATAGTGTCTGCATTTGGTGGCTGATTATGGGATGGATCCCTGGGTGGAGTAGTCTCTGGATGGTCCATCCTTTCGTCTTAGCTCCAAACTTTGTCTCTGTAACTCCTTCCATAAGTATTTTGTTCCCAATTCTAAGGAGGGGTACAGTGTCCACATATTGGTCTTCCTTCTTCTTGAATTTCATGTGTTTTGCAAATTGTATCTTGGATATTCTAAGTTTCTGGGCTAATATCCACTTATCAGTGAGTGCATATCAAGTGAGTTCTTTTGTGATTGGGTTACTTCACTCAGGATGATAACCTCCAGATACATCCATTTGCCTAAGAATTTCATGAATTCATTGTTTTTAATAGCTGAGTACTACTCCATCGTGTAAATGTACCACATTTTCTGTATCCATTCCTCTGTTGAGGGACATCTGGGTTCTTTCCAGCTTCTGGCTATTATAAATAAGACTGCTATGAACATAGTGGAGCATGTGTCCTTATTACCAGTTAGAACTCTTCTGGGTATATGCCCAGGAGAGGTATTGCTGGATCTTTCAGTAGTACTATGTCCAATTTTCTGAGGAACCACCAGACTGACTTACAGAGTGGTTGTACAAGCTTGCAATCCCACCAGCAATGGAGGAGTGTTCCTCTTTCTCCACATCCTCGCCAGCATCTGCTGTCACCTGAATTTTTGACCTTAGCCATTCTGACTGGTGTGAGGTGGAATTTCAGGGTTATTTTTCATTTGCATTTCCCTGATGATTAAGGATGTTGAACATTTTTTCAGTTGCTTCTTGGCCCTTCAGTATCCCTCAGCTGAGAATTCTTTGTTTAGCTCTGTGTCCCATTTTTTTTTTGATATATATCTACTACTTTATTTTCACAAAGGACATTCCCCACCCACCCAAACAAAAAAATCATAATGAAATCTCAAGAAAAGAAATTACCAGAAGGCTGCGAATGGTGGCACACTCCTATAATTCCAATGCTTTGGAAGGGAGAATTCAAGATCAGCCTTGGCCACACTGCAAAATCAAGGCCCGAACTACATTAACATCCTGCTCCCCCCTAAAACAAAACATCATTCCAAAGTTTGATCATAGACTCATTTGAAAAGTACCCATATTAAAGGCTAGGCCACTGGATATATCAAATAATAATATACTATTATTATGTCTGATATTCCCCTTCTAAGATACACATTCAAAATACAGAGATGATACCTTAAAATAGTCTTAGACAGTTCAGAATACATATATGTTTTTTCTCTTGTCTATGTGAAAACTACAAAATTATTAAATGGATGAACAAAATGTCACTTTCTACATTAACAAAAACCAGTAATACAAGGGCAAATATACAACACGAGGAAAGGAATATTAAAAGCACTCTATACTAATGTTTTATGCAGGTTTTTGAAGATACGGTATATCACCAAATTCTACTTTAATTAAAATTAAGCTTCTATTAATCTCTACTAATTGAGAACTATTATCTTTATTCAAATAGTTATCATCAGGAATATATGCTTTAACATTGAAGAATCCAAAAGAGAAGATTTTAGCAATCCATTTTAAATTCTGACTTATTTTTTGAAATTCACTCACATATGTATGTGTCCCATTTTTTAAATGGGGTTATTTGAATTTCTCAAGTCCAGATTCTTGAGTTCTTTGTATATATTGGATATTAGTCCTCTATCAGATTTAGGGTTGATAAAGATCCTTTCCCAATCTGTTGGTGGCCTTTTTGTCTTATTGACAGTGTCCTTTGCCTTATAGAAGCTTTGCAATTTTACGAGGTCCCATTTGTCAATTCTTGATCTTACAGCACAAGCCATTGCTGTTCTGTTTAGGAATTTTTCCCCTGTGCCCATATCTTCGAGGCTTTTCCCCACTTTCTCCTCTATAAATTTCAGTGTCTCTGGTTTTATGTGGAGTTCTTTGATCCACTTAGACTTGAGCTTTGTGTCTTGTGGAATTCTAAGCATCACATTACAAAGCAGTAAATCTTATCAGTCCTTTAAAGAGAAGATTGGGGTTTGTTCAAGACCACACAGTGGCTGGGGATTGGCCAAAAGTTGGAACCCTGAGCTGCCTAAGTCCTATGTGTTACAGGTCAACAGCTCTACTGCATTTCCAAGAGTATAACAGTCATGCTTCAATGTGTTGAAATGTGGTTCCTTCTAAAGCCTCTCTGTCTCTTCCTCTAAGTAGCCAGTGCAGAAAAGGATTATTAAAGGTAAATAAGAAGAGGAAAATTTTGCAGGTGCCTATTTCAGAATTGGAAACTTTCTGAAAGACCATCTAGTCCAAACCTCTCTTTTTAGTGAAGAGAAAACAAGGCCCACAGAGTTGAAGGTCTTGTCTAAAGTCACACAGCTGGCTAGCAGCAGCACAAATCTGGGACAGACAGTACACAGCTAGATAGCTGGGACATGTAGTTTCCCATGGGAAGGAAGATATGGGGAGATTCAGTGAGCATGTGGGAGGGGACAAGGTGGGAAGCTGTGCTTTGGCTGATAGGAGGCAACTCCTCCCCTACCTCAACATGCATGCTGCTTCCACCATGTCCCCACAAAGGCCATAGCACCGAGGGGGAACCTTTAGGGAGAGGCCCTGCTCTCTTTATCAGGTAAGACACACCAGGGCTTCAGGCACAGATGGAGGATACAACAGGGAAGTCACCATCACATCTGCGCATGAAGACTGAGGGAACCTCTTTTCTTTTCTCGTTTTTCCATATTTTATGCACATGCAAATCCCGAGAGAGAGGCTTTCAGAAGGAACACATGTGAGTTGGTGGAGCAGCCGTGGTGCTTGACTGACTAGATGGGTTTAGGAAGCCTGCCAAGATGCATATGACACTCCATACAGATCCTGGAAAACTACACAGAAAAAAATTCTAATTAGCAATCTGGATCTCAAGCTGTTCCCAGAGGCTGCTCTCCAGGCATCGAGCTGCTAGGTGGAACATGCATCTCCTGGGCCTCAGTTCCCTGTCCCTGCACACACATTTGTAAGTTCCTCTTCCATCCTGGCATTCTACAGTTGTGCATATTATCACATTCATTTTGGCCCACTCTTTTCTCCCATGCCCCCAGGAATCATGACCTTGAAGGTCTTTCCAGTGCATATATATTATTCTGAAGTCCATGATTAGCCTCTTCATTCTTCCGCATTTAGTTGCTTAGTTTATACATATTTATCTTTCAATGTGTGCATTCTCTCCCCTAAACTGAAGTGAAGTCATTCAAGCAAAGGACAGATCTAGGTTCTTTCATGATTTCCACAATCCTTTCTGGAAGCACAGGTCCTGGGTGAGCTTCAGCAGCTGCTGCAGATAACAGCATAGAGCGTGGTAACTGGGAGAATGAGCTGAGGATGCAGAAGTGAACTCGGTCATGAAAAATGAGTTCTATCTAGGACAAATGGTCACAAAAATTTGACTTGATTACAAAATAAACTACCCCCCGCCTCCTCCAAAAGAAAGAAAGAAAAAAAAATGATAGAAATGAAACCTGTATCTTCCTCTTACGGGCCCTTCCAATGAGCTGTGGTAATCAAAATCTGTTATCACTCAAAGAAACTATCTTATTCTTAAAATTAAAGCTCTTATTTCACTTTCCCTGGATATTTTCTTCAGTTTGGGAATAGGCCTATCAGTAACAAATTTACTTTGTGTCAAGATTTGAGAGGTGATTCTTCCAGACCAACCCCTCACTCCCCGTCCATGTACCCAAATTCTCAATTGTTGCCAAGAGAACATACTTAGGAAGCAAGTAACCACAGGAGATATATTATGTTATTGAAAAATGAGGCAGGGCTTGCCTGCCTGGGGTGGAGGAGAGATGGGAGAGGATGGGAACATAATGGCCAGGGACCAGGGGCCAGGGGCCAGGGGCCAGGGGCCAGGGGCAGGGCATGGCACAACAAGCTGGAGTATCACCAGGCTCAGAGGGATGCAGCTTAGAGAATCTTTCCCTGGTCAGAAGACTGTAAAGGCAGGTGGGATGGTGTGTCAGGGTACACAATGATGGAGAGGTAAGGGAAAGAAAGAGGTCCCGAAAAGAGCCAAGAAAAGGTCAGAGTCATTAGGTTGGGGACACCCCTAGATCTTTTCTTGATCAAGAATCTTAAGGAAAGATGTAGTTCTGTTGAAGACCATAAGGACTAGCTTCAAACCTGCTTCGTGGTTTTCTTTACTCTCCCCCAACGGGCCTTCTTTTATTTATTTATTTGTTTATTTATTTATTTATAACCAGGGAAAAGCTCAGGGAACAAAACAAGTAGACAAGAAAGAAACGCATCTGAAGGTCTTGGCCCAGAACTATTTCTCTGTCACTTTCCCACTGGCCGCAATAAGCCACATGACTTATCTCAGCCTAACTGAGAAAATACCTCTAGTGGGAGCCTATGGTGGTTTGGATGTTCAACCCAGGGAGTGGCACTACTAGGGGGTGTGGACCTGTTGGAGGAACTGTGTCACTGTGGGAGGGAGGCTTGAGGCCCTTTTACTACTCATGTAGGAGACAATCTTCTTCTGTTTGCCTTCAGAACAAGATGTAGAACTCTCAGCTCCTCCTCTATGCCATGCCTGCCTGGAAGCTGCCATGCCCCTGCCATGATGAAAATGGACTGAACTTCTGACCCTGTAAGCCAGCCCCAATTAAATGTTGTCCTTATAAGAGTTGCCTTCATCATGGTGTCTGTTCACAGCAATGGAAATCCTAAGACAGAGCTGTTGTGACCACTGAGCAAGGGATGAAATAGCACAAATATCTTGTCATGTGGACACGTGTGAAGCTGGAACCAGTAGTCCACTTTGTCTCCTCCCTTTATCCTTCTGAACCCAGGCTTTTAAGACAGACACCAGGAGCTGCTGTGGCTATTATCTCACCTGTTTGAAATTGATCTGAAGATCAAGCCTAAACCCCAGGATTAGGTACACCCATAGCCAAGCTCTACCCTGTCTTTTCAACCTGTAATTATGACTTGCTTAACTTAGCTTTGAGTTGGGATCCTGTCACCCACAGACAACGAATATTAGTGAAGTATTTATTTACCTTCCCAGTGGTCTTCGTTGGCCTGGTATTCTGTGTTTGCCTTTTTCTCTCCCAAAGAGAAGCTGGCAAACCGCGCCCATGGGATGAAACCAGCAGCTTTCTGTGTTTGTAAATAAAGTTTTATTGGAACACAGTCTCATCCATTTGTTTACATGTCCTTGGCTGCTTTCACATTGCAGTGGCACAATTGAGTAATAGTGACACAGAGCATATGGCCCACAAACAGTAAAATATTTATTATATAGCAGAAGCTTGCAAACTACTGCTCTGAAAGAAGTTGGCCACATGTCTGTCTAGCTAGTCTCAGACACCTGCATGTGGATAACTGAGTTCCTTGGCTCTTACCTTACTCCTCCTTTGTGTACCTGCACATCCTTTCCTTCTAGAATGTTCTAAATCGCCTAAATTCATGATTATCAAACTCAAACTAAACTTACTCTTTCCTTTTATATTGACCATTCTTTTTTCACCTTCGTGTCAGCTAGTGGAGCCCTTAGCATCCATGCACCTTAACCGTAAATGCATCCCCTGTCCCCCTCCACCATGCTTCACTGGTTGTCTTTGATAAGAAGCTACCTTCTCTCATGGCTTTCTCCATGTCTTCTCTGGTGTTTCTCCATTTTAACTGCCCTGGCTTGTAGGAGTTCTCTCACAGCACCCACCAGTTCTGCCCCTTTCCTGAGGGACCCCAAACTTCCCCATTAAGGCTTCATTCACCATGCAAGGCCCCACCAATTTCCTGGTTTTGCTGTTCACTTGAACTTTATTTGGGGGTACACTGTCAGCTTTCTGTATCTGCAAATGCCACACATACTTGTATTCACTCTGGTGTGGGTTAACAATATTTGGGAAGGACTTTTATGTACAGAACAAGTTCAGACTTCCAATGCCATCATTCCCTAAACAACATAGTGTAGCAACTATGAACTGAACATTCACTTTATGCTGGGATCTTATGTAGAAGGCATGCAACAATGTGAGAAGATGTGTGTAAGTTATACATAAGTACATGACACTTTATATAAGACTCGGTAGACGGAATGGAGAAATGGCTCTGGAGTTTTTGCTGCTCTTATACAAGGATCAGTTCTCAGTAGCCATATTAGGTGGCTCACAACTGTCTGTAACTCTGGCTTGAGAGATTGGATGCCTTCTTCTACTGTCTTTGGGGACCCAGTCATAAGTAGCATGAACATACAGACACATACACACAAACTTATACATACACACACATATATACACACTTAAAACAACACTCCATACCTGAGAGAAAAACATGCCGTATTTGCCTTATCTGGCTTATTTTGCTTAACAAGATAATCTCTGATTCCATCTGTTTTCCTGTAAATGACTTAATTTCCCTTTCTATAAGACTGAATAAAGCCTCATTTTGTATACATAGTGCATGATATATAAATCTTTAAAATTTTGCTTTTTCAAAACAATGAATGGGAAGTGGTTGTCACAGAGGGTTTCAATTTGCATTTTCTCTATTGTTAAGGTTAAAATATTTTGCATTATTATTATTAACCACTGATATTTGTGTATTCTGGCATATATATGTATATATGTATATATGAATTTTTTGTCCATTATAGGTGTGATAAATAAGGGTTCTCAGTTTGTGACTTTCCTTTTCTATTCCATACTGTCTATTGATGTATAAAAGTTCTCGGCTTTGTTGTAATTACATTTTTCAAATTTCCCTGTACAAGGTTTGTGCCTTTGTATTTGTTTAAGGAAGTTTCAATTTTAATGTTCTAGGTAGCAACAGCCAACATTTACTGAATACTTCAGCATTTATTGAATATTTTGCTTTAAGTACTAAATTCTGTCCTTTTAAAAATTGTTTTTGCCTCAGTGGGAAAAGATGTGCCTAGCCTTGCAAACTCCATGTGTCAGGGTGAGGGGATATCCAGAGGGCCCCACCCACTCACAGGAGAAGGGGAAGGGGCATAGGGAGATGGGGGAAAGGATTGTGGGAGGGGTGACTGGGAGATGGGCAGTGAGTGGAATGTAAAGTAAGTAAAATAAATTGTTTTTGCAATTTTATTTATTTCTATTTTGTGTATATTGGTGTTTTGCCTATATGTATGTCTATATACCCTGTGCATGTTTTCCTAGGGAACCAAAAGAGGGTTTCAGATTCCCTGGGACTGGAGTTATAGATGGTTTTAGCTGTCATTGGAATTGGTCAATGGGAATTGGACCTGGGTCCTCTGGAAGAGCAAACTGTGCTCTTAACCACTGAGCCATCTCTCCTGTTCCTCATTGTCTTCCTTTTATGTAAAAGACTGAAAGGCTCAGAGAAACGAAATTACTGTGTCAAAGTCACACAGCAAACAAGCAGTTATCCATATCTAAGTACAGGCAGTCTGTCAAGCCTCTGTTTGTAAGGTAAAGTTCTTGGGTTCTCTTTAAAATCTCCAATCTGTAGTTCACTGGCATATAAGAAGTGAGATCCTGGAGCTGATCTTTACCTTGGATCCTCCATTTATCAATTCTGAGATACTCATTGTTAAATAAAAATAATAATAGTGATAATAGTCATAATAATAATGATAACAAATCAAAAAACAAAACACTAGTGTTAACTGTGTCTTGCTAAAGATGATGTTTTTAAAGCTTTACTAATTCTGCAATTAAATGATCCCAAATAAGGAGGACCAAATGGAACCCATTCTTCAAGTGCTAAGTGAAGTCCAGCCTCAAATGATGTGGCACTAGAATTAACAGGAAGTCAGCCCTTAGATTGTAGCACCAAGAACTGGGAGACTGAAATGAAGTCTGCCTCGCCCCCAAGAAGCCCTGCAAGAGGCAGAGGCCAACAAAAGCAGGAACAGTCTTCGAAGCTCCACCTACAGGGCTGGGACCAAAATAGTTCACACGCATCCCTGCCGCCTCCTGTGAACCCTGTGGGAAGGCACTCTGGTCACGAATTGCTTGCTTCAACCACCCACGCACACTAGGGCAGCAGCCGTGATGGCAGCCGCATCTTGGAACCCATCGATCGACTAACCAACAGCACGTAGGCTTCACATGTTTCTCCATCAAGTGCTTTCTTTCTCCAAAGGTTTTATACAAATATAAAGAAATCAAAACCGATTTTCTAAGTTAAGAAATGAAGAAGCAGATGAGTTGTGAGCAGCAGATTATGGGGGCCTGATCATAAAGGTCTCACAGAGCAGGCACAAACCTGTGAACGTCACTGGAGACGGGGAAGGTCGATCTGTTTAGTATTTTGCTTGTTAGAGCCTGCCTGCATGCCTACTTACAATCTGGCTGACAGATAATACTCAGGAGTGATTGTGCCAAGCTCTGCCAGTTCCCCTCTGCCACCCCTCCTCATCCATCCTTGTCCTTTTCTTTCAGGAGAGCTCACATACTACTCTCCAGGAGGGAAATGCCCAAAAACCTCTGGCAAGTAAAGCCAGGCATGTGACTTATTCCCAGCCAATGGGGTCAAAGGAGGAAAGATGATGGTTGTGGAGGTTGGTGATTCTTGGAAAACCATTTTCTATTAAAGAGTATGCGGATCCCAGGCATGGCAGAGCTGAGGAATGGGAGTGTCCTAGAATCGCATAGCAGACATGTGGTTCACGGGTATGGTGCTTGCTTAACATCTAAAGGCAATGGGTTCAATTTATAGCACCATATACTTATGAAAATAATGAAACATATATAGCGAATTGATTTTTCTTTGGGGTATTTAATTGAAATAAATTAGTTTCTTTAAATTGAACATAGTTAGCTACAATTATTAATTGTTGACTCAACATTTTGTTTACTCAAGCAAGAACCAACACAACTGTCAGGACGACTTGCCTTTTTTTTTCTTTTGCATCTGAAATGACTTACACTCTCTTCTCTGCTTTACGTATTTCCCCTAAGAAACCATCACAGCTTTCCCCCAGGTCCCTTTTTCCCTTCCTCTCTACCTCTCTGCCTTCTTCCCTCCCTCCTTCTATCTCTCCTCCTCCTCCTCTCTCCCTCCTCTCCTCTCTTCTCCTTCCCTCCCCTCTCCTCTCTTCCTGTCTTGTTTCCTCTCTCCCCTATCTTTCTAAGTCCTGGAAGCTAAAGTGCATAGCTTAAAGAGTCTCAGTGTCTTGAAAACAAACAAATTCCCAGTGTAGACACTTCATGTAATAACACAAAAATCACAGAATGTTCAAAATGACAGACAAGACAAAGATCATTTGTAGTGTAACCGAGTTTAAAACCGGTCAGACTAGAATATCCAGTATGCGTTCTTAAGGTTGTTCTTAGCATTTCTGACTCAACTTAAATCCCCATATGGGGCAGCTGACTGCGTTTCAGCAATTCTTTATGAACTTCTCTGACAGCCTATCCAGCTGCCATAGGATATCTCTTCTCTATTCTTCGAATAGTTCCTAATGGTCACTCTGAGGCTGGGCTCTTAATTCACAATGTGCTCAATATTGGGGAGAGGGAGATTATGGCTTTTTCTTTTTTCCATATGTGGAACATTTTAAACCTTTTTACACGCGAGAACTGAAACTGCCAAGGGTGCCGGTCACCCTTTAGATTAACCGATAGCTCCTTTTCTCCCTGCACTTGGACAAACATTTGCTTTGTGCACAGTAGATCCCAGAGGCAAAAGAGATGATGTCATTCCTGCGCTGACAGGTGTAGGCACCGGGGCCCAGAAGGGAGCGGCGACAGCTGGGCCGAGCCCGGACCTCACCTGCGCGCCGCAGGAGCCAGGTGCCGGCGCCAGGTCGCCGGGCAGGAAGTGGCTGCGGCTGCGGGAGGACGGACGGGAGGGCCGCGCCGTAGTCCCAGCGCGTGGATTCAGTCCTCATGGCGGCGCAGGCGGGCACAGCCCCCGAGGACGACACCTCCGCTGTCCTAGACGAGCTGTCTCGGAACTTCACATACTGGGCACCAGGCCCGGGCAACGGCTCGCTGTCGAGCGCCTGGTATCGCAGAAACCAGGTAAGGCCGCCCGCGCACCACAGCGCGCCGCCTGCCAGCTCCACGCAGGCCCCGCGGAGGCGCCAGGCCTCGGTGCCTTCCTGCCAGCTCTCCGCGCGCGGGACTGAGCGAGTGGGTAGAGCTGACACGTGATGCTGACACTTGGTTACCCATCCCCTCCGCCCCCTCCCCCCCTCCCGGCCTCGGCGGAGCAGCAGACCCCTAGGCTGCTCCCTGGCCCTCACTCTTGGGCCTTTGGGTCCCCAAGGACCTCGCCTCCCCCAGCTTTCCTCCCCTCCTGCAAGGCGGTGGAGGTGGATTTCCACTTATTTTTCAGCCAGTTTCCTTTCACAGTTTAAAAAAAAAAAAATGGTGCTACCCTTCTCAGAAGCAGAAACTCCTTAAGGGGCTCCCAATGTCAATTCTGTGCAGAGTTGTCTCCAAGGTCTCAGCAATCTCAGCATCAACCTTCCCTGATACTCTCAGCTGCAGTACTTCATTGCTCGCCCTTTGGAAAACATCGTCAGCCAAACAACATGGGTTTATGCTGGCAATATAAATTTAAGAGCATCAAAGAGGATTGGAGGTGTCCCCCACCCTCTTTGCTGGCCCTAAGATCAGGCAGAGAAGCAAAGCTCTCCCCAGCCCTGCCTCCCCCTAGCATTTATATTCCTCTAAGTAGGGCAAGTGATTGATCTTTCAGGCTTGCGTTAGTTTTCCTAAGCCTGTTAACTTTGTTCTTGTGCATGAACAAAGCCACGGATCTTTTTTCCTTTGCAAGAATAAGGCCATAAATTTTTGTTACTGTTGTCCTAAGTGGGATATTTAACCACTAATCAAAGGATTCGATCCCTTTTATGCTTGAAAAGTATCCTGAATGTTTGTTTCTGAACTTGGAGGTGATTTGTATAAAGAATAAATAAGCTTAGACCACCTTTTTAATGTTCAACACAGGAAAGATTATGGCTTTAAATCTGTTATGTCACAAAAGATAACAAAATGGGGCAGGGGCATTTCTCAGACACTGAGCTGGACTCTCCTTGCTTGCACTGTGGAGCTACAAAGAAGAGACTTTCCTTAGTGTATGTTATGCTTGTAGTAGACACATTTCCAATATAAGTTTAAGAATGAATGATCTGCTGTTGGTAAAATATTAGAGAGTTAGTAGATGTGACCCAGCCCGGCATCATCCAAACCAGGAAACCATTGTTTTCACTAGAGAACTTATGTAGTCATTAGTTTTCTTAAACATTTCCTGGAATTCTTGATTGTCTTGGCTCTCCCAAGCACAGATTATCATGTGACACAGATGTTTGCAAGGCTTGACTTGCTCTTTATAGTACACGGTTGTACATCAGGAGGGTGTGTCCAGAAGATGCTAAGTGGAACTCTTAAACTGACACGTTAGCTGCAGCTGGCTGAGATAAGACGATGTCAGCCTTTTTCATCAGCGTGCAGAGTTCGGCCATCTTATAAGCCATGGTATTTTAGCCTTTTGCTGTTGCTGAGAGGACAATTACTTTTGTTTCAAGGAAAAGTACAAATTGAATTTTAAAATCAATTCAACAAACATTTTATCAAGTGCCACTAGTATTCTCCAGGACAGTAAAAATAAATGGAATCTAGCTTTTCCTTTCCGATACTAACTGAAGAGAGAGATGGCTAAATATGGGCTAATGTTCCAGAAAAACCAAGTGTGAGGTCTGAGCCCCCACACCCCACAATTCATGATTGGTCCTGGGAGCGACTGGCTTCTTGATGCTTCCCTCAGTTCTGTCATATCTGAAATGCTTGCACAGCTTCTTTTTGGTGGTTGCCCAGCTAGCTCTCTGTGTTTTTACAATGATTGCCATCAGGTCTTATCAAGTAGCCTTCCTCCATTGAAAAGTCCCGCTGCCCCCAAAGAGCTTTCATGGAACAGTGGCCACTTAGAAGCAGTGCTGTAGGAGACTGAATGCCTGCAGCAGAAAGTCTCAGCGCAGACAGTAGCAACCCTGGGGGAGTATCTAAGAAACCACTACAGTTTGCACTGAGATCCTGTCCCACGTGGAAAGGCGGGGAGCTGGTATGAAAGGTTAGGTGTGACATAGTTTGGCCTGCACGATAATGTTGTGTCCACACATTTTCATGACAAAAGGCTAATTAATGTTCCTAAGCACTATGGAAATATTCAGTGTGGTCTGAGACCCAAACCTTTCTTTCAGGAATGTTATTAGGTGACTAGGAAGATGTCTGTAACTCAAAAAAAACGGGGCATGTGGTATCATGTGAGTGGTATAAAAGCCTGTGGAAGTCCACAGCCAGGTAGCTTTCAGCTGGACGGTCAGGGATTCAGTTGGACACTTAAGGATAGGTAGGTCTTTATGATAAGTATGTTCAGGTGGAAGACATTTTAGGAAAGGGAAACCCTGATGACAAGGAACAGCTCCACTTTCTAGGAATTTCCATGCCTACAGTCTGGTTCAATGGTGGATATGGTAGTTAGGGAAAATGGAGACTCTAAGGTGGGAATAGGGCTTAGGTCCTTGGATCTGGTCCCAGATTACCTTAAAGGAAGAGTAAGGAAGTTAGTTTTATCTGTCAGACAATCAGGAGCCATTGGAGGTTTGGGTCAGGCAGTCCAAAAGTCAAAACAAATTCAATTAAAAGAAAAAAAAGTACCACTCTGGCAATGGGCAAAGAGACACCACATTGGTGGCTGTGTTCTTATGTCAGTTGGGGGCAGAGCAGATGTTCATCCTAGCCTGATACCTGGCTTGGTGTCCAAAGCTCTTTTATGCCTGAGACTCAAGAAAAACAAATCAAATCAAACCCAGGCAGCACAGGGCAAGAGGAGGAGGACAGACAGAGACCTGTGGACTGCCATGCCACCCACAGACCTTCCTCCAGCAAACAGCACAGGCAGGCCATAGACACTCACATGCTGCCACTCCATGCCATGCTACCCAGGGGCCTGCCAGCAGTGTGGCCAGCCTGCAGCAGGAGCCACCACAATGTGTGAGTATGTGGTGGAAAGAGAAGTAGAATACCTTGAGCATTATGAAGAGAGATGGAACTGGAGACTCGAGGGTGGAGAGGAGAAGCCTGTTGTGAGTGGCCAGCCCTATCACCTGGAGCCACAGATAAAGTCCCAGCCTGAGCTGCTGCTGAGGACCATGTCTGGGTCTCTGGGTCTATGCAGCAGCAGGGATCGCAGCACAGTAGGCCTGGCCAAAGTCGAGGGGGTGCAGGTGAGTCAGCCCCAAAGGTGAGAGCATGGAAGAGCTGGCCCTGCCACTCCTCTGCTGTGAGGTGACATTAGTGTGGGTATGATGCCCCCCCCCCATTGCCCTTTACCACCTGCAGCAGTTGGGAGAGCTGGCCCTGGGGTCATGAGAGTAGAAGAGATGACCTGCCTACTGCTGACAAGCAGAGCTGGAAAGCTTGCCCCTGTGGTGTGGATAAAGGAGAACCAGTGGGCTGAACAACTCAGTTACCACCCAGGCCCAGATCCAGGGCTCTGAGTTGGCCCACCCAAACTCTATATCATCTGCAAATGGTTGGCACACTTAAAAGGGCCTGTCCTGCTGATCCAAGGCTGTAGGATCTCTATGGCATAGGGCAACAACAGGATAACTGGGAGGAGGCTGAGTGAGACTCCAATATTGATGATGTCACAGAAGCCAGAGATCTTGAACCAGACCAATGACCCATTGCTCTCATTGCAGTGAACATTTGCAAGTAAAGATGTGTGGACAGAGGGTGTCTTAGTTAGGGTTTCATTGCTGTGAAGAGACACTATGACCACAGCAACTCATAAAGGACACCATTTAATTGGGGCTGGCTTACAAGTTCAGAAGTTCAGTCCAGTATCTTTATGGCAGGAAGCAAGGCAGGGTCTAGGCAGACTTGGTGCTGGAGGAGTTGAGAGTTCTACCTTTTGTTCTGAAGGCAGCTAGGAAAGACTGACTTCCGGGCTACTAGGACAAGGGTCTTAGAGCCCATATCCACAGTGACACACCTACTCCAACAAGGCCACACCTACAAATAGTGCCACTCCCTGGGCCAAGCATATTCAAAATACCACAGAGTTTGGACATACCGTGACACACTACAGCATCCATGATGATATGTTTTCTGAGCTTTGGTGTGTGTGTGTGTGTGTGTGTGTGTTTATTTTTTACTTTGGGGGGGGGGAGTTTGCCAGGACAAAGGGCAGATATGTGGGGACAGGGAGTTAAGTGGGATGGGGATGCCTGATGTTAAACTCACAGCAAATCAATAAAAACTTTTCTAAAACTCTAAATTAGAAAAAGAAAACAACAATAACAACAAAAACCCAACCAACCCCCTCAGCCCCCAAAAATCCAAATTAGGATATAACAGGAGGTAGAGGCTTGAAACTGGCCAGATGTGTACTAAATCTTTTACATAGATAGGATGTGTCATGTTTGACCTTCAGGGAAGTTATAAAGTGTTTAATATATTGTCGTCATTTAAAGATGAGATTAGCTGGGACTAGAGAGATGACTCAGCAGTTAAGAGCATTTGCTGCTCTTACAGAGGACCTGGGGTCCATTTCCTGCACCCACAGGATGGCTCACGACCGCCTGCCTATAACTGTAGTGTCAGGAGATCTGATAACTTCTTCTGGCCTCCATGGGCTCCTGAATGCATACGGTATATATATTCATGCAGGCACACATACACACATAATTTTTTAAATGAGATCAAAATGTTGTTAAGATTAACACTATATCATAGTATGATATTATCTAAAAAGTCATATTTAAATACACCATTTACTCGTGTGTATATATATATATATATATATATATATATATATATATGTGTGTGTGTGTGTGTGTATACACACACACACACACACACACACTTCCCTTTACTTAGTCAAATAAAAACCAAAGGTCAAACCTCATAACCTTAAAGAAGTCTCTTATTTGAGAGTATGATTCAGATTTCATTTTAAAGTTTAGGGCAGAATTCATCTTCCATCATAGAAAGCACCTGGCCTTTTCAGATAAGTTTTGAAGACATCTGTTGAATTGTCGGGACTATCACATTCCTAACTCATTATGATGCATGACAAAGTACATTTAAATGGAGACATGCTATCATTTTAAATTTGGAATTAAGGTTGTGTTTCAAGGAATACATTTTAAAAATGAAACTAGCTATACAATTTCAAGTTTCCATCATCTCAACCATTAGAGGTTCATAGTCAGGGTATGTGAGTAGGTAGAGCTTGCAACCAGGAGGACTAAAGGTTGGGGGCCCAGGTTATGGTGGCCTCCTGCAATTCCAGCACTCTGAAAGCTGAGATTCTCCAGAGCAAGCAGAATAGGGATACTAGCTAAACTGGCAAGTTTGATCAAGACACCATGAATCCATATATAAGGTGAAAGTGACCAAGAAAGACACACTACATCAACCTCTGGCCTTCACATGCATAGCACACACACAAACACACACACATACACACACAACACTTGCACATATACAAGCACACCACACATAAAATATACATGCAACAAAAATGAAAAAACAAACCCAGGTTCTAGTATTTTTCCCCACAGGATCACAGTGAACCCCTCACCCTGGCCTCTCCTTTTGCTCTCCCCTTCTTTCAGCTGCTGACAACTCTAAAAATCTGGTTTCCAGCCAGTGATTTGGGCCTGTTGTCTTGATCATTGTTAACTAATTGATTATACTTGAGTGAATCACTTCATTGCCCGGAGCCACAATTTCCTTGCAGCTCTAATTAGGTTTAGAATCTTCAGATTCGCTCCTACTGTGTGTTGAATAATGAAGGAATTTTATAAATTAATTCTTTTTAATAGCTGAGTAGTACTCCATTGTGTAAATGTACCACATTTTCTGTATCCATTCCTCTGTTGAGGGGCATCTGGGTTCTTTCCAGCTTCTGGCTATTATAAATAACACTGCTATGAACATAGTGGAGCATGTGCCCTTCTTTCTTACTGGAGATTTTGCTGAAAGGACCCTGATATAGCTGTCTCTTGTGAGGCTATGCCGGGGCCTAGCAAACACAGAAGTGGATGCTCACAATCAGCTATTGGATGGATCACAGGGCCCCCAATGGAGGAGCTAGAGAAAGTACCCAAGGAGCTAAAAGGATCTGCAACCCTATAGGTGGAACAACAATATGAACTATCCAGTACCCACAGAGCTCATGTCTCTAGCTGCATATGTATCAGAAGATGGCCTAGTCGGCCATCATTGGAAAGAGGCCCATTGGTCTTGCAAACTTTATATGCCTTGGTACAGGCGAAAGCCAGGGCCAAGAAGTGGGAGTGGGTGATAGGGGAGTGGGGGGTAGGGGTATAGGGGACTTTTGGGAGAGCATTGGAAATGTAAATGAAGAAAATACCTAATTTAAAAAAAAAAAAGAAAGAAAGATGAAGGAGCGAACAGAAGAGGAGGAGGGTAGGAACTTCTGCAAAGGAGGGTTTTTATTTTAAGTCCTTATATTTATAGATTTTTGAGATTCACAAGGACATTAAGGGTTATTCTGCATAGAATGAGATGAAAACTCAGAACTTTTAATGCCCTTTATTTGAAGTTTAGATTTGCAATTGCTTGAATATTTTAAAGTCAACATATTTAAAGGAAATTGATACAACTTAACAAGAAAGAGGCAAAGTGGAGAGACTGACTTTTGTTATGTATTGACTGTGTGACACTTCGTAGCTATTATCTCCATTGAGTTCCACAACAGACTGTGAGACACACATTATCCTCGCTGCTCATGGAAGTGACGTTATGTTGAATTACTTGGTCCAAGGTTGTACAGCAAGTATATAGACTCAGCAGCAATGCTATTTTTAGTCCATGCCTAAAGGCTATTGCTAGACATGAAGCTTGAAAAGAATTTGGTGTTAAGAGTAAACGTGAAAGGAGAAGTGAGCATGGCTTGTCTCACTGTGAACTGCAGTGAGTTTTGCATTGCCCTCCCTGGCATAGCTTTGCTAGCATCTATTTCTTCTCTTCCAGTGGCTGGAACACTCTCCAGAGGAAAGAAAATGATAATTTTTCAAATACTCAAAAGCTTGGGTAGAGGCAGCTGGTTATTTTCATATCCTTTCTAAGAAAAATCTTTTTGTTTTTAAATTTTGTTTGGTTTATACTTACTGGTTTTTAAAACTATTTTATACATCTAATATGGCATTTTTCCTTTATCAGACTTTTCTAGCAGTAAATATACAAACCATCAAACAATTTTATTAAAGCTTTGTTTTTAAAAAAAAAAAAGGGGGGCTGGTGAGATGGCTCAGTGGGTAAGGGCACCCGACTGCTCTTCCAAAGGTCCAGAGTTCAAATCCCAGCAACCACATGGTGGCTCACAACCATCCGTAACGAGATCTGGCTCCCTCTTCTGGAGTGTCTGAAGACAGCTACAGTGTACTTACATATAATCAATAAATAAATCTTTAAAAAAAAAAAAAAAGGAAAAAGAAAAGGAAAGACTTTTTGTTAGAATCTTAATGCTCTTATGAACTTGCAGACCTTATGTTTGCATTGAAATTTACCTGACACCCTCCCATGGCTCAGCTCACATGAACTAGTTGTAATATTCGCATTGCCTAACTGCCCAATCCAGGCTCTAGGAAACTTGGCTGAGTTACAGATTTATGGGTCCTCCTTTCTTTAAAAATCACTTTTATAAGAGGAAGGAAGGAGGAGAAGATGCTGATTAAAATAGAAGTAAAATATAAAACAGTGGGGAAAGACAGCATTTAAATGCTAGGATACACACCTACCCATCTACCTCACCAGGAAGACCCAAAAGTGATGGCCACAAAGCCAGAGCAGTGGCAGTGTTTTGTTGATGGTGGTGGTTGCTTGGTTGGTTTGGGTTTTTGTTGTTGTTGTTGTTGTTGTTGTTTGTTTTGTTTTTGACAGGATGGAGGGTATTGCTCATTTCTTTCTAAAACATTTGTAGTTATTTAAACTGGCCCTGGGAGCACATCCTGCAGGGATGGCATTCCTGACGCTGTTCTTTTGTAGCTGTGTAGAGCATGGTTAGCTTGGGTAGTTTCTAAAGCATAGCCTCTTTACTGAGTATGGTGGTGGCTTCTTCATGTCTCTATTTCTTGGCATTCTCTACTGAAATGATGATAGTGTGCATACCCTACATGGATGTTATAAGAATAAAATAATACATATCAAATAGTAAAATGCTGCACACATAGAAAGCACCCAATAGGCACAGCCAGACATGCTTGGCCTGAAATACACCCATCTCCTTGGAAAGGCTAGGTTCCCCAAGAAACAGAGATCCTGTAACCAAGAGAAGATATAGAATGGTCTAAGTAGATGTCCCCACCAGATGGGTATGTACAAGTCCCCTGGGACCTGTCTGCATGAGCAGCCTCTGGACTAATATACACCTCAGTTCATTCCTATCTTCCCTTCCTAGTTCTAGCTTCCCGTGAGTATTGCTCCACATGTAGTGTCCATTGGCTGGTACCCAAAAAGTAATCTCTGAAAAGCTTAGGCTGTAGGATTCGTTTTTTAAATCATTTTTACTAGAACATCTCCAGGCTATGTCTTAGTTCTAGGCTGATCCCCTTCCTGCCAAAAACATTCTAGAAAAGCTTCGTAACTTTTCTGTTGATGAAAAAAATAATGAGAGAAGTTATGTAAGCCAATCAACAAAGGGGGCCCAATTTAAATGATCAGTGCACCCAGTAAAACCTACAAGCAGACAGACCTTTTCAACAGGATAGGGCAGGCAGGAACAACAAAGTCAGAAGACATGCAGTGTGTTCTTGAAATGTAGTTGTACTTTTGTGACATGTTTGAACTTGTATGTGGGAGAGGGAAGGAAGGGAGACAGAGAGATAGAATATAAATGCTTTAGAAATGCTTGAAAAATTACCACCACCCCCAAGGAAGAAACACGCCCCCCAAATAGCATTACCATATGATTCAGCCATCTCACTTCTCAGCACTTACCCAAGAGATTGAAACCAGTGTGTTGGAGAGATAGATACCTCTCAAGTTTGTTGTGGCATTAGTCACAATAGCCAAGTCAGGGAGCCAACATACATAACATACATGTTCACTGACAGATTACTAGGTAAAGAAAATGTGGTAAATATAAACAGTTGGATACTAGCAAGCCTTAAAAGGGAAAGAAATTCTGTCACTTTCAACAACATGGAATTAGAGAACATTATTCTCAGTGAAGTAAGACAGCCATGGAAAGACAAATAGCACATGTTCTCACTTATGTGTGGAATCTAAAACAACCAAATTCCTAACGCAGAAAGCACAATGCTGATTGTACGAGCTGGGAGGTAGATGGACCAAGGTGATGGTGGCCAAAACAATACGGAGTCTCAAGAGGAGGAGAGTTGAATTTTTGAACTCGTTGCACAGGGGTGAATATAGCTAAAAATGTATTGTACACTTAAAATAGCAAAGAGTAAATTTCAAGTTTCCTTAGCATTAGGGTGATAAGCATGTGAAGTGATAAGTGTTAATCTGCCGTATTTAAGCATTCCACTTTCCATCCATAAATCATAACATTATTTGTACAAATTGTAAATTCACAATAAAAAGGTTAAAAGTACTTGAACAACATTTGAAGGAGTGATCTTTGTTTATATTCTGAAACTGACTACTTATATGAAACTTCTGGAACTAACACAGTACTGTATGTGACTATGAATCGGTGAATGGGAACAGAAAGGAAATATTATTAGAGACACCTTTGGCTGAAGCTGCCTGAGTCATAGTGGTGGAGAAATGAATAGTTCCTTGTGGGTCAGATTCAAACACATACCCTGTTTTGAACAACTGCCATGCTCAAGAGGAGAATATCTGTGATTTACATGAAGAACCATTTACAAGTCTTTTGAGCCATTTAACAGTTATCATTAATAAGTACTATGGGTATCATATTCCTGCTGGCTGTGAGGTTTGTTATGACGTGGCTACTGGACCAGTGGAATAGAAGAATTTTGCTAAAATAGGAACTGGAGCTACAGTAGGAGAAATTATTCTGTCACTGAGCCCTGGCCTTTTAGAGGCAGCCAGAGCCCTTACCACAGTGTTAAAAGGCATATAGAAAATTTAGACTTGATTCTCACCTTACCTTTGGAAAGATATGATCTAATGGCTGCAAGGGCCTCAGGAGGCTTTGGCATAGATCAGACAGCATGAGGCAACATCATATGCCCTCCCCAAACTCAAGCTGAAGCTCACTGTGGCTAGCATCTGATAGAGTCATAGAATTCAGCGTTCAGGGAAAGCAGTGGCAAATTACTGCTGCAGTTCAAGGCAGACATTGTTCCACAAAGACGCAAGTGGTCTGGAAACTCCGGAAGATGTAGAGGAAGGCCTTGCAGTCAAGAAGACTCATAGCATCCAGCTTTAGTGTGGTGGTTCCATCCCACACCTGGGCTGGGCCTGCAAAAGGAGCCTGTTGTCCTGATTCTTTACCAAGAGTCTAGAACCCATTGTAAGGTTTCCTGAACTGGAGTCTGCCTTTTCTCACAGCCCCCCCCCCGCCCCCGCCTCCTGCCAATGAGTTACTAAATATACTCCTCTTTCCATTTATTTTTTTGTTCTCCTGAAACTTCAGTTTCTCAGAAGTGAAACCCCTGATGACATTCTTACAAAACGAAACCTAATCCTTAACTGAGCTGTCGGGGGGGGGGGGGGGGGAGGTTAATTAATGAGGAATGAATAATTGTGGAAATAAATGTGTTCGTTAGTAAAAGTCAAAATGTAATAAATAGTTCTTAATCATATGGGAAGGCAATATGTTGGGGTTGTCTACAGAAGTTTTAAGGTTGATTAGAAATTGGCACAGAACTGTATGTAGCAATGTTATAGTATTGTGTAACCCTAACTTTTTCTGATGTTTATAAGCACCAGGTTTGGATCCAACAACATGAGACTTATTTAGAGTAGGAATGTTACTACCTTATAGCATATAGCAAATATCTATAGCATACAATAACTAAGATAACAAATTAAAATTCTATTTCTGATATAAGTTTTCTCTTCTTTCTCACATATGAGATCATATTTTTAGCCCTATTTCAGATTGGTACTACTGACAACTCCATTATCTCAAGAATCAAGAAGGTTAACAGGAAGAACAGTCTAATCCCTTCAGTAATCTAAAATGAGTCGCAGGTTCCAAATTGTTGCTGGTATTTGCTGCTGTGGATATAGTTTCTGCATGAGCCCATTGCAATTAATCTTTTCATTGCTCCCATTTCCTGCTTAAAGCCCTGAAAGCTGTCTCCAAGTTAATCTTGTATCCCCTCGTCTTCCACCCACTGTCTATCCTCTGCACTTCTGATAGCTTAGATTTCACATGTTCCTGAAGGCTCATGTGTTGAAGGTTTAGTCCCTAGCCTGTGTCCCTATGGAAAACTGATGGGACATGTGGGGCCTAGTGAACAAAGGTTAGGTTGTGTGGGGGCATGCCATCAATTGAGATCTTTGGTTCATGGAAGCTGCCTCCCACCACATGCTCCTGTCATGGCGTGTTGTGTTTTGACAGGCCCCAAAAGCAAGGTCCCAAGTGACCATGGGCTAAAACCTCTGAAGCTGTGAGGAAAACAAACTCTTCCTTCTTTTAAGCAGATAATCTGGGCATTTCTGCAAAGATGAAAATCCGAAAGATGAGAGAGTCCTCTAGAACTAACCCTGGGCCTGTTCTTGTGTAATTTAGTGTCCTTTCTGCCCTTACCCTACCTATAAATCCATGGGTAACAAGACTCCTGCCTCCCTCTCCAGTCAGCTGTGCTATGAATCTTCTTGGCAAGGCCCTTGGTGACTTTGTGACCCTGTGCCTGCTCTGCCCTTTACAAGAAGGGGCACATCCTAAGTGAGTAATAACCCCCTAAAGGGACCCAGACCCTAATCCCTACATCAGCTGCAAACTCTGTCTCCTTCATGACATAAAAAGACTTTGCACAGGGAGGGGGAAAAGAAAAGACTTTGCAAATGTGATTAATTAGGGAAACACTCTTGAAATGGGGAGACTATCCTAAATCGTCCAGGTGGGTCCCAAATGCCACTGCTCATGTCCTTTCAACGGGAAGACACAGGGAGATGGACACAAAGGAGAAGAAAACGGTGTGAACATAGCCAGAGATTCCAGCAGCATGAAGTAGGTGGGGAAGACAAAGACTAGATTGTCCTCTGGAGCTTCTAGGGGGAGCAGAGCTCCCAACACCTTGGTTTCATCTAAACAAAACTGAATTTGGCTTCTGGACTGTAGAATTGTGAAAGGGTAAATTTTGTTGTTTTAGTCACCAAGCAGAGCAGCTTCAGGGTGGAATACATGTACAACCTAGGCATACTCAAACTGCATGCATGTTCCTGGGGCTCCAGAGAGCACACACTGTTCGCACTTCATAGGTCTGGTGTGTCTGCTGTTACTGCTTTCTCTGCTCCTCTGGACTTCTTGAAGGACAAGGGCATGATATTTAGCAGTTGCTGAATAAATCCCAAATGGATGTATAGCTTAATGAGTAACACCCGAGACCTGCTTCCTTGAGCTGCCTGTCTCCTGCATCTCCCCTCTCTCTGATCATTTTCCTTTCACATCCTGTGTTCTCCTCAAGCTGTGTCTACATGTGGTTTGAAGTTGGAGCATGATTTTATTTTCTCCTTAACATCTTTTCTTGGTTCGACCAGCTTTCTTTTTATTTCTTGTTATCTCTCACTAAACTCATATTTTTAAGTGAACCCATATTCTTAATTTCATTGAGCCTGCAAAGCAGGTTTTTTTTTTCATTTTAGTTTGAAATTCTTCAAATGTATAAAACAGTAGAAAGAAATAGTACAATAAACAGTGTGAAATTGATTGTTAATGATATGAGCTATCTAATTAGTTCTCTGTGTGCATAAACACAGAAAACAATTTGAAAGTTAGCAGCACACATTGAGTCTTTCTCTCTGAACTGCTCACAGATGTATAGATATATTTCTAAGAATCTGGAGTGTCTTCTTTTCCTTCTAGCTATTTTGGAGCAGGGTGGAGTATCCACCTATCCACAGGCCTTTTATGTCATTCCTGCAGTGATTTGTTGACCTAGACCACTCAGTGTGGCCTATCACTGATATCAGAAATACATCACACGTCCAGGTCAGGCATGCCTTACTGCTTAGAATGGGAAACAGCATTATTTCAATCAGGAGTTGACTATAATTCTTACTATGTTCAAAATCAGCTCCGGATCTGTGGTCCTTTTCAGTCACACACTAGCTCCATATTGGTCTGATTCTGAGCATGTTTTGAAGATAGAGCCAAGAATATGGTTGAGTTCAAAGTCAGGGCTGGGAAAGACTTTTACTAATTCTATACATTCCTACGTTATCACATCCTATCTCCATCTGGACAGATTGGCCCACTTAGGGATTATAGGTCAGTAACACAAGAATACAGGTCACTGTGAAATATCTAAAGAACATTCAAGCACCCAGACCAAAAAAAAAAAAAAAAAAAAGTAGGCTATAAAGTTGTTATTTCAAATAAAATTAAAACACCATAATAGTTACCAGTGCTGATATTTTGAACTTCATTTTTTATTATTTTTATTAGATATTTTCTTTATTTACATTTCAAATGCTAGCCTGAAAGTCTCCTATACCCTCCCCCCGCCCTGCTCCCCTACCTCCCCCCCCTCCCACTTCTTAGCCCTGGCATTCCTCTGTACTGGGGCATATAAAGTTTGCAAGACCAAGGGGCCTTTGAACTTCATTTTTAATGCATTGTTTGCTATGGCTGCTGCCATCTCTTGTCAAGATATCCTGGAAATGCCAGAAATGAGGCTACAATGGTGACCACACAGCACTATTCCTCCCGTGTTTCTGACCTGGGCTTATAACTCCATTATTAAAATGTGAAATAACCATTTTTCCTAAGATTATCTTTGCTTTATTTTATGTTTTCTGAAATTAACAAAAATCCTTCTAATTTAAAATAAAATATGAGGCATTGATTTGACAGAAGGTTAGCTAGAGTGGTCAGGAGAGTGACTTGCAGACTTCACCTGGGTCCCATAGGCTAAGGCAGTCCTTGAGAAGTGATACTCAGATGCCACCCAGGGTCTGTGGGCCAGAGAGAATTAGACTATGTCACTTTGCTTCACTAATTCTCTGATCTCTTTATAACTAATTTCAGTTAACCAGCCAGGGGAAAGCAGGGTGTGGTGGTGAGGGGGCCTCAACTCCACTAGTTCTAATTTCTAGGAATAAGGTGACATATCAAATTAATAATGATCTAGACTTCTCTAGTTGGATAAAATTTTATCAGGACCTATTCACAGTAAGAAAATAAAATTTCTGATTGCAGTTGAGGATTTCATCATCATTAAATCACATTTATCAGAATTAATCTAATCAGAATTAAATGGTATTTACAGGTGGTTATTATAAGTTCTTGCATAACCTTTAAGGTCACTAAACCTGGTTCTTTTAAAGTAATTGTAAGTTTGAATCCTCTCTTCAAAACAAAAACAAAAACAAAAAACTAAACATGAGTGTTGATCAGCTTTTTAACTCTTAACAAAATACCAGAGGTAATTAACTTATAAAAGAAAAAGTCTATTCTTGCTCATGGTTGTAGAAAATCCAGTCTAGTTGGGCAAACCCGTTGTTTTTAGATCTCTGGCACAGTGTTAATGGCAGTGGTGGAGCAAACTCATCCCTCCATAGCAAGGAAGTAAGAGAGAGAGGCCAGAGGAAGCAGGGCCCTGCAATCCTTTCTGGGAGCCTCCCTCAGTGGCCTATGGCCTTCCCACAAGGCCCCTCCTTCCAAAGGTCAATAGCACCCCACAAATATTGCCATTCTGATGACCAAAACATTTAACACATGGCATTTGGGAAACATTCAGCATCAAACTGTGGCAACTGTGGGGACTTACGTTATGATTCACCTGTGAAATGTACCCCCACAGGTCCAAGTGTGGTAGCCTCCAACTAGTAGTACTTTTTGGAGATGTTGTAGTACCTTTGAGACGTGGAGTCTGGCTGGAGATAAAGGCCATGATGGGTAGCCCTTAGACTGCCCTCTCTGCTTCAGTTCTGTCTGGTTCTCTGCCACACACCATAGTGGAATTTTCCTCCATGCCTCCTCCAACATGATGAGCTGAGAGGGAAAATGAATCCTTCCTCCTGTAAATCCCTCTTGCCAGGTGTTGACACAGTGGTAGGGGACTAATTGATACATTGTTTCTGCTCTTCTTAGGTATGTATGAATGAATTTAATTGGGATGCAAAATTTTAAGTTAGAGAATAATCTTGAAAAATATTAATATATAAATTTGTGTTTAGTGTTACCAGAGAGCTATTTCTGACACTCGCCTTTACCAATGTATTTCCTGTTTGTTGAGTATAGTATGATATTGAAAGTTAGCACCCAGGTTTTTATCGCAGTTATGACTCTCTTAGTTGTTCAAATCTAAATTCTGGAACAAATGTTTGCCCTCATGCAAACTGGGATATATATATATATATATATATATATATATATATATCCCACCTAATTTTAAAATAGCCACTCCCTTTGAGATCCTTCTACGGGTAAACTAGAAGACAGATTTGAGGAAATTACCCAGAATTCAGTGCACAGTGATGAACAGTTGGTAAATGATAGATACTGAGAAACTAGGATGGAATGAAAAATCCAACACATTAGTAAAAGGAGCTCCAGATAGACTACAGAGAGCAGATGAACAGCATTCAAAGAATTAGTGATAACTTACAGCAGCACACAGAAAATCATAGATAAATAGTTGTAGAAAAAAAGTGCAAGGAATAACAGAGAACATCTCAGCCTCTCAATGAAAATGACATTTCAAAGTATTTAATGAAGTAATTGTCAACCCATGCATCTACATTCAGCAAGGCAGATGTTGTGAATATATTTACATGATTGCAGAGAATTAAGTTTCTAAAAAAAGTATTTTAAAAGCTGTTGGTACTTTCTCCAGAAAGGGCACTGAGAACATATCATCCAAAAAGTGGAGACAACTCATATATTTACCAGCTGATGAATGGATAAATGAAATGTGGTATATCTGTACACTGAACTATCACATAGCCTTAAAAAGATGTAAAGTGCTGCTACATTATAACTTAATGACCTTTGAAATCATTATACTAACGAAGAAACCAAACATAAAAGTGCTGAGTACTGCTCAGCCATGGTAGGAATGGTATGACATGGTTCCTGACCCTAGAACAGACCCAGCAGGGCATAGACCTCCATGAGTGGCAATGGTTGCTGTGGGTGTAAGGCTTGTTTATAGCATTCACATATCACATACATGTATAAACTTTATGTTCCTCCTTTGGAGGAATGTCCTCTCTGCCAAGGTTAATGACTCCATGATAATCAGAGACAGCATGAATTCTGGAGGTGAGGGTATGTCTAAAGTCTCAGCAAAATGCTAGAATGCTGTGACCTTTAGGACAGCCCTTAAGGCTGTGGGAAAGAACACTGAAAACATGAGTTAAAAAAAAATCTCTCAACTCTGCAAAATATAAAGATACGATATAAATTATATGACGGACTTCGAGAACCTAGAAAAACAGAGACAATTGCACTATGAGCCAGCTTGTCAAAAAGATACAAAGTCAGAAAGATACAAAGGCAGGCAGATTCCTGAGTTCCAGATCAGCCTGGGACAAAGGGAGATTAGGTCCAGGCCCTTGGTAGGTATTTCAGGGTGGAGTCCTAGGAGTCCCACCAAGCTAGCTTATTGTCTATGTTTAACAAAGGCAGGCAGATCCCTGAATTCTTTTGCAATGTTAAAAAAAAAAGTGCTTGCTGGCTCTTTTTAATAATCAAGGGGTTGGGATCTTGGGATACAGATTCATCCCATGATTATCAAAAGGGATAATCTGGGGTAATGACTGACTTGGCTCTTGATCTGCAAGAGATGAGCTATTCAGAGTTTTTAGAGTAGCAAGGGAAAGCTGTCTCAAGCAGATCACCGGCCATCAGCTTGTAACCCATAATTTTACTTCGAGTCATTTGTTTTACTGCTCCCAGATACCCATTCTCTCAGAACCCCTCTCCAAGCTGATGCTCGTCCTTGGCAAAAAAGGTTATATAATTTGTGCATGCATCTGTGTAAGGGTTTTTGTTTGTGTTTCTTTAGAACAAGTAACTTGATACAGACATAGAAAGTAGACTGGTTGCCAGGAACTTAAAGAAGGGAGGAATGAGAAATGGCTGCTCATGGTCGAGCTTCCTTTGGGGACATGAAACTATCTGAAGTGAGATCATAGGGATATCAGATATGCAACATGAGCTCTACCTCAAAGCTAAAAGTAGAGTAATGAGCACAGAAATGGCACACATGGATGGACGGGACAAAGGTAAATAAACTTAACGTGACTGGAAAGCTCATTCTCTGCTCTTGAGAATGAGGAAGAGCACAACCATTCCCAAGACAGCATGGCACTTTCTTAAAAAACCAAATATATGCTTACCACATGTCTAGCATCATCCTGTTTGGTATCTGTTCAAAGGAGCTGAAAACATATGCACACAAAAACCTGTTTAATGACATTTATAGCAGCTTTTATTCATAGCTGCCTAAAACTTGTAAGCAGCAAAGACTTCCTTTGAAGGGTAAATAAACTGTGGTACATCCAAACAATGTGAATATATTCAGTACTACAAAATATAACTTAGTATAGCATTGAAGGATGTGGAAGAAACTTCACTGCTATTACAAAAAGGAAGAAGTCATCCTGGAAAGGGTCCCCACTGTGGATCTCTATTTATATGATATTCAGCTAAGAACAGTAAGATAGTAAAAGGAGTGACGCTTTCAAGGGTAGGGTTCAGTTGGAGTGAACAAACACAGAATGAGGGAATTTGGGAGGATATGGGGAGGGATGTTTGTTTACATTCATAAAACTTTTATTAGGGTTCCACTGATGACTGTCTATTTTTAGTTCTTGTAGATCCCTTACTGTGCTTAATTTACCAATTACACCTTATTATAAATGTGTTTGCATAAGAATAACCAACCCTTCAAATGAATAGTTTCTGCATTCACAGATTCAGTTAACCATGAGTCAACATATTTTGTAAAATTCAAATCGATACTAAATATGTATAGATTTTTTTCTTGTCGTTATTCCCTAAATGATGCTGTAGAACAGTTATGTGTATAGCATTTCCACTGTATTAGATATTGTATTAACTTCTCCTGGGGAGATGTGAACAAGCATCTTTTTACCTCATAGGCACCTACAGCAAATCAAAGTGGCAATTCCACCAAAGTCCACCATGAGAGATCCCCATGAAAGCTGAGTCATGGAATCTCACTTTCAATTGACCTTTTGCTTCTTATATACTCTAGCATCTATCTGTATGTAGGAAGACAGGCAGATGGAATGATGGCAATGGCTGGAATCCCAGGTGAGGATTCTGGGACACTAGGAAATGTCAACAGCTTTGTTACTATTAGCCTATTAGAGCTCGCCATCACCATTGTTCTGCTCATTTCATTGCCTTTACTGATGAGTTAAAGTAATCTCTACTCCAAGATGGCAATGGGATTATTATGGTATCCTGAAGGAAAAAGTCACTAGAGCAATATTGTAAGTAAACTAGATAATGTTTAAAGTTTACAGGAGCATTATGTTTTATACTCAAATACTATGTATAAGATACTTAAGCAGAAAGATTTTGCTGAAGGGACCCTGATATAGCTGTCTCTTGTGAGGCTATGCCAGTGCCTGGCAAATACAGAAGTGGATGCTCACAGTCATCTATAAGATGGAACACAGGGCCCCAATGGAGAAGCTAGAGAAAGCACCCAAGGAGCTAAAGGGGTCTGCAACCCCATAGGTGGAACAACAATATGAACTAACCAGTACCCCCAGAGCTCGTGTCTCTAGCTGCATTTGTATCAGAAGATGGCCTAGTTGGCCATCACAGGGAAGAGAGGCCCCTTGGTATTGCAAACTTTATATGCCCCAGTTCAGGGGAACGCCAGGGCCAAGAAGTGGGAGTGGGTGGGTAGGGGAGCAGGGCGGGGGGGAGGGTATAGGGAACTTTCGGGATAGCATTTGAAATGTACACAAAGGGGGACTTTTGGGATAGCATTGAAAATGTAAACGAGGAAAATACCTAATAAAAAAATAAATTAAAAAAAAGAAATGTACACAAAGAAAATATCTAATAATAAATAAATAAATAAATAAAAATAAAAGATACTTGAGCAGCACACTTTGGGATCCACAAAAGCCTTAGAACTAATTGTCCACAGATACCGAATGCATGACTTTTTTGTTGTGACAAAATCCCTGACAAGTATCATAAGAGATGAGAGCTTATTTTGGCTGACAGATCAGGGGATAGAGTCCATCCTCGTGGGATGCATTGCAGGGCAGTTAGCTGCTGGCCTTGGTGACAGGAGGCTACCTGTTCATATCTAAGCAGATCAAAAAGTAGAGAAGAGAGAATGCCAGCACTCAATTGCTTTCTCTGTTTTTGTTTGTTTGTTTATTTTAATTCAACTCAGGTACCATCCCATGGGTACTTGAGATGGTAAAACCTTTTGGTGGTTTGAATGAAAATGTTCTGCATAGGCCCATAGGGAGATGTGGCCTTGTTGGAGGAAGTGTGTTGTCAGGGGTGGACTTTGAGGTTTTAGAAGCTCAAGCCAGGTCCACTGGCCCACTCTCTCTTCCCGCTGCCTGCATCCATGTGTAGACCTCTCAGCTTCTTCTCCAGCACCATGTCTGCTTGTGCACCTCCATGCTTTCTGCCATGATGATAACAGACTACACTTCTGAACTGTAAGCCACTCCTAATTAAGTGTTTCCTTCATAAGAGTTGCCATGACTATGGTGTCTCTTTGAGCAATAAAACCATAACTAAGACACAATAATATTCAACACAGGTCTTTCCCCTAGTGAATTCTGTCTGGAAACATCCTCATAGACACACTCAGATGTATACTCCACTAATGCCCTACCTTGCCCTTCCTTCCTTCCTTCCTCCCTCCCTTCCTCCCTCCCTCCCTCCCTCCCTCCCTCCCTCCCTCCCTCCCTCCCTCCCTCCCTCCCTTCCTTCCTTCCTTCATTCCTTCCTCCTCTGATGAATGTTTTGCTTGTATACATATCCATGCACGTGCAGGCCTGGTGTCCACAGATCCCCTGTCTCTTGGATCCCCTGTAAGTGGAGTTACAGATGGCTGTGGGCTGCCATGCTGTGCTGCAGACCAAACCTGGACCCTCAGGAAGAGCAGTCGGTGCTTTTAACCTCTGAGCCATCTTTTCAGTCCCCTAAGGCTTTTCTTAATGTAGTCCAGGTGTCAAACAAAATTAACCATCACAAAACCATCCCTTGCCAGCTTAACACCAAACATATCACTTAAATCATAACATTCCATTTCTGCTCTCTAAAGTCTTATATTCATTCCGTAATGCAAAAAGCATTTCAGTCATCTCTGTCTCCCAAGTCTTAACAGTTGTAACACTGTTCAAACATTCAAATTTAAGGTCTGCTCTAAAACTCAAGGTAATATGTGAACTCTGCAAAAATGAAAATGCAGATTACAAACTTCAAATATGCAGCAGTACTGAGTAAACATTTCCAATCCAAGAGAAAGGATTGGGGCATAGAAAGGATGGATGAGGCCTGGAAAACAGGGAAACTCCCCAGTAGATGCTGTACTGGTGAACATGTATTGCTGTATAAAGTGAAATGGCTGTTGGTCCTGAAAGGAGCTGAGGCATAATTGCTCTGGAACTAGGCTTTCTCATGAGAGAGCGTCCAGACTACGATCAGGCCCTAAAGCAGAAGAAAATTACAAAAGAGAAAAGGACTATATATCAGAAACAGCATAACAGGCCTTAAGGGGAAGAGGTTCCCTTTTAAAACATGAGAGGAGTAGCTTAAAGAAAGAATGACAGCTGTCATACGTAGGATGATGAGTGGGGGAGTCAAACAAAACAGCCATGTGGAGGAGGTCTGACTTGTGTAAATTGTTAGGAGGAGCTGGTAGGATGTTTTATACCATGCAGTTATGTTTGGGATAGCCTACCTGACAAGGGAGACGCGAGGTGTTGGGGTGGGGGCAGGAACTGCTTAGAGCCATAAATTATGAGCATAAAATTCACTACATGGAATAGCTTCTTAATATCTCAGGGCAAGAGCTACAGGGTGGGAACCTGATTTTTTCAGGCTGTGGAATCTGTCCTCTGAGATTTTTAAAGGCAGCACCATGATCTAACACATACTATAATTTGCTGGAATTGATGGAAGTTTAGCAGTGACAGAAGTAAGAAAGTTAGCCTTAACATAAAGTATGAATTCTGATGGCAATGATTTGTTAATGTAGATTGATAAAATGTAACAAATGTGCACTTGTGTTTGTGGAGGACGCAGATGACGAAGGAAAATAAATGTTACTGGAGCAGGGAATACATAGGAGAGCTTGGGGGTTTCTGCTCAATTATCCTTATGAACCTAAAACTTCTAAAAATAATTTTACTTAAAAATTTAATCACAATTACTAATTGAACAATATACAAGCCAAGCTGAACTAGACAATATCATATCATAGTACCTGCAGCATATAAGGTAGCAGAGAACAAATTGCAGTTAAAATAAAGGTAAGCATTAATAATGCTGCAGAGGATGAGAGTATTGATAAAGTATAAAGTGTGTATCAAGAGCATATGACTCCATGGGAAAACTGGGTTACTCATACATTGTCACTCCGGAAAGCAGTCTGGCAGTTTCTGGCCAAGCTAAAAATGGACTTACCACACAGCTTAGCAATTACATTTTTGGGCATTTGTCCCAGAGAAATTAAGACTTATTTCATGAAGAATTTATACATGAACATTAATAGCAGCTTTATTTGTACCAGCTCTAAACTGGAAACTTTACAAATGTCTCTCACCAAGTGAGTGGCTAAACAGTCTATGACGTGCACATGCCATAGTTACAACATACAACAGTTACACACCATAGCACACACACAGTTAGAGGGCATGGACCTGAGATGCCATCCTTGGGCAAAACTTGACATCATGCTAAATAAACAGGAGCCAATTTCAAAAGTATACATGCTTCATGATTGCACTCGAACAACATTTGTAAAATAACACTAAAATGGAGAATGGATTTTTGGTGGCTGGTGGTGAGGGACAGGTAAAAGGCTTATGCCTCTGTAAAAGACTAACAGAGGGTGTCTGACAGTGATGGAACTAATGAATATTTTCATTGTGGTGGTTACAGAACACACAAGCAAGGGCATATATAGCTGATAAAAGACCAATCTATTGATATTGGATATTTCTTCTAGTTGTATAAGATGTTAACATGGGGTGCATTGGTCTTACCTGTGGATTTTTTGCAACCTACTATATGAATCTACAGTTATGTCAAGATAAATGTTTAATTAATTACAATTGCTAATGGGGTAGAAATAATACTGGATGTAAGCTTGTTAATAGGGTATTTGCCTAGGATGCATGAAGCCTTGAGTCCCATCTTCAGCATCACATAAACTGGATATGGTGGGACACAGCTTTACTATTGGCACTCAGGAAGGAGAATTACAGTTTCAAAGTCATCAACCATAGTGAGTTCAAGGCCAGCCTGCGCTTGTCTCAGAAAAAGGAGGTAGAGAATAAAATTGGAACTTTCTAATAAGAAGGGCAGTGAAAAAAAGAAAACTCAGCCAATATATAAGTTCAGTTACATTAAAGGAATAATTTCAGAAGATCTATTCTAGAACATGGTGACTATTGCTAGTCATATAGTATATTGTTGAAAATTACTAAAAGAATGAATATAGACTGTCCTCACCACCAAGATGTATATGTGTTTTCATGTTAATTAACTAGATTTGGTAACTTTACAATTTGTATACATACTTCAAAATGTATTTTACACAATAGATACAAACAACTCTCTCAGTTTTAAAGAGTAATACAGAAGTATTGAAAGTGAAACAATGGTGATGTGTTGGGGTATATAATGTGAAGGTGTGTCTTTGTATATTCACAATTGTTAATTCTGTACCATCAGAGAGCTAAATGCTGGCAGGATCTTGGTATTGTTATTTCTGTGGCCCAACTCCAGCCTCACATCTTGTAAATATTCATCCTCACTAGCCTAGAGGCAATCTAGAATTGTATTTGAGTGGTTGTAATAAAGAGCTGATGGCCAGTAGCTGGACAGGAAGCAGAGGGCAGGACTTCCAAGAGGGAGCATATGTAGAGGTAAATGGTCAGACTAGAGGGGAGCAGAGAGGTGAAACTAACCACTTGGCTGGCGGTAGAGCCAGGATTAGTCAGTTAAGTTTAGCATGGCTGGAAGAGTCCCTCACTAGAAAGCCTGAGCTTTACAATGTTAAAAAGCCTCTCTGTCCCTATTTATACTGCTGGCAGGTCCAAGAAAACCACACTATGGAGTTGGTAATATCAAGAGAAAGCAGCTGGAATCTGTTAATATCAAATACACTAGACTGTAAGGAAAAGAGTAAATTTATAATGATAAAAAGAACAATTGAGTGGAAAGATAAAACACCCTGAGCTGCACCAATAAAGAAGGCTCAAAGCAAATACATAAAGCAAAACCCAGTAGATTTTAAAGGAAAGACAAGATAGACCCATGTTGAGGTAGATTTTTAATATTAATCCCTTGGTAATGGATGCTAAGGGGTTGAGCACAAGATTAATGGAAATAGATAGGGGATACATGGATAGGCAGGACTATCTAAGACTCATAGGCACATGCCAGTTCACAGTACAGCATATTTCCTGACCACAACTCTGTAAATCAGAAATTACTAACAGCACGATAAGCAATACTGCAATCAGTTAAAAAATTTAAACACATTTCTTAAAAATATCAGGCTCAGCACTGTAGAGAACTCCTTAAAACTATGAAAAGGATGCTTTAGTTCTCCACAGTGATGGCGTCTGTAGGGGGTGAGTGGGGAAGGATTAGTTTTCTTTAAGGGGCTGGCCAAGGGCAATTTGAACATGCTTTGTGAGTGTAAGAGCAACACAAATTGGCTGGGCTTTGGGGTTTTTTGGTTGGTTGGTTCTGGTTTGGGTTTTTCTTCTTCTTCCCTTCCTCCACCTCCCCCTCCTCTTCCTCTTCCTCCTCCTCTTTCTCCCCCTCCTCCTTCTCCTCCTTCTCCTCCTTCTCCCCCTCCCCCTCCTCTTTCTGTCCCTCCTCCCCTCCCCTCCTCTTTCTCCCTCTTCTTCTCCTCCCCCTCTTCTTCCTCCTCCTCCCCCTCCTCCTCCTTCTCCCCCTCTTCCTCCTCTTCCTTCTCCCCCTTCTCTTCTCCTTCTCCTCTTCCTCTTCCTCCTCCCCTCCTTCTCCTCCTCCTTCTCTTCCCCCCCTCCTCCTCCTCTCTTCTTCTTTTTGATTGGGAAATCACAAGGATAGAGAGTGGACCTGCAAAGAGTGAGGACTGTGATCAAGGTTCATGATGTGAAATTCCCAAATAATCAGTAAAAAATACCATGTAAAAATTTTTAATAGAATTAGTCTACTATGAATGATCCTGATATAAAGAAAAAATCATATTTTTATAGAGATACTAGTATTTTAATTTTTAATTATTCAAGATCTTGTGCTTTATTAAAGAATAAATTCTCTCAAATAAAAATAATAAGGCTCAGGATAAACCTCATAATCAGAAAAAATTAGAATGGAATGATGATGGGAAGCTGTATAGAAAGCTAAAAATGGGAGGGAAATGTGTAGCTGTAAGAAGGAAAAGAAAAAGCTAGCAAAACTCCAAATGAAGATGGAAAAAGTAAAACTGAATAAAGAAATAAAGCTTGAGTCTAAGAATGAAAGAAATACCTTAATTTCACCTTCAGAAAGAAAAGTCTCCAGGCCAGGTGGCTTAGTGGATGAATGCCTGCAATCATGCCTGATGGCCACCATGCCAGATGGCCTAAGCTTAGGCTGTGCATCCCACATGGTGGGAGTGGAGAACAGACCCCACAGATTGTTTTCTGGTCTCCACATAATAAAAATCTTCAACATCTTGGAGGGAGAAAAGATAGAAAGATCTGTAACATTTTATTTCTTTGGGCAAAAAGGTGTAATTTATACACATAAGTTATATCACAAATATCACATACTTACTGAAATATAGTTCACATACCATATAATTTAGTCATATAAAGTGGACAATCCATTGATTTTGTAAGCATATTTTCCAAGTTATAAAGCCATCATCATAGTTACCTTGAGAACATTTTGCCATCTTATGAAGAATCTGTATACTGTTTTGTTGTCATTCCTAAGCTACCTCATTCCTCTCCTCAAGCCAACCACTAAATATGAGTGAAGCCAGATAACATGACCTTTCAAACTGAATCCTTGCATGTAGCACACACTTTTCAAAGTTCATCTACCCTATAGCATGTCTCAATAGAGTCTTTATAGCTGTGTGACATCCACTTGTATGACCACACCACATTTGCTTATCAGTAAGCAAAATTTGGGTCCTTTCCACATTTGATTTTTGACAATAATGCTGCAGCGGGCATTTCTACAAGCTTTTGAGTAAGGATATTTCTGTGTTTCTCTTACTGAAACAAATGTAAATTCCATGTTTTTTAAAAGTAGTCAAAGTGTATTCCAAAGAAATTATATCATTTTGCCTTCCTACCAGCAGTATGTGGGTTCTTGTTTATCTCATCCTTGCTAACACTTGCTGTTGTCTCGTTTTTATTTGTAGCCATCTTACCAGGTATGCAGTGGTATATATTCTGGTTTTGATTTGTAGTCCTCTTTAGAAAGAGCTGCTCTCAGCTTGTCCACTTATTGTCTAATGTTGAGTTGTAGGAGTTTCTAGTGCAGTGCCCTGGCTATCAAGCCCTACTCAGATAAGGATTTATAAGTATTTCCTCTGTTCTGTTGTTTGCCTCCCCGAGTTTTTAATAGTGTTCTGAGGCACTGAAGGTTTTGATCTGGGGGCTTGCCTAGCAGATGAAAGAAAACAGGAATGGTCACCAGCAACACACACACACACACACACACACACACACACACACACACAAGTATCTTCATGGAGTCCAACCTGTGTATTTTGTATTTTATTGTATGAGATTTTGGTGTCACATCCAGAACACACTTACCATATCTGGCCACCAATTTTAAAATACCCACTCTGATGTCTTTTGAATAGTTCATTAAATGGTTTAAAGGATTTTAGAGTCAATTATTTCTTTTAAGCAACTTACTTTTATAGCTATGGAAGATTTTCATAATTATACATTCAATGCCAACTTTCTTTTGATTCTTTGTTTTCCTAATTATTGCCAAATGCATTATATTATAAGTTTTAAAAGCAAGGGAATAAATAGTACATTGTATTTTGATACAAACATTTCCCCATGAGCAATAGTAAGCAATATTATTGCCAAATGCCTTTATTAGGAACAAAGTCTTAACTGATTAAAGACCATATTATATGTCAACTGTAAAATGAGCTTTCAGCTTTTTTTTTTTGCCTCATTTTTAAAATACAGAATTTCACTTTGGCTTGGGTAATAGAACTCTAAAACTTCAAAGAAACTTTGAGTCTAAAAAGGAGGTCTTATGGTTATAATACTCACTTGAAGTTCAAGTACCTCTTTGGAATTTGAAGCTGGCTGGAAGTGGGTGTGTGCACAGGAGTCCATGTGCCACTGTGCATGTGTGGAAGACAAAGGACACGTTTTCCTTCTTATTGAAGCAGGGTCTCTCTTGTTGTTTCTGCCTTACAGCTTACTCTACATTAACTGACCCATAAGCTTCTGGTCAATTCTCCTGTCTCCACTCCTCATCTAAGGGTAGGAGTGCTGGATTACAGATACAAGTCACTGCATCTGGTATTTTATGTGACAACAGGAATTGAACTTAGGTCATCAAGTGTGAATAGTTCACACTTATATCCACTGAGCCATCTCCTGACCCTCCATCTCTTTAAATTTATTTTGTTTTGGACAGAAGGTCTCTCCTGGTATGGTTGACTCGGCTGGCTGGCCAATGAGTTCCAGGATCTACCTTTCTCTACTCTCCCAGTGTTGGGGTTACAGGCATGACCACCCTTTTTGAATGGGTGCTTTTCCATGGGTGCTGGGGTCAGAACTCAAACCCTTATCCTTACACGGCAATTGCTTTGCCCATGGAGACATTTCAGCAGCCCACAAATAAATCATTTATAGCTATCAAATAATTTATAACTTATCTGTGATAAATATTTGAACAATATGAAGAAGTCCTTTTTAAACTTTATGGTTCTTATTAAACTGTTCTGTATTTTTCAGGCATTTACTGGTCCCCTAATTTTGAGGGTTATATTATTTGGAGTACTCAGTGGAAATATAGGACTTGGTCCTCCTACCTCAGAGAATTTGCCTTCTCCATGTAGAGCCTAATGGCACACATGATGATATTTAAAAAGAAATAAGCATTTACCACAAAGGGTCTAAGCTAAGACTCTGAGCTGCTCTGGACCTCTGCAGGCAGGGAGGGTAAGGTCTGACTGGAGAGGGCTGACAGAAACCAATACCACCTAGGTGAAAGCATTGTTGTGAGCACATGTCCCACTGCCTGAGGCTGGACTGTGCCCATTACTGGAAGCAGAGCTGTGTTCGGTGAACAGCCGAATGGCTCACATGAAGGCATGTGTGGAAGCAGGCAGAGCTGGCATTGGTGATGCAGTCAACTGCTGAGAAACACAGTAGATGGTGACCAGAGGAGTGGTGGGAAACGCAGTCTATCTAGTGGAGCACAGTAGAATAAAGCATTCCTGAAAAGATCTTCCCTCCCTTTTACCAAAGTCAGAAAAGGAAAATAAGATCACCCAACCAGAAAATAAAAGATCTGTCTCAGATTTTCCTTTAACTTAGAGTCCTATAATGTTTCTCTCACCACAGCCCTTCCAAGTTTATTAAGAGGAAAGAAAATGAACAGAACAGATAAGTCAGAAGCTCCTTCGTAGAAAAGTCAGAGCCTGATAGGGGTTTACTTTAGTGGCTGAGGCAGACAAATGTCTAGAAAATCTAGTGAAGGACTTAGCCGCTTCTTTTCCAAGATAAGGTCTCAGGCTGGCCTTGGGGCCTCCTCGCCTGGCTGCCCACCTCTGCTTCCTTCCCGCTCAGATTATAGGCGTGAACACCTGGTTATGACCTAATAGTGTTTTTTTATTTTATTCATTATTTGTATGTGTACAGTTTGTGTGTGCATGTGTGTGTGTACATACATACATACATACATACATACATACACAGGCTATGTGTGGAGGTCAGAGGACAACTTTTAGAAATTGGGTTCTTCTTTTCCCTGTGGATTCTCTGGATCAAAACCACAGTGTCAGGATGTGTGGCGCAGGCTCTGTCCTGTGGACCCATCTCACTGGCCTTGACGCGGTTATTTCTAAAAGCTGGGTTCTGGTTACTTTCTCCCTCTAATCCAGCGTTATTCCCAGGCTGGGTTTGGCAAATGTATGTGAAGCAAAGCTGAGCAGATGAGTAAATCAAAATATCTATATCTATGTATATAGATATAGATATCAGCATCCCCCTTGCTGCCCCGCCCCCACCCGGCCCTGCCACCAATCATCTTACAAGTACTAATGCCATTTAAAGAAAATATTTCCTTTTACAGATTCACCTTTTTGGAGTTTTGCTGGCCATTTTAGGAAACCTGGTTATCAGCATTTCCCTAAATATCCAGGTAAGTAAAACTATACTTTTGTGACTATAGTTTTATCTGAGAATGTTGTACACCTGTCACAGATTAGGGCATGTTCCTTTCTACAACAATTTCACCCATTAAAAACAGAAGAAAAATAATAAAAAATTATATTTTATGATCTAACTGTAGAATGCAGGTCTTGAAGAAGGTAGGATATATGGTAGGAACTGAACTGAAACGAGAAGAGCTGATGATGGTAAAGTGAAAATTGTGTAAATATGAACTGCAAAACAAACCATGAACTCAGTCCAAACTGTAAATCAGTTCATGAGTCGGCTTGACACAGAATCAAACCAATATAGTTTCTAAAGCTACTGAATAAAAATAGGTCTGAATATCAAAATATCTCCTTGAACATTTGTTATAGATTGCATTGAAAGTATTTTCTTCTACGCTGCTGTTTGTGTTTTTATTTTATTCATATTTTATACAAATTTTAATACATTAAAATATTTGCTTTCTGACCCACAAACATTGTGCCACACTGAGAAAGGCACTCCTTGTTCAGTTTGTTGTTGCTGCTGCTGCTACTGTGCTTTTCTGGCAGTAGGGATTACAGTTAGGACCTTGTGCACACTGGGTAAGTGCTCTATCCCTGAGCTCCAGCTCCAGCCATAAGACTTCGAGTTCTTTAATGTCCCATGAACTCTTCTAGACCTCTAATTATTTTTAAGATAATCTAGACCAGTTCACTAGTCTTATAAGGAAATATGCTCAGTTATCATAAGACCTAGGGGAGATGCACTTAATGAGTCCCTAAGAAATTCATTGGTTTGCTTTGTTTTGCAGTGCTGGGGATGAAATCCAGAGCCTTGTGGGGGCTCTTGAGGTACTCTACCATTGAACTATACCCCGGACACATTGTATTTATATTTTAAATACAAAGAAATATTCAAACCAGATATGAATGAGTTTGCCTACCACAATCCCCAGCAACTTCCTGTACTAATTGAGTCCCTTCTAAAAACATGTTCTTTAATACTTCAGTGCCTTAATTTTGTTAATGTTCTTTTGAAATCTGAAACTATTTTAAATTGTAAAAGAGCTGTTTTGGCAGAGTGCTCTAAAATACCTCTTACCTCCATAAGATGCTTACTTTTAGATAGTAATGATAATATATATTTTAGAAGTCTTGTAAGGCAAAACCCAAAACCAGTGTTCTTATAGAAAAGACCCTCCAGACTATTGAATGCTATAGGATTAAGAATTGCTTCTGCTATTAATATTCTTGGTACAAAAACAAAGCCATAATAGTCTACAAGTAAATTAGAAAGCTCTGATGTAAATTTGTGAGATCTAAATTTTCAAAGCATGTGGGGCTTGGTTGTGCACGCCTTTAATTCTAGCACTTAGGAGGCAGAGGCAGAGGAATCTCTGAATTTGAGGCCAGCTTGGTCTACTTAATGAGTACCAGGCCAACAGGGCTACATGGTAAGAAGCTGTCTCAAAAATAAATAAGATTTGACAGCAAGTTTTAATTTGATGGATATGTTTTCTGTTTATGTTCTGATTTGCTTCTAGAAATATTCTCATCTTCATTTGGCCCAGAAAGAGCACCCAAAGCCATACTTTAAGAGTGTGCTTTGGCTGAGTGGAGTCCTGCTGACAGCCGTAGGAGAGACAGGCAATTTCGCAGCCTATGGGGTTGCCCCCATCACTCTGATCGCACCACTGGGGTGCATGTCAGTTACAGGTGGGTCATTTATCCTTATGTTGGCAAATTAAATATTCACAAATTAGAAGAATTGATTAAAAATCTAACAGAAGATGTTTCTTATTCCTGAGCATATTAACATAGGATTCCAGTTCTAATCTCTGGTACTTCCCACCACAGTACCACACTAACCACATAGAAACATGTGTTCTATAGCTTTTACATTTACACTTAAAGGCACCATTCTCAACATATCTTAATAGGTTCAATTTTTGTAACTTAAAATGTTACACTGGATTTGTTTTGTTTGTTTTGTTTCGCTTCAAGACAGGGTTTCTCAGTGTACCCCTGCTGTCCTGGAACTTGTTCTTCAGACCAGGCTGGTCTTGAACTCAAAGAGATCCACCTACTTCTGCCTCCCGAGTGCTGAGATTAAAGGCATGCACCACCACTGCCTGGCATTATACTATTTTCTTGATTACTTATGGATTATCTAAAACATTTATAGTGCATTTATATTTTGTTTTGATGTTAAGCTGACAATACATGTAGTTTGATCACTGCTGTCTGATCACGAAGCCATAATTTAGCCCATCTTTGACATTAAAAATTAAATGTGAATTATTCTGAACTACCATGAGAATATAAGTTTTATAGTAATTTCATAGCTATCCCCTTTCAAAATTCATATAACTAAGTACATTTAAAGATGAATAAAATGAGGGTTTGTTTTAAAGAACAAAAATTACTGCTAACAAGAAGGAAAAATTCTGTAAGCCTTGTTAAAAACTCGTAAAACATCTTTTGAGTTTTATTCTTTATCTGCTGCTATGGAAACAGCATATTTCTAAATTTCTGTGAATTTAGAATCTTCACTGAAATAGAAACAGCTTGGTAGTCGTGAATGACTAGATCAAGCCCAAGTTTCGTATTTCTTCAAAGCGTGATCTGGCACTCACAAGAAAGTGTAGCTTAAACTGAAACAACATATATGCAGACAGAATTTTATTTTATTTTGGAAGCCTCTCCTTTCTCTAAAACTTTTAAAATATTTAAGATTATACTATGGTAAATCATAATATAGTAAATATATAGTAAATAAAACTATAGTAAGGTTATATTATAGTAAATATATAGAAATAAGGAATACTTATTTTACTTTTTAGAAGTTGTTGAACCTCCATTTTGAGACCTGAGGAGATAGTTCTGTAGGGAAAAGTGCACATCTAATTCACAGGCATGAGAAGCTGAGTGGGGATCCCCAGCAACCTTGTAGAAGCAAGGTAGAATAGCACTGCCTGTAAGCTCGACACAGTTGGACAGAGACAAGTAGATCCCAAGGACCACTGGGCAGCCAGTCTAGCTGAAACATGAACTCCAGGTCTAGTGAGAGGCTTTGTCGTAAGAAACTAAGGTGGACCGTGGTAGAGAAAGACACTGCATTGTCTTTAGGCCTCCACACATGTAACACCACACAGATTTCGAACATGTATACACCATATATACATGCACATATAAAAAAATTCCACATACTGATTGTCTTAGTTAGGGTTTTACTGCTGTGAACAGACAACATGACCAAGGCAAGTCTTATAAAAAACAACATTTATTTGGGGTGGGCTTACAGGTCCAGAGGTTCAGTCCATTATCATTAAGGTGGAAGCATGGCAGTATCCAGGCAGGCATGGCACAGGCAGAGCTGAGAGTTCTACATCTTCATCCAAAGGCTGCTAGTAGAAGACTGACTTCCAGGCAACTGGGGTGAGAGTCTTAAGCCCATACCTACAGTGACACACCTATTCCATCAAGGCCACACCTCCAGATGGTGCCACTCCCTGGTCTAAGAATATACAAACCATCACACTGATACTATACTGAAAAGGCATGATTTATACATCAATTTACCATTTTTACCATCCTAATAAAATAAGTTTCATCCATTGATGGCTTTGACTTTTTTTTCTCAGTATCTGAGAATAACAGTAAGACTTCTCATTGGATTGTTAACATGGGGTGTGGTGCCTTGTGGTTATCTGAAATGCTTCTCTTCAGGTTGTGCATCTTGCTGTCTTTTCTTTTGTTCATTTCGGTTTCATGCTCTCTTTCCATGAGATATATGAGCAAAAAGTGTATAGGCAGCACCTGTAGATACTCAGAGGAGACCTGCGTTCACCACGTTGTATTGACTCTGTTTACATTATGTTCTCCAAGCTCTTGGAAAATTGTAGTACAAAGTGATCTAAGATGAGGATCCCTAAGTTGCCAGCTGTGGGCAAGGATACACGTAAAGCATTAAGGAAGCTGTGAATCCGATTAGGTCACTGTGCTTGCTCAAAGCTCTCATTAATAAATAGGACTTGAGCTTTGTACAGGGAGATAAGAATGGATCAATTTGCATTTTTCTACAAGTTGACTGCCAGTTGAAAATACTGTCTTTAATTTATTGAAAATACTGTCTTTCATCCACTGGATCGTTTTAGCTCCATTGTAAAAGGTCGAGTGACCATATGTGTGTGGGTTCATTTCTGGCTCTTCAATCCTATTCCATTGATCTACCTGCCTGTCCCTATACCAATACCATACAGTTTTTATCACTATTACTTTCTAGTACAGCATGAGGTCAGGAATGATGATTCCCCCAGAAGTACTATGGTTGAGAATAGTTTTTGCTATCCTGGGTTTTTTATTATTCCAAATGAATTTGAGAATTGCTCTTTCTAAGTCTGTGAAGTATTGAGTTGGAATTTTGATGGGGACTGCATTGAACCTGTGGATTGTTTTCAGCAAGATGGATATTTTTACTATATTAATCCTGCCAATCCATGAGCATGGGAGACCTTTCATCTTCTGAGGTCTTCTTTGACTTCTTTCTTCAGAGACTTGAAGTTTTTATTATACAGATCTTTCACTTGTTTGGTTAGAGTCACATGAAGATATTTTATATTGTTTGTGACTATTACGAAGGCTGTCATTTCCCTAATTTCTTTCTCAGCCTGTTTATCCTTTGTGTAAACAAAGGCCACTGATTTGTTTGAGTTAATTTTATATCCAGCTACTGCACTGAACCTGTTTGTCAGGTTTAGGAGTTCTCTGGTGGATTTTTTAGGGTCACTTATATATACTATCATATCATCTGCAAATAGTGATATTTTGTCTTCTTTCTTTCCAACTTGTAGTCTTTTGACATCCTTTTGTTGTCTAATTGCTCTAGCTAGAACTTCAAGTACTATATTGAATATATAGGGAGAGAGAGGGCAGCCTTGTGTAGTCCCTGATTTTAGTGGGATTGCTTCAAGTATCTCTCCATTTAGTTTGATGCTGGCTACTGGTTTGTTCTATATTGCTTTTACTATGTTTAGGTATGGGCCTTGAATTCCTTTTTTTTTAATTTTTAATATTTTTATTACATATTTTCCTCAGTTACATTTCCAATGTTATCCCAAAAGTCCCCCATAGCGCCCCGCACTTCCCTACCCGACCCATTCCCATTCTTTTGGCCCTGGCATTCCCTGATATTGGGGCATATAAAGTTTGCAAGTCCAATGGGCCTCTCTTTCCACTGATGGCCGACTAGGCCATCTTTCGATACATATGCAGCTAGAGACAAGAGCTCCGGGGTTCTGGTTAGTACATCATGTTGTTCCAACAATAGGGTTGCAGATCCCTTTAGCTCCTTGGGTACTTTCTCTAGCTTCTCCATTGGGAGCCCTGTGATACATCCAATAGCTGACTGTGAACATCCACTCCTGTGTTTGCTAGGCCCCGGCATCGTCTCACAAGAAACAGCTATATTTGGGTCCTTTCAGCAAAATCTTGCTAGTGTATGCAATGGTGTCAGCATTTAGAAGCTGCTTATGGGATGGATCCCTGGATACGGCAGTCTCTAAATGGTCCATCCTTTCATCACAGCTACGAACTTTGTCTCTGTAACTCCTTCCATGGGTGTTTTGTTCCCAATTCTAAGAATGGGCACAGTGTCCACACTTTGGTCTTCATTCTTCTTGAGTTTCATGCGTTTAGCAAATTGTATCTTATATCTTGGGTATCCTAAGTTTTGGGCTAATATCCACTTATCAGTGAATACATATTGTGTGAGTTCTTTTGTGATTGTGTTACTTCACTCAAGATGATGCCCTCCAGGTCCATCCATTTGGCTAGGAATTTCATAAATTCATTCTTTTTAATAGCTGAGTAGTACTCCATTGTGTAAATGTACCATAATTTCTGTATCCATTCCTCTGTTGAGGTACATCTGGGTTCTTTCCAGCTTCTGGCTATTATAAATAGGGCTGCTATGAACATAGTGGCGCATGTGTCCTTTTTACCGGTTGGGACATCTTCTGGATATATGCCCAGGAGAGGTATTGCTGGATCCTCCGGTAGTACTATGTCCAATTTTCTGAGGAACCGCCAGACTGATTTCCAGAGTGGTTGTACAAGCTTGCAATCCCACCAACAATGGAGGAGTGTTCCTCTTTCTCCACATCCTCGCCAGCATCTGCTGTCACCTGAATTTTTGATCTTAGCCATTCTGACTGGTGTGAGGTGGAATCTCAGGGTTGTTTTGATTTGCATTTCCCTGATGATTAAGGATGTTGAACATTTTTTCAGGTGCTTCTCTGCCATTCGGTATTCCTCAGGTGAGAATTCTTTGTTCAGTTCTGAGCCCCATTTTTTAATGGGGTTATTTGACTTTCTGGAGTCCACCTTCTTGAGTTCTTTATATATATTGGATATTAGTCCCTTATCTGATTTAGGATAGGTGAAGATCCTTTCCCAATCTGTTGGTGGTTTTTTTGTCTTATTGATGGTGTCTTTAGCCTTGAAGAAGCTTTGCAGTTTCATGAGGTCCCACTTGTCAATTCTCGATCTTACAGCACAAGCCATTACTGTTCTATTCAGGAATTTTTTCCCCTGTGCCCATATCTTCAAGGCTTTTCCCCACTTTCTCCTCTATAAGTTTCAGTGTCTCTGGTTTTATGTGAAGTTCCTTGATCCACTTAGACTTGACCTTAGTACAAGGAGATAGGAATGGATCGATTCGCATTCTTCTACATGTTAACAATCAGTTGTGCCAGCACCATTTGTTGAAAATGCTGTCTTTCTTGCACTGGATGTTTTTAGCTCCCTTGTCGAAGATCAAGTGACCGTAGGTGTGTGGGTTCATTTCTGGGTCTTCAATTCTATTCCATTGGTCTATTTGTCTGTCACTATACCAGTACCATGCAGTTTTTATCACAATTGCTCTGTAGTAAAGCTTTAGGTCCGGCATGGTGATTCCACCAGAGGTTCTTTTATCCTTGAGAAGAGTTTTTGCTATCCTAGGTTTTTTGTTATTCCAGATGAATTTGCAGATTGCACTTTCTAATTCGTTGAAGAATTGATTTGGGATTTTGATGGGGATTGCATTGAATCTGTAGATTGCTTTTGGCAAGATAGCCATTTTTACAATGTTGATCCTGCCAATCCATGAGCATGGGAGATCTTTCCATCTTCTGAGATCTTCTATAATTTCTTTCTTCAGAGACTTGAAGTTTTTATTATACAGATCTTTCACTTCCTTAGTTAGAGTCACGCCAAGATATTTTATATTATTTGTGACTATTGAGAAGGGTGTTGTTTCCCTAATTTCTTTCTCAGCCTGTTTATTCTTTGTGTAGAGAAAGGCCATTGATTTGTTTGAGTTAATTTTATATCCAGCTACTTCACCGAAGCTGTTTATCAGGCTTAGGAGTTCTCTGGTGGAATTTTTAGGGTCACTTATATATACTATCATATCATCTGCAAAAAGTGATATTTTGACTTCATCTTTTCCAATTTGTATCCCTTTGATCTCCTTTTGTTGTCGAATTGCTCTGGCTAGGACTTCAAGTACAATGTTGAATAGGTATGGAGAAAGTGGACAGCCTTCTCTAGTCCCTGATTTTAGAGGGATTGCTTCAAGCTTCTCACCATTTACTTTGATGTTGGCTACTGGTTTGCTGTAGATTGCTTTTATCATGTTTAGGTATGGGCCTTGAATTCCTGATCTTTCCAAGACTTTTATCATGAATGGGTGTTGGATCTTGTCAAATGCTTTTTCCACATCTAACGAGATGACCATGTGGTTTTTGTCTTTGAGTTTGTTTATATACTGGATTACGTTGATGGATTTCCGTATATTGAACCATCCCTGCATCCCTGGGATGAAACCTACTTGGTCAGGATGGATGATTGTTTTGATGTGTTCTTGGATTCGGTTAGCAAGAACTTTATTGAGGATTTTTGCATCAATATTCATAAGGGATATTGGTCTGAAGTTTTCTATCTTTGTTGGGTCTTTTTGTGGTTTAGGTATCAGAGTAATTGTGGCTTCATAGAATGAGTTGGGTAGAGTACCTTCTGTTTCTATTTTGTGGAATAGTTTGTGAAGAACTGGGATTAGATCTTCTTTGAAGGTCTGATAGAACTCTGCACTAAACCCATCTGGTCCTGGGCTTTTTTTAGTTGGGAGACTATTAATGACTGCTTCTATTTCTTTGGGGGATATAGGGCTGTTTAGATCATTAACCTGATCTTGATTCAACTTTGGTACCTGGTATCTGTCTAGGAACTTCTCCATTTCATCCAGGTTCTCCATTTTTCTTGAGTATAGCCTTTGGTAGAAGGATCTGATGGTGTTTTGGATGTCTTCAGGATCTGTTGTTATGTCTCCTTTTTCATTTCTGATTTTGTTAATTAGGATGCTTTCCCTGTGCCCTCTAGTGAGTCTGGCTAAGGGTTTATCTATCTTGTTGATTTTCTCAAAGAACCAGCTCCTTGATTGGTTGATTCTTTGAATAGTTTTTCTTGTTTCCACTTGGTTGATTTCGCCCCTGAGTTTGATTATTTCAGGCCGTCTACTCCTCTTGGGTGAATTTGCTTCCTTTTGTTCTAGTGCTTTTAGGTATGTTGTCAAGCTGCTAATGTGTGCTCTCTCTAGTTTCCTTTTGGAGGCACTCAGAGCTATGAGTTTTCCTCTTAGAAATGCTTTCATTGCATCCCAAAAGTTTGGGTATGTTGTGGCTTCATTTTCATTGAACTCTAAAAGGTCCTTAATTTCTTTCTTTATTCCTTCCTTGACCAAGGTATCATTGAGAAGAGTGTTGTTCAGTTTCCACGTGAAGGTTGGCTTTCTATTATTTATTTTGTTATTGAAGATCAGCCTTAGTCCATGGTGATCTGATAGGATGCATGGGACAATTTCAATATTTTTGTATCTGTTGAGGCCTGTTTTGTGACCAATTATGTGGTCAATTTTGGAGAAGGTACCATGAGGTGCTGAGAAGAAGGTATATCCTTTTGTTTTAGCATAGAATGTTCTGTAGATATCTGCCAGATCCATTTGATTCATAACTTCTGTTAGTTTCACTGTGTCCCTGTTTAGTTTCTGTTTCCATGATCTGTCCATTGGTGAAAGTGGTGTGTTGAAGTCTTCCACTATTATTGTATGAGGTGGAATGTGTGCTTTGAGATTTACTAAAGTTTCTTTAATGAATGTGGCTGCCTTTGTATTTGGAGCATAGATATTCAGGATTGATAGTTCCTCTTGGAGGATTTTACCTTTGATGAGTATGAAGTGTCCCTCCCTGTCTTTTTTAATGACTTTGGGTTTGAAGTCAATCTTATCAGATATTAGAATGGCTACTCCAGCTTGTTTCTTCATACCATTTGCTTGGAAAATTGTTTTCCAGCCTTTCATTCTGAGGCAGTGTCTATCTTTTTCTCTGAGATGAGTTTCCTGTAAGCAGCAAAATGTTGGGTCTTGTTTGTGTAGCCAGTTTGTTAGTCTATGTCTTTTTATCGGGGAGTTGAGTCCATTGATATTAAGAGATATTAAGGAAAAGTAATTGTTGTTTCCTGTTATTTTTGTTGTTAAAGTTGGCATTCTGTTCTTATGGCTGTCTTCTTTTAGGTTTGTTGGGGGGTTACCTTCTTGTTGTTTCTAGGGTGTGGTTCCTGTCCTTGTATTGGTTTTTTTCTGTTATTATCCTTTGAAGGGCTGGATTCGTGGAGAGATAATGTGTGAATTTGGTTTTGTCGTGGAATACTTTGGTTTCTCCATCTATGTTAATTGAGAGTTTGGCTGGGTATAGTAGCCTGGGCTGGAATTTGTGTTCTTTTAGTGTCTGTATAACATCCGTCCAGGATCTTCTGGCTTTCATAGTCTCTGGTGAAAAATCTGGTGTAATTCTGATAGGCTTGCCTTTATATGTTACTTGGCCTTTTTCTCTTACTGCTTTTAGTATTCTATCTTTATTTAGAGCATTTGTTGTTCTGATTATTATGTGTCGGGAGGTATTTCTTTTCTGGTCCAGTCTATTTGGAGTTCTGTAGGCTTCTTGTATGTTCATGGGCATCTCTTTCTTTAGATTTGGGAAGTTTTCTTCTATAATTTTGTTGAAGATGTTTGCTGGTCCTTTGAGTTGCGGGAGGCAGAGGCAGGCGGATTTCTGAGTTCGAGGCCAGCCTGGTCTACAAAGTGAGTTCCAGGACAGCCAGGGCTACACAGATTAACCCTGTCTCGAAAAACCAAAAAAAAAAAAAAAAAAAAAAAAGAAAATCTTCATTCTCATCCACTCCTATTATCCGTAGGTTTGGTCTTCTCATTGTGTCCTGTATTTCTTGGATGTTTTGAGTTAGGATCTTTTGCATTTTACATTTTCCTTGATTGTTGTGCCGATGTTCTCTATGGAATCTTCTGCACCTGAGATTCTCTCTTCCATCTCTTGTATTCTGTTGCTGATGCTCGTATCTATGGTTCCAGATTTCTTTCCTAGGGTTTCTGTCTCCAGTGTTGCCTCATTTTGGGTTTTCTTTATTGTGTCTACTTCCCTTTTTAAGTCTAGTATGGTTTTGTTCATTTCCATCATCTGTTTGGATGTGTTTTCCTGTTTTTCTGTAAGGACTTCTACCTGTTTGATTATGTTATCCTGTTTTTCTTTAAGAATTTGTAACTCTTTAGCAGTGTTCTCCTGCAATTCTTTAAGTGATTTTTGTGCTTCCTCTTTACTGTCTTCTACCTGTTTACCAGTGTTCCTTTGTATTTCTTTAAGTGTGTTATTAAAGTCCTTCTTGAAGTCCTCTACCATCATCTTGAGATATGCTTTTAGATCCGTGACTAGCTTTTCCGGTGTGTTGGGGTGCCCTGGACTGGGTGAAGTGGAAGTGCTGGGTTCTGATGATGGTGAGTGGTCTTGGTTTCTGTTAGTAAGATTATTACGTTTACCTTTCGCCATCTGGTAATCTCTGGGGTTAGTTGTTGTCGTTGTCACTGTTTAAAGATTGGAGCAGAAGCTGTGTTCCACTCACCAGCAGTCTCAAAATCCTGTGGCGGGGGTCGTGGGTAGCTGGCAGGTGTCAGCCGACCCTGCGCTCTAGCTACCCTGGTGCTGGTCCGGCCGGAAGAGGCCTGTGGTCCTACTCAGGCCGGTTTTCTGCTTCCCTAACTAATGCAGTCTCAGGTCCTGCGCGCAATTGGATTGGAGCAGAAGCTGTGTTCCACTCACCAGAAGTCTTAAGATCCTGTGGCGGGTGTTGTGGGTAGCTGGCAAGTGTCAGCCGACCCTGCGCCCTAGCTACCCCGGCGCTTTTCTGACCAGAAGAGGCTTGTGGCCCTACTCAGGCCGGATTTCTGCCTCCCCAACCAAAGCAGTCTCAGGTCCCGCGTGATTGGACTGGAGCAAAAGCGGTGTTCCACTCACCAGCAGTCTCAAAATCCTGTGGCAGGGGTCGTGGGTAGCTGGCAGGTGTCAGCCGACCCTGCGCTCTAGCTACCCAGGTGCTGGTCCGCGGGCCTTGAATTCCTAATCTTCCAAAAACTTTTAACATGAAGGGATGTTTGAATTTTGTCAAATGCTTTGTCAGCATCTAATGAAATGATCGTGTGTTTTTCTTCTTTGAGTTTGTTTATGTAGTGAATTACATTGATAGATTTCTGTATATTGAACCATCCTGCATCCCTGGTATGAAGCCTACTTGATCATGGTGAATGACTGTTTTAATATGTTATTAGATTCCGTTTTTAAGAATTTTATTGAGTATTTTTGTATCGATATTCATAAGGGAAATTGGTCTGATGTTATCTTTCTTTGTTGGGTTTTGTGTGGTTTTGGTATTAGTGAAACTGTGGCTTCATAGAATGACCTGGTAGTGTTCATTCTGTTTCTATTTTGTGGAATAGTTTGAAGAGTATTGGTATTAGGTCTTCTATGATGGTCTGATAGAATTCTGTACTAAAACCATCTGGTCCTGGGCTTTTTTTGGTTGGTAAAATTTTTTCCCAATTTTTTATTAGGTATTTACTTCATTTACATTTCCAATGCTATCCCAAAAATACACTACACCCTCCCCCTCCCTCCTCCCCTACCCACCCACTCACAATTCTTGGCCCTGGTGTTTTCCCCTGTACTGGGGACATATAAAGTTTGAAAGACCAAGGGGCCTCTCTTTCCCAATGGATTTATGAAATTTCTAGGCAAATGGATCTATCTGGAGGGTATCATCCTGAGTGAAGTAACCCAATCACAAAAGAACTCACATGATATGCACTCACTGCCAACTAGGCATCTTCTGCTACATATGCAGCTAGAGACACGAGCTCTGGAGGTACTGGTTAGTTCATATTGTTATTCCACCTATAGGGTTGCAGACCCCTTCAGCTCCTTGGGTACTTTCTCTAGCTCCTCCATTGAGGGTCCTGTGTTCCATCCAATAGCTGACTGTGAGCATCCACTTCTGCCAGGCACTGGAATAGCCTCACAAGAGACAGCGATATCAGGGTCCTTTCAGTAAAATCTTGCTGGCGTATACAATAGTGTCTGTGTTTGGTAGCTGATTATGGGATGGACCCCCGGGTGGGGCAGTCTCTGGATGGTCCATCCTTTCGTCTTAGCTCCAAACTTTGTCTCTATAACTCCTTTTGTGGGTGTTTTGTTCCGAATTCTAAGAAGGGGCAAAGTATCCACACTTTGGTCTTCTTTCTTCTTGAATTTGATGTGTTTTGCAAATTGTGTCTTGGGTATTCTGTTTCTGGGCTAATATCCACTTATCAGTGAGTGCATATCATGTGAGTTCTTTTGTGATTGTGTTACTTCACTCAAGATGATGCCCTCCAGGTCCATCCATTTGCCTAGAAATTTCATAAATCCATTGTTTTTAATAGCTTAGTAGTACTCCATTGTGTAAATGTACCACATTTTCTGTATCCATTCCTCTGTTGAGGAACATCAGGGTTCTTTCCAGCTTCTGGCTATTATAAATAAGGCTGCTGTATAAAAAGATGGCCTAATCGGCTATCACTGCAAAGAGAGGCCCATTGGACTTGCAAACTTTATATGCCCCAGTACAGGGGAACCCCAGGGTCAAAAAGGGGGAGTGGGTGGGTAGGGGATTGGGGGGGGTGGGTATGGGGGACTTTTGGGATAGCATTGAAAATGTAAATGAGGAAAATACCTAATAAAAAAATAAATTAAATAAATAAATAAATAAATAAATAAATAAGGCTGCTATGAACATAGTGGAGCATGTGTCCTTCTTACATCTTCTGGATATATACCCAGAGGAGGTATTGCAGGATCCTCCGGTAGTACTATATCCAGTTTTCTGAGGAACCGCCAGACTGATTTCCAGAGTGGTTGTACAAGCTTGCAATCCCACCAACAATGGAGGAGTGTTCTTCTTTCTCCACATCCTCGCTAGCATCTGCTGTCACCTGAATTTTTGAATTTTTGATCTTAGCCATTCTGACTAGTGTGAGGTGGAATCTCAGGGTTGTTTTGATTTCCCTGATGATTAAGGATGTTGAACAGTTTTTCAGTTGCTTCTCAGCCCTTTGGTGTTCCTCAGCTGAGAATTCTTTATTTAGCTCTAAACCCCATTTTTTAATGGGGTTATCTGGTTTTCTGGAGTCCATCTTCTTGAGTTCTTTATATATATTGGATATTAGTCCCCTATTTGATTTAGGATTGGTAAAGATCCTTTGATTGGGAAACTTTTAATGGATAATGCTATTTCTTTAGGCATTATGGGACTGTTTAGATGGTTTATCTGATCCTGATTTAACTTTGGTATTTGCTATCTGTCTAGAAAATTGTCCATTTCATCCAGAATTTCAAGTTTTGTTGAGTATAGGGTTTTATAGTAGGATCTGATGATTTTTTAATTTCCTCAGTTTCTGTTGTTATTTTGTTATTTGGATACTGTCTCTGTGCCCTCTGTTTAGTCTGGCTAATGGTTTATCTCTCTTTTTGGTTTTCTCAACAAAACAGAAAAAACAGTTCCTGCTTTTGTTGATGCTTTGTATACTTCTTTTTGTTTCTACTTGGTGGATTTCAGCCCTGCTTTTGATTATTTCCTGTCCTTTACTCCTCTTGGGTGAATTTGCTTCCATTTGTTCTAGAGCTTTCAGGTGTACTGTCAAGCTGCTAGTGGAGTTCTCTCAAGTTTCTTTTTGGGGGCACTCAGACTGATGAGTTTTTCTCTTAGCACTGCTTTCATTGTATCCCATACTTGGGTATGTTGTGCCTTCATTTTCATTAAATTCTAAAAAGTCTTTAATTTCTTTCTTCATTTCTTCCTTGACCAAGTTACCATAGATTAGAGCATTGTACAGCTTCCATGTGTATGTGGGCTTTCTGTTGTTTTGTTGCTATTGAAGGCCAGCCTTAGTCCATGGTGATCTGATAGGATGTATGTGATTATTTCAATCATCTTATCTCTGTTGAGGCCTCTTTTGTGATCAATTATATGGGTACCATGAGGTGCTGATAAAAAGGCATATTCTTTTGTTTTAGGATGAACTGTTCTATAGATATCTGTTAAATCCATTTGGTCCATAACTTCTGTTAGTTTCACTGGCTCTCTGTTTGGTTTGTTTCTGTGCTCTGTCCACTGATGAGAGTGGGATGTTGAAGTCTCCCACTATTATTGTGTGGGGTGCAATGTGTGCTTTGAGATTTAACAAATTTTATTTTATGATTGTGGGTGCCCTTGCATTTGGAGCATAGATGTTCAGACTTGAGACTTCTTCTTGGTCAATTTTCCTTTGATGAATATGAAGTGTCCTTCGTTATACTTTCTGGTAACTTTTGGTTGAAATTCCTGAATAGAATAGCAATGGCTTTTGCTGTAAGATCAAGAATCGACATATGGGACCTCATAAAATTGCAAAGCTCCTGCAAGGCAAAAGACACCGTCAATAAGACAAAAAGGCCACCAACAGATTGGGAAAGGATCTTTACCTATCCTAAATCATGGGGACTAATATCCAATATATATAAAGAACTCAAGAAGGTGAACTCCAGAAAATCAAATAACCCCATTAAAAAATGGGGTTCAGAGCTAAACAAAGAATTCTCACCTGAGGAATACCAAATGGCTGAGAAGCACCTGAAAAAATGTTCAAATCCTTAATCATCAGGGAAAGGCAAATCAAAACAACCCTGAGATTCCACCTCACACTAGTCAGAATGGCTAAGATCAAAAATTCAGGTGACAGCAGATGCTGGCAAGGATGTGGAGAAAGAAGAACACTCCTCCATTGTTGGTGGGATTGCAAGCTTATACAACCACTCTCGAAATCAGTCTGGTGGTTCCTCAGAAAACTGGACATAGTACTACCGGAGGAACCCGCAATACCTCTCCTGGGCATATATCCAGAACATGTTCCAACCGGTAAGAAGGACACATGCTCCACTATGTTCATAGCAGCCTTATTTATAATAGCCAGAAGCTGGAAAGAACCCAGATGCCCCTCAACAGAGGAATGGATACAGAAAATGTGGTACATTTACACAATGGAGTACTACTCAGCTATTAAAAAGAATGAATTTATGAAATTCCTAGGCAAATGGATGGACCTGGAGGGCATCATCCTGAGTGAGGTAACCCAATCACAAAGGAACTCACACAATATGTACTCACTAATAAGTGGATATTAGCCCAGAAACTTAGAATACCCAAGATATAAGGTACAATTTGCTAAATGCATGAAACTCAAGAAGAATGAAGACCAAAGTGTGGACACTGTGCCCCTTCTTAGAATTGGGAACAAAACACCCATGGAAGGAGTTACAGAGACAAAGTTTGGAGCTAAGACGAAAGGATGGACCATCTAGAGACTGCCATATCCAGGGATCCATCCCATAATCAGCTTCCAAACGCTGACACCATTGCATACACTAGCAAGATTTTGCTGAAAGGACCCAGATATAGCTGTCTCTTGTGAGACTATGCCGGGGTCTAGCAAACACAGAAGTGGATGCTCACAGTCAGTTATTGGATGGATCAAAGGGCCCCCAATGGAGGAGCTAGAGAAAGTACCCAAGGAGCTGGGGGAATCTGCAACCCTATAGGTGGAACAACAATATGAACTAACCAGTACCCCCCTGGAGCTCGTGTCTCTAGCTACATATGAATCAGAAGATGGCCTAGTGGGCCATCAGTGGAAAGAGAGGCCCATTGGTCCTGCAAACTTTATATGCCTCAGTACAGGGGAATGCCAGGGCCAAGAAATGGGAGTGGGTGGGTGGGGGAGCATGTGGGGGACTTTTGGGATAGCATTGGAAATGTAAATGAAATAAATATCCAATAAAAAATGAAAAAAAGTCCTCTATCATCTTCGTGAGATATGATTTTAAATCAGAGTCTTGCTTTTCTGGTGTGTTGGTGTATCGGAGCTCACTGTGGTGGGAGAACTGGGTTCTGATGATGCCAAGTAGCCTTGGTTTCTGTTGCTCATGTTCTTGCCCTTGCCTCTCACCATCTGGTTATCTCTTGTGTTAGCTGGTCTTGCTGTCTCTGATTGTGGTTTGTCCCTCCTTCAAACCTGTGTGTCAGTATTCCTGGGAGACCAGTTCTCTCTGGGAGACATTTGGGTATGGAGAGCTTTGGCACAGGGTCAGCTCCAGGGTGCAGAATAAAACTGGAAGGATCCTGTCCCTGTGTGTTCCTTGGTTCCTGTGTCCTGATGGCTCTGGGCAGGTCCCTGTTGGGCCAGGAATTACCAGAAGTGGTGGTTTTACCTGTGCTCACAGGTGTGTTGGCACTCCTGGGAGACCAGCTCTTTCCCAGTGGTATTTGTGTATGATGTGCTGTGGCACAGGACCTGCTCTGAGCATAGATGGAAACAGGTAGGGTCCTGTCCTAGGCTGTTCCTCCGTTCCTGTGTCCTGAGAGTTCTGAGAGGGTCTCCCTGAGCGAAAAAGGTGGTCTTACTGCACTTATAGAAGTGTCCACAATCCTGGGAAACCAGTTCTCTCCAGGGGTATTTGGCTATGGAGTGCTGTGGCACAGGATTTGCTCTCGCAAAAGATGCAAACAAGAAGGATCCTGTCCCAGGCTGCTCCTTGTTTCTTGTGTCCTGAGAGTTCTGGGAAAGTCCCTCTGAGCAGAAGTAACTGGTGGGGGCTGGAATTGAAGCAATATTTATGCTGAACAACACAATGCTAGAGACTTCAGGTGTGGAAGAGAGACAGTTCTCAAAACCAGTAACTGTGTTAGCAGATAATCAGTGAGACACTTCCAGACTTTCCGCTGCTGAAGTTCATTCACCTTTTCTTCTTGGGAACTTTAGGAAAGAAATGAAACTTCCCTTTGAATTTGAAAAAAAAAAATAAAGATAGCATATGCTATCATTTTACCTTATATACTATAGTATATACTTTATATTTATAATTATACTTTATTATTTTCCTCTGGATTTTTCCTTTAAATTTGTGTGTTTGTGTGTATGTATATATGTATGTATGTATACACTGTGGTGCGTTTATAGACCTATCCCTGGAAGGAGAGAACTCACCCCTGCAGGCTGTCCCCTGACTGTCATACATACACAAACAAATAAATGTAATAGAGAGTTTTATAGACAATTTCATAATCACACAGATATCTAAAGTTTGGGAGATAGAAAGTTTCATAGGATTTAAGCCATTGTGTGTCTTCAGAGGTAGATCAGCAAACAAGTCTCCAGAACCCACAAGCCACTGCTTTTGTGGAACATCTTTAAACCAGTAGTTTCTACAGAAACCCCCTTTAGGTGATGCTCACAAGTACCCCAGGCCTTCTAAAGACTCAACCTAAATCCTGCTACCCCACTACTCCCATCACTCCCCCCATCTCCACCACCCCCACCATCCTAAGCTGTAGAAACGCAGCAGTGGGGAACAGCCTTCATGTTCTTGGGGTTGTGGGTCCAGGGCTCTGTATCACTTTCATTCTCCATAGACAATTCAGGTCTTAATGCTTGTTCTGACTATAGTAATTAATTCTAGATGTCTATTTGTTTTTGTGCTTCTCTTAGGAAGCTCATGGGCCTCTAATTTCATCAGACCCTAGGATGGCTCGTCCTCCTGTAAGTCAGCCAGTAGGAGGGTCATGAGCACAGCTCTGGGGGCACAGTGCCAGCTTGGACCGCACTCCTGTCCCTGGCCAGCTCTGCATCCTCATGCATGTAGTTTAAACCATGTTTAAGTCTCAGATCAGTAACCTATCAAATGGGAAGACAAGTAGTTGCTGTTTCAGAGGGGCTCAGGGAGCCTGAGTACCTTAGAGCATCAGCTGACCTGCAGTGCCAGGCGACCTGTGGTACCCCCTGCTGTCACTGTGCTTATGATGAGCATCCTCCCTGCATAGGAACAAAGTACATTGTTCTCTATAGTGGAGCTTTCTCCTTGCTCAAAAATGGATGAGCCAATTTCAAGAATACTTTGCATTGTTCTTATCAGTACAGTAGCTAATTTGCAGGGAGCAGAAAGCAGAATCCTCTCAGTTCATTTGTTCACCCGTGAAGCAGCAATTACCCTTCAACTCCTCCACATTCTCCCTTTGAGCATGTTGTAAAATTCCAGAATTTCTAAATAACAAACCAAGATAAAGCACGCCTTATAAAACAGATACAGAGCCTGCATGGTGCACACCTGTAATACAGCAACCAGGAGGCTGAGGCAGAAGGTCTGCCACTAACTCAAGGCCAGCCTGGACTATGTGGCCATTGCTACATACCAAGACCCTTTTCTGAATAAATCAAAGGTGCTCCCCCAAGGCTCAGGGACCATCTTGGAAGAGGGAGCAGAAAGATTTTAAGAGCCAAAGGTTAGCCGGGCCTCATGGCACACGCCTTTAATCCCAGCACTCGGAAGGCAGAGGCAGGCGGATTTCTGAGTTCCAGGTCAGCCTGGTCTACAAAGTGAGTTCCAGGACAGCCAGGGCTACACAGAGAAACCCTGTCTCGAAACTACCCCCCCTCAAAAAAGAAAAAAAAGAGCCAAAGGTTAAAGAGAACCAGAAATAATCAGTGTAAAATGGTATCTTCCAGACATGATAATACAGTTCCAGTCATGAACTCATAGCTTCTGTGGCTGCCTATGCAACACCTGCATAGATGAAGCCAGTCATCACTGTAGTGTGGCAGGGAGGGGGCAGTGAACTATGGCCTGACTCACACCTGTGTGTCTGTTTCTCCAGTCAGCTGAGACCCAGGAACCTCATACAACACGGCCTATAGGATTGGCCCGGGTGTAATGATAAATTGATGAAATGGACAGCAGTTCTTTTTTAAAAAAAGATTCCTTTATTTTTAATTTTAAGATTTATTTTTATTTATAAAGAGAAGATATGGCTATGTTCATGTGAGTGCTGGTGCCTACAGAGGCTAGAGTCATCAGATGTCCAGAAGCTGGAGTTCCAGATGGTTGTAAACACACACACACACACACAAAATGTACACACTCATGAGTATACCCACATGGGTGCTGGTTACAAAACTCAGGTCCTCTGCAAAAATAGTATATACTCTTAGCTGCTGTTTCTCCAAGCTAAGATTTCAGTTTATGTTGTTGCACAATGGTTAATCAGTTCACAGGAAGATATTCAAGAATATTTACTCCTGTGAATGCGTCGACGTTTCTAAGTCTATTCCAAAGAGAATGAAATGAGACCATTCCTGCATCTACAAAATATGGCCTCACACTTAATTGTTGTCTATTTTATACCTTTATAACTAAGTTCTATGTTATAAATAGATATAAGGATGGCTAAAAATAAGAAGTTATTTGCAGTCCAGAAATTAAGGCTATGTGGAATTAAGGAGATTCGTGGGGAACCTCACTCAGTATAAAGTCAATTAATCCAAGGGCATCAAGTGGGACTATGCAGGAGGAGACTGGCTCCAGGCTGCAGAGAGGCAGTTGGTAGGAAGCACCAGTGATACTTTTCAGTTCCATCCTTACAAGCACATGGATTTCAAGCCTAAGAGAGAGATCATTTAACAAATATCCACAGTGCTTTGGATGGTGCACAGTTAAAGGTAAGAAGTGAACACTAAGTAAGTACCCACCATGTCAGGTGCTGTATGAGATATATAAACAACACCATTCTTAATTGTGGCTAAGGTGACTAGGAGTAGGAGATAGAGTCAATTTGGAGGTGATTCGATGGAATCAAATACTTGGAATTTCGTATTGCACAAAGCAGGTAATAGCTGCAAGCTCTCATTGGCCCAGGATAGTTTCCTCAGAAATTAAAACCAAGTACCCTGTTGCCCAACTGACTTGGATTAAGGCAGGAACTAATAGACTGAGAGGATGATGAGAGTCAGACCTCTGCCTGGTCCCCTCTGTCTGAATATCTAATAAGCTAGCTTTTGTAACCCTCGCTGTAAACCTCCCTGTGGGATCTCTATTGTTCATGTGTCTCTCTGGTGCTGTTAAAAAGCCCTAACTGAACTGTGTCTGCAGTCCATTAGAGAATGGTCAGAGTGCAGCCTCAGCCTTACTGGGGTCTTTTGAAATTCCAGAGAAGTCATGTCAAGCAGAAACGTTGCTCTCCAAGACTTTTATTAAAAACAAATGAGAGGAAACACAAGCAGACCAATGAGCAAGTGATGTGTAGTCTTACTCAAACCTTGATGCCACAGAGTCTCTGTCTCTGGGAGCAACAAGCTTAGTGCTAATGTGCTCAACTCACTGCAGCCCAGAAATGTCTGTGATGGATGTCTGCGACAGCACTTCACATGCATAGTGGTTTTAGTGCTGAAAATATGCAGAAAATACTTCTTTTCCACATGGCTTGCATTTTTTTCTTCAGCACATTTGTCCAAAACCCAGCTTATATAAACCGTGTGGACTAAAGCTCTGACGTTTTAATTTTCTGTCTGCTCATACATTCTCAAGCAGAAAACTTGCTGAATTCTAAAGCTTTATTTGAAACATGTTTTCCATCTATCTTTGTTTTTTTTTTTTTTTTGAGAATATCACAAACTATTTCTAGACAAATTGCTGACAGTGAAGTAATGGTAAAGCTCTTAAATTTATAATACAGAATTAATGTTGTCAGTGGTGGTGTTTTTACCATTTGGGGGGATGGGAGACTTTTCAGGTCATTAATGCATGTCGAGGAAAATGTAGAAAGGAAAAGAGTACTGTTTTTCATCCAGGTAAATGTCCTTGTCTAGAAAAATACAAATCACCATTGGTCAGTTGTTATGTCTTTGTTATCCTCAATAAATAAAGTGGAACTTTTTTCATCAAAATGAGTTTCTTGACACTTTCGTCCCTGACAGTATAGATAGATGGTAGGGCAACTTTTTCAGCATAAGAAAACCTCTTTCAAACTGTCACATACTCAAAGCTTCAGATCCTCACTCGCTGGAATACATTGCAATTGACATACTTTTTTTTTTTTCTAAAAATTCTACAACTCATGGGAATTATAGTTGTAGAGCCATACCTCATATGGTTTGAGCTGACTGAGCCCTTGAGCATGTTCACTCTGTCCATAAGAGTGAGGGTCTGATTGTGGCTGACAGGGATGTGCTTTGGTGATTTCTTTCTAGCAGTGCAATAAAGCTACCATATAGTGGCCAGAAACCAGAAGCCAGACATTTACTCGTTAAGGTCTGTTTGTAGAATTACTATGTAAATACGTTCTTTTCATGTGTAGAGTTTGAGATATTTTTGACAAAGGAATTTTTATTATTGTTTTTGCCTTCTGGTTTCTCACAGTATCGACATATGACTTTCCTACTATTATAGAGGTTAAAACAAAAAGTTGATTGTCTTAGAGATGAAATTGATGAAATTCACATTTGTAGATTAAGTCAGAGTTTATATATCAATATTTTCTACACTGGTACCTATTACTAGAACTGGCCAATGCTTTGTATTGTTTGACTCAAACAATGTTTTGAGGGACATGAATTGGTGTCCCTCTGTTTAAAAGTTAGTTAGACCACATCACACAAACTATTCTTTAAAAAACCCAATTTAGAAGCACTGGACTTGCAGTTAGGTTGAATAATTCATCATTCAACCTAACCTGCATCATTCATGAATCTTGTAGAGTTTCTCGTGGCCACTACTGTGATTCATTATCACAGACTAGCTACCACCATCATCACAGCCTACATGCCTATTCCCTCACCACAGCCACCCAAGCTCCCTTGCCCCTCCATCACCACAACCCAACAATACTTCTCGTCTTTTTGTCTTTAGCTATTACCTAACTTGTCCCTATAGGTACTAGGATTCATAACTTTCAACAAATTATATAAGAATGTGCATATGTGCCTGTGTGCATGTGTCTGTGAGTGTGTGTAAACTTTTAGGTTATATTTATCTTTAAAAATAGTGGATATAGATTGGGGCAGAGTGACTAAACTGCCTACCACACATGAGGCCCTTGTTTTCCTAGCACCACCAAAGTAAAAGTGAAAATAAAGGGTTAAAATGGATTAAAATAAGTAAAAGTGACCAAAATCATTAAAAATTAGCCCTGTCATGCATATCTGAGTAGTTTTGACATTTCTTATTTTAACCCTTTAGTTCAATAGCATTATTTGGGGCAGAAATAGTTAAAACTGCAAAAACACAAATATTTTAGAGTTGTACATTTTAAATGGAACAATCATTTATCTACTCCTTTTTAATTTTTAGATTTCTTGATTTTTATTTTATGTATATGAGTGTTTGCCTTTATATATGTCTGTATACCACAAAGGAACTTAGAGTCCAGAGAGGTCAGAGTCCCATAACTGTTACAGACCATTGTGAGACACATGTACTTGCTGGGAGCTGAATCCCTGTCCTCTGCATAGCATTGAGTGCCATCCACCACTAAACCATCTCTGCAGCCCCTCATTCATCTATTATAAAAACATAGAGGTCTAAACTAATGTGTTAATATCTGCCTTTGAAGTTAACTGTTAATGAGGGTTTGTGCTTGATTACAGAAATAAACCCAAATCAAACTTCATATAACCTTTTACTCTCTTGTTTCTCTCCCTCCCCCTCCCTCCTTACTTCCCTTCCCCTTCTGTCCCCCCTCTCTTTCTCACCCTCACCTTCTCATCCTGAATTTTTATGAATCTTAAAACACAGCTTTTGACCGTGTTACACTAAATAATGTTTCCTTAGTAATAGCCAGTCTTGCACTGAGCCTCATATACTGAGTGATTTCAGAGAAGAGGTGCCGTGGACTGGCCTCAGTCGGCCCCCCTCAATCCATGGGAGAAATCAGGGTTCCAGGTGGACAGGAGTCAGCAAAAAGGGTGACAAACAGACAGGGACACAAGGGAGTGTGCTGTATCTGAATGTAATTTGTCAAATCAAGCACCAGACTTTTAATACAGAAGAAAATAGGGAAGTTAAGTGACATGGGAAGGCAAGGTACAATGAGGTTACTGGATGCTTAATGACTCTTACGCAAAACAGAGGAATGCAAACATAAAGACTGACAGGAACTGGGCAATAAAACAACTGAGACAAAGTCAGCTTTATCTAAGGTCAGTTATAGTCTTAGAAGCCAGGTGTGAGGTCTTTACACTCCCAGGGTAAGGGCTTTTATGCCCAAGCCATAGTTCTAATTAGGGAGTTCTGTTCTAGCTAAACTTCTCATGAATAATGCAATACTCTAGTTCCTCCTTAAACCACAGTCCAATCTACTTCCTAAACCATTGTAAATTCCTGTATATGGGAGTGACTTGGCTTTTATTCTGAGTGATAGTGTGGAGGGACCATCTGCTAATAAGTAATGTAGTCTGCCATACATAACTATAAGAATTCTAAACTTACTTTGCTAAGCTTGTCCTGAGATCTCTAACTCTATGTGGTAGAAAGTAAAGCCTGATTTCTTTCACTATCTCTCTTACAATACTAGAGGCAATTCTGAATGACACTGAATAGGCATCATTCTTACTGAATTCCAAGCCCAGGGTCAGCTCGAGGACTACGTAGGGCATTGGTGAAGGCCAGGAAGCAAAGTTCAATTTTGCTTAGGTATTTGGCAAGTCATTGCTTGGAGGCACCTATAATAAAACAATACTGAAAGAAAGCACACAGATCCATTCACAAGGACACGTTTGGAGCATTCATTATACGGGATGCCACAGTTCCAGGAAACTAAGTTTCCGTGGACTTTTCACCTTGGGACTGCATCCAAGCTTTTGGGCCTGTCACGTGAGTCACTACTGCAGTGGGTGTGGCAAAGAGGAGAATGCAAGCTAACCTTGGGGTTGATTTCTCCATAAATTAGGAAGCCTAACACCAGTGCACATACCTACTTCTGAGACTGGCTCTTCAGCATCTAAGATTTGACTAAAACCACCAAAAGTGTGCTTGATCTGCATCTGTTTTTATTAGAAATCAAAATATCTCTCTCTCTCTCTCTCTCTCTCTCTCTCTCTCTCTCTCTCTCTCTGCATATGTGTGTGTGTGTGTGTGTGTGTGTGTCTTAGTTAGCTCATGTCAACCTTGAGCAGAATGAATCTCCATTCTGATTGCTAACCTGAGTGATTCACAATGGTCAAAAGAAAGCATATGACTCACAGACAAATGTTACATTGTAATCATTGCTGAGTCTGCCTGCCCAAAAAGCATTGGAATTTCAAGGTTAAGCAAACAGTAAACTGTCCTTGGATGCCCTATTTTGCATTATTAGAAGATTTTATATCCTTTCTCCTTATTGTTAATATCCTTGATCAAGGCTTTTGCTCTACCATAGCTCCTATTAAAAAGTTTATGTTTTGGTATATTTAATCTCTTAAAGTTAATTTTTAAAAATTAAGTTACATATTTAATTAATGAACAATAATGGTATATCTTCACAAAGTACAGTATGATGTTTTATAGAATGATCAAGTCAAATAGTTAACATATCTGTCAGCTCACTAACATATTTTGTTAAGAACATTTAACCATTTAAAATATGCAGTGCATATTATTAGCTGTGACTACTACATTATACAAAAGAACACTAAAATATATTCCTCCTAGTAATAGAAAAATTGTGCTCATTTGACTTCTTTAAAAATTGTGCTTCTGTGTGTGTCTCTGGAGTCTGTGTGATGAGCTGTACCTCCCCAACGCTCAGCATCTTCGTTTATAAAGTATAGTGATGCCTGTCTCCTTGGAGTAATTACTCCATGTAGAATAGAATAATCCATAGAATAGCCACCACTGAGATTAAGATATGGTGCCATTAAAACCCATACTGCTCTTGTAGAGGACCCAAGGTCAGTTCCTAACACTCACACTGGACAACTCACAAATGTTACCTGTAACTCCAGCTGCAGAGGGATCCAAGGACACCTGTGCCCATGTGCACATCCCTCCACACACACACATACATGCATACACACACATACATAATTTTAAGATATTACAAGTAAATCTTTATGAGAAAGAATAATCACCATTATTATCTATATAGTTTATATAGTAATCATATATGATAATAATTTTATTTTTTTAAAAATATCACAATGTAAATATTTTTCTTATCATTGTAATTTTCCATCACAATTTTTATTGGCTGTCCATTACTGCTGAAGCCTTATACTGTTCTAGTTTTCCACCATGGAAAAGCAATTTTGTAATGATAGGTTAGGACTCTTCAGGTTTTTTTGTTTGTTTGTTTTGTTGGGTTTTTTTTTTCAATTTTTTATTAGATATTTTCTTTTTTTTCATTTGATTTTTTTCATATTTTTTATTGGGTATTTATTTCAATTACATTTCCAATGCTATCCCAAAGGTCCCACACACGCTCCCCCATCCACTCCCCTACCCACCCACTCCCAATTCTTGGCCCTGGCGTTCCCCTGTACTGAGGCATATAAAGTTTGCACGACCAATGGGCCTCTCTTTTTACTGATGGCCAACTAGGCCATCTTCTGATTCATATGCAACTAGAGACACGAGCTCCAGGGGGGATATTGGTTAGTTCATATTGTTGTTCCACCTATAGGATTACAGATCCCTTCAGCTCCTTGAGTACTTTCCCTAGCTCCTCCATTGGGGGCCCTGTGATCCATCCAATAGCTGACTGTGAGCATCCACTTCTGTTTTTGCCAGGCCCCGGCATAATTTCACAAGAGACAGCCATATCTGGGTCCTTTCAGCAAAATCTTGCTAGTGTATGCAATGGTGTCAGAGTTTGGAAGCTGATTATGGGATGGATCCCCGGATATGGCAGTTTCTAGATGGTCCATCTTTTCGTCTCAGCTCCAAACCAGGTTTTTAAATTACTACCTTAAGGCAGATTTCCAGATTCAGGTGAAAGAATCTGAACAGTTCGATGGCTACAAATGGGCATGAGATCACTCTCTATACAGATTCTGTCTCTTCCCGGCAGCAGGTGTGATGGAGAAGGGTAATGAATTCACTGCTTCCCTCAGCATCTGCTTCAGCTCACCCTTAGCACCTGCTCTGTCTTGCCTTTCTGTTATGATGGGTAAAGTTTGACTTTTCCCTATGTTTATCTGCTCTGGGTTATGAATTGTTCATATTTGTGGCCATTTATTTACTATTAAGTAGTAAGCGTGAGTGTCTTTTCCTACTGGTGAATCTCCTGAACCATCTGTTAGTAAGGGAAGGGTGGTGTATCTGCCCCTGGAACTTTCAGTCACACCTTCACCACAGACCCCAGTTATCACAGAAAGCAGGTAGACTGCCTCTTGGTATTCCCTCACATTTGTGAAGCCACATTTAAAAAGCACACAAGGCATGGCTTCATCTGTGTGCTGTTAAATCACTGGTAGTTGCATATGTAAACAGAATGGGGTCACTGGCTTCATCTCACCAGCCTAAGAAGTGAAGGTAAGATTTTAGCTTGTGTGCACTGCCACAGCTTGACAGAAGCCAAGCTAGAAGCCAATGTCTACCCTCTCAGCCCAGTGCCCTACTGTCCTCTGCAGCCCTGTAGTCCAGAGCTCTCCAAGGGAACTTCTAGTTTTCACCCTCAGTGATATTTAAAACAACCAAAGAACAGAGAAGTCTTTCAGGCTATGTCTGATTGTCTTTGCTCTGCTTCATGAACCAAATTCACACTGTCTAACTGTGACTTTCCTTGAGCATAATGAAATGAGGAGCTGAAGACAGCTCAGCTCAGCTCAGGCCCCTTTTACAAACTTTATATTCAACCCCCAAGATAAGATGATCCTCCGAAGAGCTGAGCACCACATCCACTGACAGTGGCTGATAAGCTTGGAGGAAAGAGGGGGCCGACTCTGTAAGCTTTCCTACTTGCCAACAAGAGCAGTTCATTGAGTTTTGCTTGGGAAAAATCATCTGTCTGAATGGTGAGCATTATTAACTCTCTGCAACTATTGAGTGCCTAGAAAGCATATATTTTCTCCTGGCTTTCCTTATGCTCTTTTTTTTCCTGAAAAGTACCTAGTAATTAATCACCAACGTCTAGGAGTGTTCTCTGTGTCTTGGAGGGTCAGGTAGCAAAGAAGTCAAACAACCGTAAATGTGCTGAAGGAAAGCTTCAGTCAGAGCTGTCTTTGGATGGTTACACCTGACATAGACCTGCAGGTGAGCTGTCTGGATGGTTATACCTGACATAGACCTGCAGGTGTGCTGTCTGAATGGTTACACCTGACATAGACCTGCAGGTGTGCTATCTGGATGGTTACACCTGACATAGACCTGCAGGTGTGCTATCTGGATGGTTACACCTGACATAGACCTGCAGGTGTGCTGTCTGGATGGTTACACCTGACATAGACCTGCAGGTGTGCTGTCTGGATGGTTACACCTGACATAGACCTGCAGGTGTGCTGTCTGGATGGTTACACCTGACATAGACCTGCAGGTGTGCTATCTGGATGGTTACACCTGACATAGACCTGCAGGTGTGCTGTCTGAATGGTTACACCTGACATAGACCTGCAGGTGTGCTGTCTGGATGGTTACACCTGACATAGACCTGCAGGTGTGCTGTCTGGATGGTTACACCTGACATAGACCTGCAGGTGTGCTGTCTGGATGGTTACACCTGACATAGACCTGCAGGTGTGCTGTCTGGATGGTTACACCTGACATAGACCTGCAGGTGTGCTATCTGGATGGTTACACCTGACATAGACCTGCAGGTGAGCTGTCTGAATGGTTACACCTGACATAGACCTGCAGGTGTGCTGTCTGGATGGTTACACCTGACATAGACCTGCAGGTGTGCTATCTGGATGGTTACACCTGACATAGACCTGCAGGTGAGCTGTCTGAATGGTTACACCTGACATAGACCTGCAGGTGTGCTGTCTGGATGGTTACACCTGACATAGACCTGCAGGTGTGCTGTCTGGATGGTTACACCTGACATAGACCTGCAGGTGTGCTGTCTGGATGGTTACACCTGACATAGACCTACAGGTGTGCTGTCTGGATGGTTACATCTGACATAGACCTGCAGGTGTGCTGCCTGGATGGTTTTTTAAAACTACTGACCTTTATGATCTTTCAGAACTTGAATATTACATGTTACAGTAGAAGTAAAATCAACCCTGCTCTAGTTGTTCATTAGGCAATGGCTATTGATAAAACAACAACTAGAAATAGTTGATCTTGGTAAGTCTCTGTTTATAGAAATGTATGGGAATAATTGGTGTATTTCTTCTCATTTTAAAAATGTACTACTCTACCAGGAAGTCATGTCATCAGCTGTTACTCAGATATGGCCAGATTGCTCAGTACAAATCATATTTCACCCAGAGTTACATATAAATGTGGTACAAATAAATTCATCTTAGTAACATGTTATTTTTATTACTTTACTAAATAAATATTTTATGTAAAAACTTGGTAGAGGAGCTTGAGAGATGGTTCAGATCTCTGACACTCACTAAAAGCAATGTAGTAGGTATAGTGATGCATACCCGGCACCTGGTGTGAGACAGGGTAACAGATCCCAGGGGCTCACTGACAGCTAGTCTAGTTGAAACAGTGAGTTCCAGGTTCAGTTAGAGACTCTGTCCTAAAAACTAAGGTGGAGGGCTTAAAGACTGGCTCTGCAGTTAAGAGGATGAGTGGGATTCTCAGCATCAGAATGCTCACAACCACCTATAACTCCAGCTCCAGGGGATCTGACATCTCTGCACTCATGTACACATACCCACATAAAATCACACACACACACACACACACACACACACATACACATAATTTAAAATAAAATGAATGAATATTTATTTAAATATGGTGGAGAATCATAGAGAAAAGCACCCAACAGCATCCCCTCCGATCTCCACATGCACAGGTGAGAGTAGTGCACGCACACAACTCCTTGGTAGGAAAATTTCATGTATAAAAATGTGTTGCAGTTTTACATTCCTTTAGAGAGGAAGAAGAGCATATTTGTGTCATAAAACATAACTATGGCAGTTGGTACACCTCAGTGCATGTCATATATTTTAAGTCTTTATTACACTTGTATCCTTTTAGCTTGAAGCAATGAAATTATTCCCTACATGACATTTCCTCCACTTCCATATGAAAGTTAGATTATTTATGAAGCTATAGCTTAGCAACAAAGGAATAGGAAATCTGTCCTTTCTGACCTCAAGGGAAGCAGAGGGTGCTGAGCCAGCCTTGGGCTAGAGAGGAAGAGCGCATGCTCGGCTCAGTTGGCCACCAGTGTCGTCAGGTGAGGAATCAGAGCAAATGCACAGCCGCCTTTAACTTCAGTGTCATATGTGTGACATTCGGGACTAGGTGTTCCTCCTAGCCTATACTTTCTTCATGCTGTGAAAGCAGAATTTGCCATTTTCTCAAAGCCCTTGGCTGTGAAATCGCCATTGCTAGGATGCGCTGTGTTATTCATGCAGCCACAGCAGGTGTTTTGTTGTTACTCTAACCCCATCCAGCTGGAAACACTTTGTCCAGGTTACTAAGATGCAGTTTGTAAAGTTGCTGGTCTTCATGCCTTTCTAAGCCTCCGAACACAGGATTCTGGTGGTCTTCTTGAATTGTATCTATCTTAAGACAAAAATTTTACATAATTCTCATACCTGTATTAAACTCAGTTCTTAATTTCATAGACTTAATTTGATAATTTAATATTCATAGTTGTTTGTCTATAGAAAATCTTAAAATTCCTGAATACAATGCCAATGTCTTGTACTGTAAGATCAAAAATTGACAAATGGGACCTCATAAAATTGAAAAGCTTCTGTAAGGCAAAGGACACTGTCAATAAGACAAAAAGGCAACCAACAGATTGGGAAAAGATCCTTACCAATTCTAAACCCAATAGAGGGCTAATATCTAATATATACAGAGAACGCGAGAAGTTAGACTCCAGAAAACCAAATAACCCTATTAAAATGGGGTACAGAGCTAAACAAAGAATTCTTAACGGACGAATACCACCAAATGGCTAAGAAGCACCTAAAAAAATGTTCAACATCCTTAGTCATGAGGTAAATGCGAATCAAAACAACCCTGAGATTCCACCTCACACCAGTCAGAATGGCTAAGATCAAAAATTCAGATGACAGCAGATTTTGGCAAAGATGTGGAGAAAGAGGAACATTCTTCCATTGCTGGTATGATTGCAAGCTGGTACAACCACTCTGGAAATCAGTTTGACAGTTCCTCAGAAAACGGGACATAGTACTACCAGAGGATCCAGCAATACCACTCCTGGGCATATACCCAGAAGATGGTCCAACATGTAATAAGGACACATGTTCCACTATGTTCATAGCAGCCTTATTTATAATAGCCAGAAGCTGGAAAACACCCAGATGTCCCTCAACAGAGGAATGAATACAGAAAATGTGGTACATGTACACAATGGAGTACTATTAAAAACAATTAAAAACAATGAATTAATGAACATCTTAGACAAATGGATGGATCTGGAGGATTTCATCCTGAATGAGATAACACAATCACAAAATAACACACATGATATGCACTCACTGTTAAGTGGATATTGGCCCAGAAGCTCAGAATACCCAAGATACAATTCGCAAAACACATGAAACTCAACAAGAAGGAAGACCAAAGTGTGGACACTTCAGTCCTTCTTAGAAGGGGGAACAAAATACCCATGGAAAGAGTTTCAGAGACAAAGTTCAGAGCAGAGACTGAAGGAATGACCATCCAGAGACTGTCCCACCTGGAGATCCATCCCATAAACATCCAACAAAACCGGACACTATTGTGGATGCCAATAAGAACTTGCTGACCGGAGCCTGATATGGCTATCTCCTGAGAGGCTCTGCCAGTGCTTGACAAATACAGAAGTGGATGCTCACAGCCATCCATTGGACAGAGCACAGGGTCCACAATGAAGGATCTAGAGAAAGTACCCAAGTAGCTGAAGGGGTTTGCAGCCCCATAGGAGGAACAACAATATGAACTAACCAATAACCCCAGAGCTCCCTGGGACTAAACCACCAACCAAAGAAAACACATAGTGGGACTCATGGCTTTAGCTGCATATGTAGCAAAGAATGGCCTAGTCGGTCATCAATGGGAGGAAAGGCCCTTGGTCCTGTGAAGGTTCTATGCCCTAGTAGAGGGGAGTGCCGGGGCCAAGAAGCAGGAGTGGGTAGGTTGGTGAGCAGGGGAAGAGGGGGAAGGGATAGGGGATTTTCAGAGGGGATTTAGGAAAGGGGATAGCATTTGAAATGTAAATAAAGAAAATATCTAATAAGAGTAAAAGTATTTTCTGTAATAAAAAAAAATCTTGCTTTGATGTTTTAAAATCAAACTGCCCACTTAATTGTATACTTGATAAATATTTCTCCCACCTGGCTTGTTCTCTGTGAAACTCCCATTTAAATGTGTAACCTGCCCAGAAAGATTATGCAAGAGCAAAGATGAGCTCAAGTGAGAGACTGGGGTGGGAATCATATGAGCATCCCAGCATATTTAAAGTAAAAACCTTGGGTATAATATTCTTTTTTTTAATAGCTTTTATTTGTTTTTCTTTTTTTTTTTTTTTTTTCTGAGACAGGGTTTTTCTGTATAGCCCTGGCTGTCCTGGAATTCACTTTGTAGACCAGGCTGGCCTTGAACTCAGAAATCTGCCTGCTTCTGCCTCACGAGTGCTGGGATTAAAGGCTGGGATTAATCACCAGAGCACCAGGCATAGTCATATTTTAAATGTAACTGTGGCATCCATATAGTGTGTCATTATATAGACATTAAAATTATACCTATGAAGAACTGTTAATGACATAGCAATTTGCTGCTTCCATAATAACTGAAGAAACAGTGTTTGGTAGTTGGATCTTAGCTGAGAAGGTAAAACATCTGCGTATCAACTGTAGTTTTCTCTAGGTAGCACTACTGCTACAAAAACAATCTTTCCTCTAGTTTTACTTTTAAAGACTCAGCTAGATTTTTTAAATAAAAATTTTAAATCTAGATTACACTATAGATCTTTTTTATGATTGCAATTTTGAGTTCTCCAGTGCCTGAATTCATCAAGGAATGAGCCTACGAGGGGACTAATGCAGAAGCCAACCTTACTCCTTGGCCTGAGGCCATAGCAGCAGGCTGTGGCTGAGCTGGGAGAGTCTACCAGTGTGCATCATTCTTGGAGGAGTGAGACACAACACAAAAGAAAAAGATGAAAAAAAGAAAATTCTCAAATAAGATGAAAAACTACAGACTCCATCCCAAGAAAAGAGTCAAGTGCTTAGCTCAATCAGATCTGATCTTGAGTCTAGAGTTGATCACAGAATAGGCAGTTATGCTCCTAGAAGTCATGAACATAAAAGCACATTGTAGATCTGGAAATTATTATGTATTTTAGAAAGGACAGGCATAGAAGAGAAGCAAAATTGAGGGTAAATGTAGGGAAAGTGGCTGGAAGAGATCGTAGCTGTCACTGAAGGTCACAGTCAGCAGCTCAGGTCATTGCCCTGTAAATAACAAGAAACCATTAGAGATTTAAAGCTGCAAATTTACTTTGTATTTTAGAAAAATGACTTTGGTGGTAGTATGGAGAACTGGAGAGTGAGATGTCAGACAGATGCTGTTGTGCTGTTAAGCAGAGGCATAAGCCAGAGCTGGGCTAGTGCAGGTTCATGAGGACGACAGAGTGCAGTGCAGACCTGGGTGTGCTGTAGGAAGGAGAAAGAATCAGGAAAAACCCTGGACTGGGAGGCACTGGAGGGGATGCTGGGAGGTGATGGGCTGTGGTACGCAGTTACATAAATGTTAAATCATTCTCAGCTTCCTTTGCTTTCCCCCAGGGTTTCCTGACTTCCTGTCTTCTCTTCTTTTCTCGTCTCTCCTCTCTTCCTGCTTCCCTTCCTTCTTCCCTCCATCTCTCCCTTCTTCCCCCCACATTCAGTAAGCTTATGAAGTCTTCCCAGTATATTGGCACTGCCCCAGGCACATGACTGAATGATATATGTTTTCATATTGGAACTACTACTAATGGCAATTTTCTTTGTAGGTAGTGCCATAATTTCTGTTATATTTCTAAAAGAAAATTTGAGAGCCTCGGATTTACTAGGTGAGTAACCTTTTAATTCATGTATTATAACACCTCTTGATCCATAAATACATACTACCTTTAAAAATTACATACTTAAAAACAAAAGTTAATGAAGAAGATGCAGATCTCACTTAGGGGTGAGTATAATGTCTGTGGCCACTCCCTGTCTCTTCTAACAAGAGCTTCCATTTCATCATGCCTGCTGAAGCTGTTATTGACAATAACAAATTGTTATTTTGCAATATTGTTGTTGCAAATGTTGTGATGCTTTTATGAACATAATAAGATTCAAGGAAAACATCTGCAGTGTCCTATTAGAATACTTTATTTGAAAGTTCATATTTGCTATGTTATTGTGTTTCTACTGCTTAAAATCAAATGTCACAAAGTATTAGTTCCATCAAATAGTACCTGCTTGTATTTAGTGCCTCCCAAAGGTAACCTACATATTGTTTCTACAAATTTTTATTTAGCATGATTGAGAAGAAGGCTTAGGGGGTTAAGTGTTCTCTGTGCTGTCATAAGGACCTGACTGTCCCTGGCACTCACAGAAACCCTGACTAAGCTGCATGCTGAGGAACTGAGGAGGCAGAGGCAACCCCTGGGGTCTTCCTGGCTGGCAGTCTAGCTGAACAGAAACCTCCAAGTTCAGTGAGATCCTGCCTTGAAAAATAAAGGATTCCACATCTAAGGTTCAGGGAGTATTCTAGAGGAGAGGACAGAAAAACTGTAAGAGCCAGAGGATTAGGGAGTCTGCTGTGAGATTGTGTCTCCAAGTGATGTCAGAAGCTACACCCATAAAGTCTCGCCAACATGACTGCCCAAGCATGAGCTGAAGAGGATTTCAATACATGCCAGAGTAGACAGGGAAAAACCCACAAGGCCTCAGCCCTACGTGAACTACAGGCAACTAAGGACTTGCTGAGGGCAGGAAAAATAGACATTCCTGGGGAGGTCACACGAACCCTTATCCAATACTAAACAGTCAGTGCTGAAAGCTACATGTGAGTGATGGGACACCAACTGAGCAGGTTATATCTAGGAAAAAAAATATATATATACCCACATAGATATTTGTGTATGTGTATACACACACACATATATATATATACATATATGCATGAAATAACAAGTAATGAAAGAGATGATGAATTTGGAAGGGTTTGGAGAGAGGAAAGGGAAAGGAGAAATGTGATTATATTATAATCTCAAAAATAAAAAATAAAAGAGAGAGCCCTTAGAGGAAGGCAACCAGATTTCAACCTATGCACCCACCACACAGACATACACCACACCTAAATAATTGTTTTAAAAATAAAAACAAAGTAAGTTTCTTTCTTTGGAAATATAGTTATTAATGGAAATTAACAGTGACCTTACTGGTTGTAATAACAATTTCTATTATATAGCAAAGCTATCTTGTATCTTTTGTTGGGAATTACTCATAAGAATTATACAGGTCCATGTGTTTTTCCTTGGTAAAAAACTGCCATATTTCTTCTGATATATGTAAATGCAGATACTTTATTCACTTTAAACAAAGCAACGCCTTCCCTCTTCCAAGGAGTTGGTTTTGTTTTGTTTCATTTCGTTTTGTTTTTAATATGAGCTCTGGACTTAACAACAGTTGTGGTATGCTGAGTGCACACACACACATACACACACACACACACACACACACAAACCTCCTTGTTTTCCTTGAGTATAACAACTTGAAAGTATCTTCACTTTCTCCTTTCACTTTGGTTTGATTCTGCTGGGAGAGTTTTCAGTCAACATTGTCTAATTTTTCATAGTTAAAATGTTTTTCTAAATGCATTTATATGAGATTGTATCTTTTCCAACATTATCCTTCTTCCAACAACATCCTTTTTATATGTTGTATTTTATAGGATCATTTGGGAAAGTCATATGAAATGAGAACTAACAGCAACCAACATAACATGTAGGTTTTAAAAGCTAAAAAAGAAGGTGGGGTATATTACTTTTCTTATTTATCAAATGTCATGGGAAAACTTCAAATCCTTTCATCTGACACCTGCCATCTTTTGTAGTTAATAGATGGTTACTGACTAAATTTACCCAGTTTAATAAATTTACCCAGTTTAATAAGATTGTAGCTGGGTAATAAAGGATTTCCTGTCTTGACTATTACTGTAAAATTGTTTTGACTAATAGTGATAAAGAGATAATTATGATTGAAATCTTGTTCTAGTTTTTTTTTCTGTTTCTGAGTTTAAGATATATATATATATATATATATATATATATATATATATATATCAACAAACACAACTTTAAGGGAGAGACAGTTTCCTTGGGTAACAAATCCACACTATAGTTCATCACTGGTGCCACAGATGATCACAAGGGCAGGAACCTAAGGCAGCTAGTCACATCCACAGCCAAAAGCAGAGATTATACATGTACCAGTATTATACCTATGACTTGTTTTTGAAAAATGCTTATTTATATAATTTATCATTGAGAGTAAATTATTTCTGGTCAGTGATTGAGATGTACACTTTTAACTGTTAACTTGACACAACCTAGAATCACCAAAGAAGAGAGTTTCAGTAAGGGACTGTCTAAATCAGGTTAGCCTGTGAGCATCAGTAGAAGACTGCCTTAACAATACTTACTGGAAAAACTGGCATAGACCAAATGTAGGATATAGAGGGGTACTCAGGAACTCAGTAACGAACACAGCAGGTGAGCAAAGAATAGAATTGGTAGAGCTAGACAGGTAGCTCAGCAGTTAAGTTTCTTAAGCAGTTAAAAGTGTTGCTTCTGTAGAGGACCCTGGATCAAGTGCCAACATCTACACGGTGACTTACAACCATCCCTAGCTCCAGCTCATAGGGATCTGGTACCCTTTTGAAGGACACAGATATACATGCAGCCATGAGCTTTACAAACATAAAATAAATTTTTAAATTGTTCAAAAAGGAATAGAGAAGTAAGAAAAGATCCTCTTCATGCCTGTACTGCAACTACTTCCTAAAGAACTTGGGAGAGAACAAATGGGAGACCTAATTATTGGGACTGGTAAAATAGAAACAATGAAGTCACAGATCAACTGAGCATTACTAAGAGCAAAGAAACAGTCTTCTTCCCATGGATTCAACTTTGCTATGTGCACTTTACAATGTGTGGCCACTTTGGTATTATGTTGAGAAATATAAACAATTCATACCATAATTAACATAATTACTATGATCAGCACCATTCCCAAGAGATTTCCAGAAGATAATACTAATAATCTAATATGAACTTTGGGTTTCTGTTCATCCTTGAATGGACGGTCTGCCACAACACTCCATACCCAAATACCACTGGGAAAGAGCTGGTCTCCCAGGAGTGCCAACACACCTGTGAGCATAGGTAAGACCACCACTTCTGTTCAAATTCCTGGTCAAAGAGGGACCTGCCCAGAGCCATCAGGACACAGGAACCAAGGAACACCTGGGGACAGGATCCTTCAGGTTTTCTTCTGCACCATGGAGCTGACCCTGTGCCAAAGCTCTTCATACCCAAATTTCTCCCAAAGAAAACTCATCTCCCAGGAATACTGACTCACAGGCTTGCAGGAGGGACAAGCCACAATCAGAGACAGCAAGACCAGCTAACATGAGAGATAACCAGATGGTGAGAGGCAAGGGCAAGAACATGAGCAACAGAAACCAAGGCTACTTGGCATCATCAGAACCCAGTTCTCCCACCACAGTGAGCCCAGGATACCCCAACACACCAGAAAAGCAAGACTCTGATTTAAAATCATATCTCATGATGATGATAGAGGACTTTAAGAAGGGCATAAATAACTCTCCTAAATAAATACAGAAGAACAAAAGTAAACAGGCAGAAGCCCTTAGAGAGGAAACACAAAAAACCCTTTAAAAAAAATTACAGGAAAACACAACCAAACAGGTGAAGGAATTGAACAAAACCATCTTGATGTAAAAATGGAACTAGAAATAATCAAGAAATCACAAGGGGAGACAACCCAAGAGATAGAAAACCTAGGAAAGAGATCAAGACATATAAATGCAGGCATCACCAACAGAATACAAGAGATAGAAGAGAGAATCTCAGGTGCAGAAGATACCATGGAAAACATTGACACAACAGTCAAAGAAAATGCAAAATGCAAGAAGCTCCTAACACAAAACATCCAGGAAATCTAGGACACAATGAGAAGACTAAACCTAAGGATAATGGGTAGAGAAGACAGTGAAGATTCCCAACTTAAAGATCCAGTAAATATCTTCAACAAAATTATAGAAAAAAACTTCCCTAACCTAAAAAGAAGAGATGCCCATAAACATACAAGAAGCCTACAAATAGATTGGACCAGAAAAGAAATTCCTCCCTTCACATAATAGTCAAAACACAAAATGCACAAAAGAAAGAATATTAAAAGCAGTAAGGGAAAAAGGTCAAGTAACATATAAAGGCAAACCTATCAGAATTTCACCAGACTTTTCACCAGAGACTATAAAAGCTGGAAGATTCAGGGCAGATGTTATACAGACCCTAAGAGAACACAAATGCCAGCTCAGACGACTATACCCAGCAAAACTCTCAATTACCATAGATGGAGAAACCAAGATATTTCATGACAAAATGAAATTTACACATTATCTTTCCACAAATCCTGCCCTACAAAGGATAATGGATGGAAAACTCTGATAAAAGGAGGGAAACTACACCCTAGAAAAAGGAAGAAAGTAATCTTCTTTCAACAAACCCAAAAGAAGATAGCCAAACAAACATAAAAATAACATCAAAAATAACAGGAAGCAACAATCACTATTCCTTAATCTCTCTTAACATCAGTGGACTCAATTCTCCCATAAAAAAACATAGACTAGCAGACTGGATATGTAAACAGGACCCAGAATTTTTCTGGATACAGGAAGCACACCTCAGTGTCAAAGACAGACACTACCTCAGAGTAAAAGGATGGAAAACAATTTTTCAAGCAAATGGTCCCAAGAAACAAGCTGGAACAGCCATTCTAATATCAGATAAAATTGACTTTCAACCAAAAGTTACCAGAAAGTATAAGGAAGGACACTTCATGTTCATCAAAGGAAAATTGACCAAGAAGAACTCTCAAGTCTGAACATCTATGCTCCAAATGCAAGAGCACCCACAATCATAAAAGAAACTTTATTAAAGCTTAAAGCATACATTGCACCTCACACAATAATAGTGGGAGACTTCAACATCCCATTCTCATCACTGGACAGAGCACAGAAACAAACTAAACAGAGACCCAATAAAACTAACAGAAGTTATGGGCCAAATGGATTTAACAGATTGTTCTGTCTGGCCAGTAGATCACAACCTGGGTTCTAGCCTGGAAAGGCATTTTGGAAACCCGGAAGAGAAGAGGGGCTGGGCTGCACGAGATAAGGAAGGAACCAAGACAAAGATCTCTGCTCAAGGTTCAATTTTTACTATTTCAGCACTCCATTATGAAGGAAAGGGGAGGGGCCCAATTCCCGCCAAATAATCTTGGGGTCCAGTAGCAGGGTGATCACGTGATGGCTTCGGAACATCAAAGCAGCAGCTTCCAGCGGTGGGCGTGGCAGAACGATTGAGCAGGAAGCTCCATCCAGGTGTAAACAGTGGAACCATTAAGGCTGGGGGAGGGGAGGCTACAACAGATAGCTATAGTTCATCCTAAAACAAAAGGATATGCCTTCTTATCAGCACCTCCTGGTACCTTCTCCAAAACTGACCATATGATTGGTCACAAAAGAGGCTTTAACAGAGATAAGATGATTGAAATAATCACATACATCCTATCAGATCACCATGAACTAAGGCTGGCCTTCAATAGCAACAAAACAACAGAAAGCCCACATACACATGGAAGCTGTACAACGCTCTAATCTATGGTAACTTGGTCAAGGAAGAAATGAAGAAAGAAATTAAAGACTTTTTAGAATTTAATGAAAATGAAGGCACAACATACCCAAGTATGGGACACAATGAAAGCAGTGCTAAGAGAAAAACTCATCAGTCTGAGTGCCCCCAAAAAGAAACTGGAGAGAGCATCCACTAGCAGCTTGACAGCACACCTGAAAACTCTAGAACAAAAAGAAGCAAATTCACCCAAGACGAGTAGAATACAGGAAAAAATCAAATGCAGGGCTGAAATCCACCAAGTAGAAACAAAAAGAACTATACAAAGAATCAACAAAAGCAGGAACTGGTATTTTGTTTTCTTTTGTTTTGTTTTGTTGAGAAAACCAAAAAGAGAGATAAACCATTAGCCAGACTAAACAGAGGGCACAGAGACAGTATCCAAATAACAAAATAACAACAGAAACTGAGGAAATTCAAAAAAATCATCAGATCCTACTACAAAACCCTATACTCAACAAAACTTGAAAATCTGGATGAAGTGGCCAATTTTCTAGACAGATAGCAAATACCAAAGTTAAATCAGGATCAGATAAACCATCTAAACAGTCCCATAATGCCTAAAGAAGTAGAAGCATCCATTAAAAGTTTCCCAACCAAAAAAAAAAAAGCCCAGGACCAGATGGTTTTAGTACAGAATTCTATCAGACCATTATAGAAGACCTAATACCAATATTCTTCAAACTATTCCAGAAAATAGAAACAGAAGGAACACTACCCAATTCATTCTATGAAGTCACAGTTACACTAATACCAAAACCACACAAACTCAACAAAGAAAGATAACGTCAGACCAGTTTCCCTTATGAATATCGATGCAAAAATACTCAATAAAATTCTTAAAAACTGAATACAATAACATATTAAAACAGTCATTCACCATGATCAAGTAGGCTTCATCCCAGGGATGCAGGATGGTTCAATATACAGAAATCCATCAATGTAATCCACTACATAAACAAATCAAAGGAAGAAAAACACATGATCATTTCATTAGATGCTGAAAAAGCATTTGACAAAATTCAAACATCCTTTCATGTTAAAAGTTTTTGGGAGCCGGGCGTGGTGGCACACGCCTTTAATCCCAGCACTCGGGAGGCAGAGGTAGGCGGATTTCTGAGTTCGAGGCCAGCCTGGTCTACAAAGTGAGTTCCAGGATAGCCAGGGCTATACAGAGAAACCCTGTCTCGAAAAACCAAAAAAAAAAAAAAAAAAAAAGTTTTTGGAAGATAAGAAATCCAAGGCCCATACCTAAACATAGTAAAAGCAATATAGAACAAACCAGCAGCCAGCCTCAAACTAAATGGAGAGATACTTGAAGCAATCCCACTAAAATCAGGGACTACACAAGGCTGCCCTCTCTCTCCCTATATATTCAATATAGTACTTGAAGTCCTAGCTAGAGCAATTAGACAACAAAAGGAGATCAAGGGGATACAAATTGGAAAGGAAGAAGTCAAAATATCACTATTTGCAGATGATATGATAGTATATATAAGTGACCCTAAAAATTCCACCAGAGAACTCCTAATCTGATAAACAGCTTCAGTGCAGTAGCTGGATATAAAATTACCTCAAATCACTGGCCTTTCTCTATACGAAGGATAAACAGGCTGAGAAAGAAATTAGGGAAATGACACCTTTCGTAATAGTCACAAACGATATAAAATATCTTCATGTGACTCTAACCAAACAAGTGAAAGATCTGTGTGACAAGGACTCCAAGTCTCTGAAGAAAGAAGTCAAAGAAGACCTCAGAAGATGAAAGGTCTCCCATGCTCATGGATTGGCAGGATTAATATAGTAAAAATATCCATCTGCTGAAAACAATCCACAGGTTCAATGCAGTCCCCATCAAAATTCCAACTCAATACTTCACAGAGTTAGAAAGAGCAATTCTCAAATTCATTTGGAATAATAAAAAACCCAGGATAGCAAAAACTATTCTCAACCATAGTACTTCTGAGGGAATCATCATTCCTGACCTCATGCTGTACTAGAAAGCAATAGTGATAAAAAAAAACTGTATGGTATTGGTACAGGGACAGGCAGGTGGATCAATGCAATAGAATTGAAGAGCCAGAAATGAACCCACATTCCTATGGTCACCTGATCTTTGACAAAGGTGCTAAAGTCATCCATAGAAAAAAAGAGTATTTTCAACACCTGTTGCTAGTTCACCTGGCGGTTAGCATGTAGGAGATTGCAAATTGATCCATTCATATCTCTCTGTACAAAGCTCAAATCCAAGTGGAATAAGGACGCCACATAAAACCAGATACAGTGAATCTAATAGAAGAGAAAATGGGGAAAAGCCTCCAGCATATTGTCACAGGGGGAAAACTCCTGAATAGAACACCAATGACTTATGCTCTAAGATCAAGAATCAACTAATGGGATCTCATAAAATTGAAAAGCTTCTGTAAGGCAAAGGACACTTTGAATAGGACAAAAAGGCCACCAACAGATTGGGAAATGATCTTTATTAGAGGGCTAATATCCAAGATATACAAAAAACTCAAGAACTTAGACTCCAGAGAACCAAATAACCCTATTAAAAAACAGGAACAGCGCTAAACAGAGAATTCTCAACTGATTAATATGGCATGGCCGAGAAGCACCTAAAAAATGTTCAGGGGGCTGGTGAGATGGCTCAGTGGGTAAGAGCACTGACTGCTCTTCCGAAGGTCCTGAGTTCAAATCCCACAACCACATGGTGACTCACAACCACCCATAATGAGATCTGATGCCCTCTTCTGGTGCATCTGAAGTCAGCTACAGTATACTTATGTATAATAATAAATAATATCTTTTTAAAAAATGTTCAATATCCTTAGTCATGAGAGAAATGCAAATCAAAACAACCCTGAGATTCTACCTCACATCAGTCAGAATGGCTAAGATCAAAAACTCAGGTGACAGCAGATGCTGGCAAAGATGTGGAGAAAGAGGAACACTCCTCCATTGTTGGTGGGATTGCAAACTGGTACAACCACTCTGAAAATCTGTCTGGCAGTTCCTCAGAAAATTAGACATAGTACTGCCTGAGGACCCAGCTATACCACTCCTGAGCATATACCCAAAAGATGCTCTAACATATAATAAGGGCACATGTTCCACTATGTTCAGAGCAGCCATATTTATAATAACCATAAGCTGTAAAGGACACAGATGTTCCTCAAAGAGGAATGGATACAGAAAATGTGATACATTTACACAATGGAATACTATTCAACTATTAAAAACAATGACTTCATGAAATTCTTAGGCAAATGGATAGAACTTGAATATATCATCCTGAGTGACATAACTCAGTCACAAAAGAACACATTCAGTATGTACTCATTAATAAGTGAATATTAGCTCAAACGTTTGGAATATCCGAGGTCCATTCACAGAGCATATAAAGCTCAAGAAGAAGGAAGACCAAAATGTGGGTGCTTCAGTGCTTCTTAGAAAGGTGAACAAAATACTCACAGGAAGAAATATGGAGACAAAGTGTGGAGCAGATACTGAAGGAAAGGCCATCCAGAGACTGCCCCACCTGGCAATCCATCCCATATACAGACACCAAATCTGGTCACTATTGTGGATAATAGCGGGAAGTGCTTGGTGAGAGAAGCCTGACAGTGCTATCTCCTAGAGGCTCTTGCCAGAATCTGACAAATACAGAGGCAGATACTCACAGCCAACCACTAGACTGAGTGTGGGGTCCCTGATAGAGGAGTTGAGGGGGTTTGTATCCCCATGGAAGGAGCAACAGTGTCAACTGGTCAGGTATCCTTGAACTCCCCGAGCCAGGACCACCAACCAAAGAATACACATGGAGAGACCCATGACTCTGGCCACATGTGTGGCAAAGGATAGCCTCGATGGACAGTACTGGAAGGAGAAGTCCTTGGGACTGAGAGTGATCAATGCCCCAATATAGAAGAATGCCAGGGAGGGAAGACGGGAGGGGGTAGGTGGGTAGGGGAGCACCCTCACACAGGCAGGGAAGGAGGGATGAAATAGGCAGTTTCCAAAGGGAAAACCTGGAAAGAAGAAGACATTTGAAATGTAAATAAAGAAAATATCCAATAAAAAAAAAAAAGAAAAGAAAGTCTAACATGAAAGGTAGAAGCACCTTCATCACCACACACCAAGAAAACATCAAAATAGAGCAAATTAAATCATATTAATCCTGCGATCTTTTGATGTATGCGTGTTAACAAGCAGCCTGTGTCTCTTAAACATTTTTTTTGGCCAGGTACTATGATGCATTTTACATTGAATAGATTGTTTAACTGTGGGAATAACCCATTTCCAGAAGCAAACTGGATCTCAGAAAGATTAAGTAACTTTCCCAGGGTCACATAATTGGCAGGTGACAGAGCAGTGTTGTAACCATGGCAACTTGACAAAGCAGGAGCTTTGGTCTAGGATATGCTCCTAAAGCCATGCAACATGTGAAGTTATTTAAATACATTCTTTAAGCTTTAATTTCCTCATCTTTAAAAGTCATATTCTATTACATATGAATGTGTATATTAAAATTCTTAGAACAGGGCCTATCACATAGTAAGTACTGAAAAATATTAACCATTACTTTTGTGACTACTAAAATCACTACTACACACTCAAATCAATCAGAGGAAACCCCAGGACCCACTTGAGTAAAGTCAACACAGCTCTCGTCTGGAGCATTGGTTTGCTTTGGTTTTCCTTTAACTGAGTACTTTGGTGGGGATGGCACTGTTAAGTGACCTTTATTTCACGCCACAGTTGAGAGAGAGCAGTTCTTACCTTTAATGTGTTATCAGTGGAAAAGAGGGGTCATCCACTCCACACCTTCTCCTTCAGCAAGCAATGCCGGGAGATGATCACTACCTAAGATGGACTGACTCCCTCAAACTGGGAGTCCAGGGAAGTTTGTCCCACCTCACTCAGTAATGTGCTTTTTCCTTATGCCTTTGTTACTTTTGCTCTTTCTGTTAAAAGCTAAGAATGCAGGGTTTTTTTTTTTCTTTTAGATGAACAAAAACCAAACAGGGGAAAAAGTAGCTAGTGGTGTTTTCTTAAAGGTTAGCATATGTGCACACTAAAAATTAAATTGTCGGATTGTGAGAAGGAATATCATTTATTTTTCCCCTGCTTCAAACAAATGAAAGTTTGTGTTTCATGATGGAACAAATGAAGATTTGAGACCATGTGGAAACAAGCTGAACTAATTTATTGCCAAATATTGCTCTCTGGCCATAAAGCTTTTCACCACTAGCCTCAAAAAATGACCTCACAAAAGCCTCATCTGAAAGGATTCACCAGCCATTATTAATTAACTCACTGACAGGCTTTGGCCCCTGCTCTGATTCTTAGTGGATTAATAATTTTATTTTAATGATTATTTTTCCTTTTAAAAAAGGAAGGAAGGAAGGGAGAGAGGGAAGGAGGGAGGGAAGGAGGGAAGGAGGGAGGGAAGGAAGGAAGGAAGGAAGGAAGGAAGGAAGGAAGGAAGGAAGGAAGGAAGGAAGGAAGAAAACAAACACCAGACTCATCTACGGAAAGTACCCAAGGAGCTGAAGGCATTTTCAGCCCCTCAGGAAGAAAAACAATATGAACTAATCAGTACACCCAAAGCTCCCAGGGACTAAACCACCAACCAAAGAAAACACATGGTGGGACTCATGGCTCCAGCTGCATATGTAGCAGAGGATGGCCTAGTGGATCATCAATGGGAGGAGAAGTCCTTGGTCCTGTGAAGGCTCTGTGCCCCAGTGTAGGGGAATGCCAGGGCCAGGAAGCAGGAGTGGGTGGGTTGGGGAGCAGGGTGGGGAAGGGATAGGGGATTTTTGGAGAGGAAACTAGGAAAGGGGATAACATTTGAAATGTAAATTAAGAAAATATCTAATAAAAAAGAAAAAGGAAGGGAGGGAGGGAGGGAGGAAGGGAGAGGGAGGGAGGGAGGAAGGGAGAGGGAGGGAGGGAGGGAGGGAGGAAGGAAGGAAGGAAGGAAGGAAGGAAGGAAGGAAGGAAGGAAGGAAGGAAGAACGAACACCAGACTCCTCTCTTTCCTTCACCTAGCCAAAACTATAGTGTTTTTCTCTTCTCCATCAGTCATCAAAAATAGCAAATCTAATAGTCTCTGAAAACTACATTGATTTAGTCCCAGATAATAACATCATCAAAATATAAATTACAGTAAACTCCTCAGCACTCCCCAGAGACCAGTAACTTAATAGTTCAAGTACCTACAATGGTTTCCCTAGGTTGATAGTGAGACCACTTACTTTCCTCCTTCTCACCCTCTGCTCCAAGATCAGCAAGCACAGTTGGGTTCATTTGTCTAGAATACAAATCCAGCCAAGTGAAGTGCCATTCTAGTTGAGAGGACAGAGTGCCATTTTGATTTCAGAGCAGCCTCAAGACAGGAAGTCTTTCTGATGGCAAGTCCAGGACTACTTAATACCTGAGCCTGAAGAACCTGGATTCAATTGCTCCCATAGTATTAATTAATACAGTTCATTATTCCAGTATTCCAAGAGAGTGTTCCTTGGATTCTTGTCAATCAAGAGATAATGCAGTGACCAAAAGAACTGTTTAGATTAAGGTTAGCTGAAAATTTTAAAACTGAAGGCTGTCAGAAGTCAGGGCAAGACTGGGAGTTACAAAATTAAAGCTTAGAATTTTAATTAAAATAATAGTAATCTGGTAAACAGAACATCAGCTGAAGGACTACATATATCCATCTTAACCTGGTGGATAGAGGAGGCAGCAAACAAGTCTGCCTGATTCCAGGCTCAGTGCTTCATCCCTAAGTGTCTCCAGAAGACATGTGGCAGACAGAAGCCAAATGTCAAGCATTTCCCAAGTATAAAACACTCCTCAAAATACTACTACTTCCGAGCAATATAAGTGGTCAAATACGTCTAGAAAGTAAGACAACTTTGTTGTCTTCTGGGTGATTCATAGTTAATGTCAACATATTGGTCACCTGGGCAGTCTCCCAGAAAAAAGATCTACTCCAGTTATCTCACCTCTTCCCAAATATATTTGATGTCTTAGAAATGTTTATTGGTGGGGCATAAATCTCTTTAAACTTGTTATAAGGAACACCCATTCGGAGATACTCTCCTAAAGGAAATTTAGGGTTAAAATACCCTGAAACTAGATTTTCTGGCTACCAAGTCTGCTTTGTGATACAGCCACACCCAGCTCATTATATGGGCACTAGGAATTTGAATTCAGCTATCATATTTGAACAACAAACACTCTTCCCACTGAACTGTCTTCCCTGCTCCTTTTATTAAACTATAATATTTTTAGTATCACCACATTTTAATATTGATCACAATATTACTTTCATGTCAGCCATTCTGGTCTATAAAATAATTAGTTTGTACTTTATAAAGATTACCTTCCTCCTTTCCAAAACAATTGGTCTCCCTACTATAAAAAGCAAGGATTAGCTTGTTTTATTGTACAGGTTTACAGGGAAAAAAATATCATTATTTGTATATTATATCAAGCTGCATGGGGAACAACCCACTGTGAATTTGTAAGAGAAATGAATTTCTTTTGCCTATGTAGAAGGGAAGGGTTTTTATTAAAGATAAGGAAGAGAGAGACAGAGACAGAGACAGAGACAGAGACAGAGACAGAGAGAGAGAGAGAGAGACAGGGAGAGGCTCTACAAAGCAGAGTCTACAAAGCAGACTTGGTAGCCGGAAAATCTAGTTTCTCCTCAAGGGCCTGGTTTGGTTTTTGATTGGTTGGTTTGGTTTGGTTTGGTTTGGTTTGGTTTGGTTTGGTTTAGGTCTTTGAAGGGTCTTCCTCCACCACCACAGCTATTTATAACTCCCTCCAGACCAGCCCATCAGCAGGGTACCTGACAGGCAGGAGAAAAAGCCCAAAGACCTTTGTCTTAAACCATCAGACTTTTGTCTCAGAGCAGGAATGTGAGGAAGAAGCCAGGCATCTTAGGAGTTTACCATTTTCATCTAGTCATTGCCTCTCTCCCTCATTGTCAGTTCTCCCAAAGACAACTGACTTTGACTTAATGAGGAAACAAAATTGCCGTAGGTTAGGGCATGAGGAAGGAGGCTGGGTCACATCCCTGAACTGGGGTATCACCCATCATCTATACTCAGTGATTTTTGTCCCCTCTGATCCTCAGATCTCAGAGCTCATCCTTCAGGTCTCAGGACTAGCTGTGGCCAGAGGCCCAGTGCTAAGATGTGTTACTCTATTCTCTTTGTTACATTGTTTCCTTCCTCCTGTTTTGTTTTAGAATCAATGGAGAAAGGTCTTCCCCAAACAGTCAAGAATCCAGCCAATTCTTTCCTGCCAATGCCCCCCTCCACTGTCAAATTGGATTAGTGCCTCTTTATAGATAGCCTCATTTGTCTCTAGGCTATCCTAAGAGAAATACAATTTTAAATGAAGTTTTGGGGTGAACTCAGCTGACTCACAGTAGGCAGTCAATATACTGAAACAGGTCTATCCCAGGCTATGTCTAGCATATTCAGCTGCCTTAACTGGCCTCCTGGAGAGCTACACTTTCCATTAAAGGTTTGATGGCTTAATTCATATTTAAAGATGAGACTGTTCCACCTGGATGAATAATTTGCCTGAAGTAAGAGTGAATTTTAGTTTTTCAAGGCAAGATCCCAGCCTTGACCAGAGATACAGTGGGAGCACACCCATGTAGCCTGCTCCCTTGAGCTTCAATTCATGACTCCTGACAAGGCCACAGAAGGTGAACAGCTAGTCTCCTAAATTAGAAATCTGCCTCTTTCAAAAGACTAGACAGAGCATCACTCTGAAATAAAATGTAGCAGGAACCGATGGCTCAGGCCACTGGTAGAAAAGGCTATGTTACAAAAACATTTTTTTAATTTTAATTAGGTATTTTCTTCATTTACATCTCCAATGCTATCCCAAAAGTCCCCCATACCCCCCCCCACTCCTCTACCCCCCCCCACTCCCACTTCTTGGCCCTGGCATTCCCCTGTACTAAGGCATATAAAGTTTGCAAGACCAATGGGCCTCTCTTTCCACTGATGGCCAACTAGGCCATCTTCTGATGCATATGCAGCTAGAGACACAAGCTCCGGGGGGTACTGGTTAGTTCATATTGTTGTTCCACCTATAGGGTTGCAGACCCCTTTAGCTCCTTGGGTACTTTCTCTAGCTCCTCCATTGGGGGCCCTGTGATCCATCCAATAGCTGACTGTGAGCATCCACTTCTGTGTTGCTAGGCCCCAGCATAGTCTCACAAGAGACAGCTATATTAGGGTCCTTTCAGCAAAATTTTGCTAGTGTGTGCAATGGTGTCAGCGTTGGGAGGCTGATTATGGGATGGATCCCTGGGTATGGTAGTCTCTAGATGGTCCATCCTTTTGTCTCAGCTCCAAACTTTGTCTCTGTAACTCCTTCCATGGGTGTTCTGTTCCCAATTCTAAGAAGGGGCAAAATGTCCACACTTTCATCTTCGTTCTTCTTGAGTTTCATGTGTTTTGCCAATTGTATCTTGTATCTTGGGTATTCCAAGTTTCCCAGATGCCCCTCAACAGAGGAATGGATACAGAAAATGTGGTATATTTACACAATGGAGTACTACTCAGCTATTAAAAAGAATGAATTTATGAAATTCCTAGGCAAATGGATGGACCTGGAGGGCATCATCCTGAGTGAGGTAACCCAATCACAAAAGAACTCACATGATATGTACTCACTGATAGTGGATACAAAAACATTTTAAGGAAGTGTGAGTGACTTCAACACTTTTAAATCCTTATGAGAAGCCGAATAACCCCTAAAGAAGACAGTTGCTTATTACCTTAAATAATATAAATAAGCATGAAACCATAGATTGTCATCCTAGCACTGAGGAGTCCAAGGTCAGGCAGGCCTATAGTCTCCCTAAGGAGACCCTGTCTCCAAAGACTACCAACCAATACAACAAAAAGTGCAGGTGGCATAAAACAAGCAAGTATACATCTATTAGAAGACAAAGGTATCCTGAGGTAGCCACAATTAAAATTATTAAGGATAAAGGATAAGTATGCTGCTGTGAGGTTATCCTCTTGACTCACAGTAATTGGAGGCTCAATTGAAGCCACATATATGAGAAGCAATTTTGAAGGGCTAGTTGTAAAGTATTGAAAATGAAGTCGAATAAACCAAACTACCTTCAAATGAGGGAGCACTGAGCAGACTTGAAAGAGAAAGCTTGCCTTACATCTTCACGGTGTTGTGAGAGAGACTAGAATGAGAAGCAGTTTCTATAGTGTGCTCCTGCTTACCTGAGAACAGCAAAGCTCACGTGCAGGCAGCTCTGGAAGAGGGAGCCTAGCAAGGAATCCCAGGGCTGACTGCTGGGCAGCAGCAACCTGCTGGGCCTGCGGACTGATGGGCTGACGGCAGCCTCGAGCCAGTGAAACACTTGGCTTTCAGCAGACCCTATATGACCCTCTGGAATTTTGTATCGTGTGAGTGTTACCAACTCCACATTACATCACAGCATGGGAAAGTTAGTGGGAACTGGGTCATATAAGGTGAGAAGAGAACTGTTGATAAAGGGACGTAAAAGCCAAATCAAATTTGGACCGAAGAGAGGAACACTGGAAAGCCCTGGGGCACTTTGAAGTGTGCCCCGAAGGTTCATGCTGCTTTATCATATCAGGTCAGAAAACTCGTTTTTAAAAACTTTCTTCCTCTTAAGAACCTAATTTGAAATAATCCTTTGTTTTACAAAGAAAAAGACATGACTGGCCAATATTTTCCTCAAGTTCACATGTGTGCTTTTTATTACTTTGCATTTAGTACAGTGTTTAATAATGCATATATTTTTATTTTTAAAATTGTCACTAGAAATAGCTCTGAAAATCATGTATATATAATCTTGTCTTCACAGTATATTATAAGATAAGTAAGAGGAAACTTATCTGTAGCTTTATACTACACTAAATAGATTATTGTCAAGCTTATGTAACATTAAACACTATTTATTCTCATAAACTGAGTTCAAAACCTAGACCACGTAGTTAAGAGGGGTAGAAAATCAGCATCCCAAACTGAGAGACTTTATAGACAGACCAGATGATCCAGCTTCATCCAAGGCTGTTTGTAAACTATATCCACAACAGAGATGTACTGGGTGGATTAAAAAAGAAGAAGAAAAGGAAAAAGAGGAAGAGGAGGAGGAAGAGGAAGAAGAGGAGGAGAAGAAAGAAAGAAAGAAAGAAAGAAAGAAAGAAAGAAAGAAAGAAAGAAAGAAAGGGAAAGGAAAGGAAAGGAAAGGAAAGGAAAGGAAAGGAAAGGAAAGGAAAGGAAAGGAAAGGAAAGGAAAGGAAAGGAAAGGAAAGGAAAGGAAAGGAAAGGAAAGGGAATTTTTCAACTGTAGTTCTTGGAAACAGCTACTTAGATAAAATTTTCTCAGGCTGCTAATTATATATAAATAGGATTGTTTTAGTACTTTACATAAAGGCCTGCCCTCCCTTCCACCCCTGCTGTTTCTCCTGTGCACCTACCATGGTTGTGAGTAATGATAAAATCATGACCAGATAATAATTAAGTTTATGATGTGCTCTATCTTTACTAAGCTAACCTGGGATTCTAGATCCTAGGGAAGTATTGGGACTCTACAGTGAGGAGGTCCCTCTCACCACATTTACTTCTGGAAGGACTGCCATCAGTGACAGCAGTTAAAGTGACCATTGCTGAGTTTCAAAGTCTAGCTCACCCAAGCTCACAGGCTCCAGGAAGCAGTGAGCAGAGAGCTGGTCATCATGAGGTGGACTTCCCTACCCTCGAGTCTTGGCACATCCATCTACTAGAGATGGACCTAGATCTATGTATGTAGATCTGCTGTGTAAGTCATGGTGTGGAAACAGTATGACTGTGCCCTAACCTCTCAGTATGTGCGTGTTCTGATCTTCTCTGTCTTTGCGGAAACTTCTTTGAAGAAGATAGGACTCACCTGCAACAACAGAGAAAGTCTGAAGTTACATCATGCTCTATCTACTCCCTGGCTTTTATTCTCCTTTAAGGATGTGGTGTTCTTTAGGGCTAATTTGATGACGTGTTTTAATGGGACCACTGGGGCTGCCGGGGGTGGGGAGGAATGGCCTCCATTTTAACAAATAGCATAACCGGTGATGCTTATATCAAGAGAAGCTTTAAGGTACCCATGCTGGTAAGGCAAACCGGTAATCACAGTATTTAGGAGACTGAATCAGGAGAAGTTGTGAGTTCAAGGCCAGCCTATATTACAAAATGAGTTCCAAATCAGGTAAGGCTACATAGCAAGACCCTGTCCCAACTGGAAAGAGGAAAAAAGGAAAAACTTTAATTGTTTTTTAAATTCGGTTTGTCTTTTCTTTTTTATTCGAAGGTATGACACTAGCATTTGCAGGAACATATTTATTGGTGAATTTTGCTCCAAATATCACCCAGGCTATCTCAGCAAGAACAGTACAGTATTACTTTGTTGGCTGGCAATTCCTGGTCTATGTGGTAAGAGTTCTAAATATTTTACTGTTTCTAAAGTATATTATCTAGACTATTGGTAGCTACAGTGTTAAGAAACCCATGGAACCCTTTCTTTTCAACACGGTGATTCACTAAAGTGTAAGTGTACCTGATCAGTAGTGAAGGATGTGAGCTACTAAGTCACTGTTGAAGCATCTTCCCAAAAAGTCCTCATTGAGGTCAAAGCAATAGCAGTGGTACAGTTCCAAGGGATGTGAGGAAAGAAAGGGGAAGGACAAGGAGGGGGCGAGGGAGGGGAGGAGGGAAGAAGGAGAAAGGAGGGAGTCGGTGCACTAGGTCCTTGAAGACATTAACTGAGGTGTTTATTTGATACAGTGGCTTCCTCTGGTAAGTATAAAGGACAAATTGGATTGAAGCAGTAGATATGTGACTTACTACCGAACGTAGGTAAGACTGGAGAAAAAGAACATTATAGAAAGGGCAAGTATAGGAAAAACTGGAATTGTCTGAGCATTTAGTTTGGCAAAAATCTTATAAATTTGATAATAAAGAATCAAAAGCTAGAGACTCATACTAATTCTGGGACTTCTTATAATTATAGTGACCTCAGAAAGGTACCTGATACAGTTCTCTGCTGAAAAAAATTACCCTACTCTACAAATGTAGTATGAAAAACATGGTGTGGGTGTTTACAGGTTTTACAGGTGACCTTTGCCCCCAAGTGTAACACAGGCTCCTCTCACAGCCATCTAATGACAAGCATTCTCTTTTTGTTGTTGTTGTTGTTGTTGTTGTTGTTGTTGTTGTTTTGAGACAGGGTTTCTCTCTGTAGCCCTGGCTGTCCTGGAACTCACTTTGTAGACCAGGCTGGCCTGGAACTCAGAAATCCGCCTGCCTCTGCCTCCCAAGTGCTGGGATTAAAGGCGTGCGCCACCACTGCCTGACTGTCTCACTATCTCTGACACAATCATGACCCCTGGAACACAAATATCTATAAATATTCTCTACTGTCTCCCTCTTTATTCCTTCTCTTACACCATGGAAAAGTAACTAATTTCTGTGTTTAAATATTCATTTACTATACACTATTAACTAATCATCCTGTAGCCTTCCAAGACACCCACTTTCTAGCTCTTTCTCATTTCTCATTACATCTAGCATATCTCTTTCCATATACTGCTGAGAAAGACCAGAGGGAGGAAGGGAGAAAACATGGGGAAAGGGAGAGGCAGGGGGCGGGGGGAAGAGAGAGAACGAGAATGAATTCATGACCTTGGTGCAGTGTCTAGTTCATGCCCATCTGGAATGCCTCCCTTTAATGCCTCTCGGTATATTGTACATTTCTTTCCCTCTCTGAATAATCCATCCATCTCAGGCTCTTTGTGAGCATCTCCTCCTCTGTCAACTGCCTATGTCTATTTATATCATATGTGCTGCCAATTAGTTTTCTATTGCTGTGGACAAAAAGCAAGTGGGGAGGAAAGGGTTACTTGGCTTACAGTTTACAGTACATGACAAGGAGACTACGTGAGAGTTCAAATCAGGAACCTTGGATAGGAAATGAAGATGGAACATGGAGGAACAGAGGAACTCTGCTTACTGGCTTGCTTACTGTTTGCTCTCAACTTACTTTCTTACACAAAGCAGATCACCGCCCAGGGGTGCAACTACCACACTGGCCTGAGTCACTCAGATCAGTCATTACTTAAGAAAATGCCTCCACAGACATGACCCTAGAGCAAACTGATAGACTACTCTTCAATTGAGGTTCCCTCCCACACAACTCTAGTTTGTTTCAAGTTGATTTAAAAACAAGCAAGCAAGCAAACACCTACCCAGCACAGAGGCCATTGTTCACACAGCACCCTTCTTGCTGTCCATACCCACCTCTCCTTCCCAGTCCTCCTGACTCCTCCGCATTCACTCCCTGTTCATTCATTGCTCATTGTGTCATGAATGTTCCATAGCTTCCTCAAATGCAAATATCAGAATCTGAACCCAGTATTTTGCTACCAAACTCTCATCTTTTCTGTGTCAGTCTGCCATATTGGAAAACCAAGCTACCCCTAATGCTTCTTACAGCTCTGTTCTTCACTCTCCATCCTTGCATGTTATAAAGTCTCTTGCTCTTGACCCCTCTTTTATTTTCCCATTGCCATTGCATTAATCTGAGCTGTCATCATCTATTTCTAAGGCCATGCCAGCAGTGCCTTAAGAAGCACAGTCTCCCCTACTGATTCTCATCAGTACCTCACCATAGCAGCAGGCATCACCACAGCTGCAGGCATCACCACAGCTGCAGGTGTCATCCCTTCAGCCACATGACTACTCAGTACCATTGTGCCTGTGGTTCCTCTGCCTTCTCTGACGTATAACCCCTTCAGCTCCCTACAGACTTACCCTCATGGATGTCATTCTGATACAGCCTCTTCTGTGGAAATATTACAAAGCTGGTTTCTCCATTCCCTACCTATACTTTTTACAGGTCACATTATGACTTAATCTATTTATCTGTCCTCTATTCCAGCAATTCCCTGTCAGAGGAGAGCAGTCAATCAGACAGCCCATCGCTTGATGTTCTACCTAAAGAAACATGATAGCCATGGTTTCATTCTCATGGACTGCATTTCCAACCTTTCACTTCCCAATACCTTCTAGCCCTGCCCTTGCCTTAGTTCTGAGCACTGAGCTTCCCAACTCAAGTTGATCTTTCCAGGACCTTCATAGTCTGTACCTTCACTCTGCCCATTCATTTTCCTATGTGTCCATCATAGTGGTCATTTAATTTCCACTGCTTTCATCAATCAACTCTAAACACTAGAAGGAGCTTTAATCTCTGAATTACTTCTCCTTAAACTTTATGGAATATGTCATGGTAGTGCAGGCTTGAAATCTGACCAACACATTACAACTTTTTGCCTACAGGCAAAACAAATGCTTCATTCAGTAACAAAAGAGTGACATAGCCTGTGACCGGAAAATTAATAGCCTGAGTTAGATCCTCTGGAGATTAAAGATGCAGCAAGCCTTCTTTCCTGGAATAAAGCTCATGGTTTAGTTATGACACATCTTGTATTGTTTTTAATACCAGAGAATACATCTGAAGCAGGCAAACCTGACTTTATAAATGTTTGCTTTTCTTTCTTTTTTTTTCCTTCATGGTACTGGAGATTGAAACCAGAATAAGTAGGCAATTTGCTACTACTGAGATGTTGCCCTGCCCACAAACAATGTATTAAGCCTACTGGTGGACAAAAATACTCTAAAATTAATTACATTTTTCTATTTTCTAAAGCTAACTCTAATATTTTTAATCTTTGAGATGTGTGTACATATGTACAGTTGAGTACAGCTCCCTGTCCTCCTCAGCTCCTCCTAGTTACACTATCATCCCAACTCTCACAGCTAAATGGCCTCAAGCTAGCTCTTACATTTAGTTATTTACTCATTCATTCAACGTATTATATAGTATAGTATAGTATAGTATAGTATAGTATAGTATAGTATAGTATAGTACATATTGTAATCTAGATAATAGAAAGGAATTCTTATAGACAAACTTTATAATCCTAGAAGAGACCTCTACTTCCAAAAGCCATATTATATTAATGAGGTCTATTTCAAAATAGATTCCACACAGAAAAGTTTAACTGCTTCCAGATATTTGTAAGATAGTTTAAAATAATTCTTTAATAATAGTTACAATTGAGTAGAACTTTAATTATTAGGGAACCTTTATACTAATGTGGAATCTAATCTAGAATGTAACTGCATCTCTAAGAACTATAGGAGTGATAAGCTCTATGCTAACACCTTTGAGCTGAATTTTGGGTTAAATATATTGAATATCTTAATAGTCAATGTTCAATTTTCAGATGTGGTAGATTAGGTGGGGTTGTTATTGTTGTGTTTGGTGTTTTGTTTTCACAAAGGTTATAATTACATTATTTTTTTTTGAGCTAAGTGTGGTGGCACATGAGTGTAATGAGAACACTTGGGAAGCCTAGGCAGAAGGATAGAATGCTCAGGGCCATGCTGGAATCCTTAGCAAGATCCTCTCAACACTACCCCCAAAAGACTCATTTGCCCAGTGATTAATGAATGACTAACAAGTCATTCATATGTTTCTGTATTACACCAAGTGTAAGTACAGCATCTGAATTGCTTTTCAGGACTGATCAGAATCACAAATCAAGTTAATAAAGATATTCAAAAGTCTTAATCAGTTCTGCACGTTCCACCAAGGCATTGTAAAGTTACATAGACCATCTCAGCTCTCACTTATGTTCCTATGGACCATGGTGCCTGTGTTACGTCCAGTTCTCTGTGGAAGTGGATGCCTTGTCACAAGGCCAGGAGCCTACCCCCTGCTTGGTGCCCTTGTGCAGGAAAGGAATTTGAGAATTCTGGTGTCACTGACCAGGGGAGAAGGACATGCTGTCTGTTCAACCACTGGCCCAGCTTTTCCAGGCTCCTCTGCCACAGAGGAATAGCTCTCTTCAGCAAAAACCTGTCAAAAAGTCACAGCTAAATGGGGTCTCAAGCTCAGAGTAATTTGTAAAGATATAGAACACGTCCCATGAGGAATCTGCCATGTGTGTAAGTGAGCTAACAACTTGTGACCTTAATTTAAGGAAGGAGAGGGTTTGGTCTCCTTAGTCCTGTATGTCCTGTTTGGCCAAGGAGCTGTAGAGCCATTCCTTGAGCAACCCACCTGTTAATATGTTCTTTGCAGCCACCCTAGGAAGCCTTAGGCCTCAATTACATCACACTCTTTGGCAGCTTGGTGGTAGCTGTTTGGCCCACCCAGACTTTCCAATAAACTCAAATTGAAATCTCTGTTCTGAACATAAAATCCTTCACACGGTAATCTACACAGTGCTCATTTTCTTTCCTCAAATCAGCAGCAGCATGGGCCAAACCTATCATTTGGAACAAATGTGTACCCCAATGCTGATTATTAAGTCTGCAGTTCTGACAAAGCTGACTGAACACCCAACATCTGGTGCTGTCAACTTGGAGGAAGAAAACTGTTTCTATTAAACAACTCTTGCATGAGATCCCTTTGCTCTGTTGTCTAGATGAAAACAACACTGTTTCTGCAGCAGGATATGGACAGTGAACCACTCTGACAGAGCAGGCAAGGCTTGTGCACAGTTCTGGTCTCATTCTACACTTCACCTGTGCAGCAGTCCTATGCGTGGGAACATTGTCTTCTTCACCTCCCAAAAGAAGAAACTGAGGCATAGGGAGAGGTTCAGTAGCTTGGCCAAAGTCAATGAATACAAATTCAGAGAATCAGAACTCCAAGCAAGACTGCCTTTCTCTGGTGGGCACACACACTTGAACATGTCACTGAACTGCCTTTGCAAGTCAGTCCAACTGACTACCAAGGGTCAAATCTACCCACAGAGAATTTTGACAGAGCCTATTTCTGTTAGACAAAGAAGTCGTTTTAATGAAGGAAAGAAAGAAAAAGGATGGGACTGGGCAGATGGTTCAGTGATTATAAGCACATACTGTTCTTGCAAAGGACTTCAGTTCCTAGCACCCACTCCAGTGATTAAACAACCACCTATAATTCCATCTCCAAGAGATCTACTCTCTCCTTCTGACTTCCATGGCACTCACACTCAAGTACAAACACACACACATGTACAAGCATGCACACATATGCACACACAAACACACACATGTACCCACTCACACCAATGCACACACATACACAACACATACACACACACATGTACGTACGTACATGCCAATGTGCTCACATACACACATGCACACACGAGTGTACACATAAACACACACATGTATATACATACCACACACAAAGAGGAAATGCACTCAGACTCAAATTGGTGAGTCATACTGTTCTTGCAAAGGACTTTGTCACCTGCTTTGACACATCATCTCCTAGACTACCACTGACTCCTTTAGAACCAAACTGGGGTAACTAGTACATAAAATTCTAGTTAGATTCAAGAACCAGTTAAGAAACTTCTGAGTACACACCTTTAATCCCAGCACTGTGGAGGCAGTGGCAGGTGGATCTCTGTGAGTTTAAGGCCAGTCTGGTATACATAGTGAGTTCTAGGCCAGGCTAGCCAGGGTTATGTAAAGAGACACTGTCAAAAAAACAGAGAGGTGGGAGGGAGAGGAGAGAGGACAGAGAATGAGAGGGAAGAAAAGAAAAGAAAAAAGAAATGAAATTCTGAAACCAACTCAGAAATTTTATCTTAAAGATATTCTTTGGAAAGAACTTCATGTATCAAAACCTGAATCAGTTTTCTATGAACTCCATAACAATTTGCCACACACTGGGCAGCTTTAAACAATAGAAATAGATTGCCACATTACTTGCCAGGGCCTCCAGAAAGGAACCTGTCCCTTCCCAGCTCCTGCAGGTCCTTAGTAGTGCTTGGCTCAGGCTTGCCCAGTCAGGGCTTCTGCTTGAGTCGTCCAAGCTCACCTCCCATTTCAGGCCCATAGCCTTAACCACAGCTTTAAAAGCCCAGTGACAACGCCATAATGTAAACAAATGTTCTGGGTGTTTAGAACGTGGGCCCCTGGCTGGGTGCCATTAGTCAACATGCCGGAAGCAGGATCCTTTAACACACCCCACATACACAGCAAGCCTCAGTTTCCTCACCCATGAAATGAAGATAGTCACAGTGTTCACCTTCTGAGCATGGAAGTTGGTGATTTGGTGTAAGGAGTGTGGTGCACACTGGGTTCACAGACCAGTCAGCAATGAGGCTTCTCCATGGAGTGCCAGAACCCACGGAGCCACAGGTGGCTAGCACTTCAGAGGAAAGTGTATACAAGGATAGCTGTTGTTCATACTTGAATATTTTCCCTGACAACTGGGTGACCTCTTGACACATGGTAGAACCCAGTGCCACTATAGGCATTCTGTGGATAATGAGAATTCATGCATTATTTGTTCTGAAGCTGCAGAGAGCGAATCTGAGAAGGAAAGAAAATCTAGAGCAGGCATGAAGCAAAAGTTCCATGCTCCATGTCATGGCAAAGGGCCCTCCATCGCCTGGTAATGATCAGGTGAGAACCGGATCCCTGCACCTGCAGGACACTGGGCTAAAAAGGCCTTCCTGGTTTTTTGTTTTGTATTGTTTACTTTGGGGGTTTTGTTTGTTTACTTGCTTTTTAACTTTTTTAAAATCTTTTTTTAACCTCTTGCAATTTTTACATTTATTTTTTATTAGATATTTTTCTTTATTTACATTTCAAATGTTATCCCCTTTCCTAGTTTCCCCTCTGAAAATCCCCTACCCCCTCTTCTGCTCCCCAACCCACCCACTTCACCTTCCTTGCCCTGGCATTCCCCTATACTGGGGCATAGAACCTACAATGTGTGAGTTCTCTACTACATGTACACCTGCATGTCAGAAGAGAGCATCAGATCCCTTTATAGATGAGCCACCATGTGGGTGCTGGGAATTGAACGCAGAACCTCTGGAAGAACAAGTGCTCTTAACTGCTGAGCCATCTCTTCAGCTCCAAGGCCTTCCTATTAAAGGTGGAAGGAGACCGGGACACCCAAAGGTCAGAAATGCAGTCCTTCTGTACAGATTGGTAGAGGAACATTCTGGGCAAAGCACAGAGCTGTCTGAGAATAACAAAGAAATAGAGGGAGTGATAGAAGAGGAAATGGGGAGAGAGCAAGGAAGAGCAGGAGAGAACAGGGTTGGCACAGAGTGGCCCATCTGTGAGGTCTCCAGCAGAAGCTAAAGATTATCATCCAGAAGAAATGTGGTCTTTAACGTACAAAGAATAGAAAGCCATAAGAAATCCAAGCAAAAGAATGGCTGGATCTAATTTATTTTTTCACTCCCTGAATCAGTTTGGATGTATCTCATGCATACTTGTTTGTTTGTTTGCTTTTGGTTTTCTCTGAATCTGATTTACTTATTTCTCTTAATCTATTGATTTCTACTCATTTTCCTGCATGTTCTTTATAGATAAATAAGTTCTGGGCTGCTCTCTTAGTGTGGCTTTATTGCTGTGAAGAGGCAACATAACCATGGAAAATGTTATAAAAGAAAACATTTAATTAGAGCTAGCTTACAGTTTCAGAGGTCTAATTCATTGTCATCATGCCAGAAAACATGGTAGCACTCAGGCAGTCATGATGCCGGAGAAAGGTGCTGAAAGTTCTTCAGTCCTGATCCGCAGGCAGCAGCAGGACACTGTGTGCCACACTAGGCCTGGCTTGAGTGTAGGAGACCTCAACACTGCCTCCACAGTGACACTCCCCCTCCAACAACACTACACTCCATGGGCCACACATTCAAGCACATGACCCTATGGAGCCTATTCAAACCACCACAGCTGCCAAACAGTAGAAGTTTTGAAAGGTAAGAATGGGGCCAGGCAGTGGTGGCTCATGCCTTTAATCCCAGCACTTGGGAGGCAGAGGCAGACAGATTTCTGAGTTCCAGGACAGCCTGGTCTAGAGAGTAAGTTCCAGGACAGCCAGGGCTACACAGAGAAACCCTGTCTCAAAAAAAAAAAAAAAAAAAAAAAAAAAAAGAAAGAAAGAAAAAAGAAAAGAAAAGAAAGGTAAGAATAGTCAGACAAAATGGAAGACAACTGCAGCCATGCAAGGAGGCTGGCAGAGGGCAAAGGAGGAAGGAGCTGGGAGCCTCTGCAGTGGGCATGGCTACAGGGAAGATTGTCCAACGTAGCACAGCGTGTCTGCTCAGCACACACAGGGACAGGAAACAGTTGGAGAAATGAGACTTGAGTGGCAGGGAGCCAGGCCTATCGAGCTAGGCTTGGCGTCACTGGTGGGTAGGTGGTATTCAAGCACTGTGGATGACTGAGGGTCCTGACAGTACCCTGCATTATAGTCGGCCCTGGGACTCTCAGTCACCCAAACCTTCATGAGAACCACTGCAAATTCAAACACATACTTGGGGCATCTTGTGGACTATGTAGAGAAACTTACTCTTTTTTTTTTTTAATCTTTTTTAATTTTTAGATTTTAGAAATCCTAGTTTTCTGCATCCTTCTGTATTTCCATAAAAGGAAAGGAATGAAGCACATTGTGGTCCTGCTCACCCTGGTGGCACTCCTTGGTAAGAACCTGCTGTGTGTCCTTTGTCAGAGGACAACCCAGCTCTTTCTCGCTGTTTCTATTTTCAAACTCTGACTCTGAAAAAGAAAGTCTAAATCACACAAAGGATACTTTGCACATCATTTCTCAATTTGTACATATTTAGTTCTTTTAAAAATATATTTAAGTTTTTTGTCTGTTGGTATTTTTTTTCTCCCAGAGAATTTGAAGTTTTTCTTTTTAAAGAGAATAATTGAAAATATTAAAAGGAACTAATGAACTTAATTTGGGTACAAACTTGCTTAACAATGTCTATCATGTTTACATTTTTAAACTTAAATATGGTTAAATTGAAACATAAGGACGAAGAGCATGAGTTTCTTAAACACGAGTTCCTTCATTCTTGGTTACTTTTTGTCCCATCATCTCCTGGCAGGATTAGAACCTGAAGCTTAGATAACAACTGTGTTTAATGTTTTCCTTTGCCCCTCTTCTCACATCTCTCTTGCCCTTTCTCACATGTTTATACCAACACAGGAGAGCTCCCTACACATTCTGAGTAATTTTCTTCTAATACTTTATTTAGAGCTCTTCTTTGTCATAAGAGGCAAGACTTAATTGCATTGACACTGTTGCATAAGCTGTGCCTCATCACAAAGATGGCCAAGTTCTCCCTGTCCCACCTCACGCCTTTGCCCTCTCTGTGGGGGTGGAGGATTTGTGTTTAGAACAGTTGCTTTTGGAAACAAATGCACCCTGCACAAAACACAACCTGCAGGGGCTTTGGTGATTAAGAAAAAAACAAAAACAAAAACAAAAACAGATGGGGGACCTTATATTTGTTTCTTTTCAAACTACCAGGCAGGGAGACAAGAAGCAAACATAACAGAATTAAGGTCATATATGTCAGCTCTGAACATAAGTGTTTTAAAAGTTTTGAAGAAGAGAAACTCTCAGATTAATCTCAAAATGGCTCTGAATTGGATTCAGTCCATGTGCATGGGTACAGACAGCTCTGTGTGAGTTATTGAAATAGCCATACACACATGCCTGCTTCCTTCCAATGCCCCCTCCTTCCTGGGTGTCTACACCTACCATAGTTAGCACTCACTACTAAAGCAGGAACCTCCCTTAGGACCATCTACCTCTGTGATCCGCCTGCAGATATGAAATGCTTTGAACATATATACATATATCTTTACCTAGAGCTGGGTAACTTATGCCTGAAGTAGAAAGAATGCAGGTATCATGGTTTACTAAGTTAAAAAACGAGGCAGATAATAATAAATGTAGCAAGCAAGATGATTCTGATAAGAAGATGTATGGTTTAGCTGAGTGTGGTGGTACACATCTTTAATTCTAGCTCTCAGAAGGCAGAGGCAGGTGTGGATCTCTATGAGTCCAAAGCCAGCCTGGTGTACATAATGAGTCCCAGAACAGCCAGGAATACGTAGTGAAACCCTGTTCCAAAAAAAAAAAAGTCTAGTCAAAGGTGTATCATCTCTAATATGCTACGGGGAAATCTCAGAAATCTACATTCATAGAGAGGTAAGAGGAGGAGGAGGAGACTTGTCTCTGCTCTTGGAAGATAAAAAGACATAAGAATGTTTTTAAAAGGTTTGAAGCAGGAACTCAGTGGATGATCCCAAGGTCTCCAGAGGAATCTCCACACAGCAGGTGCCCTAGCACACCCAGGATCTTAGGATCACTGAGGAGAGTTGGCCTCCAGAGAGGGCTCTGACCCTGGGACTCAGGTGAGAGTGCCATCTTGTATCCCGGTCTCTCAGAGACCAATCCGAGCAGGAGAGCACGTGGGCCACGGGAGCAACAGAGCTTCTTGAACAGGGGACCTTCAGGCCTTGAGCTTCAGCTAAGAGGTGAGTTTGAACTGCAGACCCCTGTGGACCTTGCCTGCAAGAGGAGAGCTTGCCTGCAGAGAGTGATCTAAACACTGGGACTCAGGAGAGAGTTGGAGTCTAAGTTGTGCTGACAGAGGCTAACAGAATAACAGGAGGAACAAGTTCCTGCCAGAGACAGCTAGAACATCTAACACCAGAGATTTCCAGATGGCAAAAGGCAAATGTAAGAATCTTACTAACAGAAACCAAAACCATTCAGCATCATCAGAACCCAGTATGCCCAACACAGCGAGTCCTAGATAACCCAACATATGCGAAAAGCAGGATTCAGATTTAAAATCATATCTCATGATGCTGATAGAGGATTTTAAGAAGGGCATTAATAACTCAAAGAAATACAGGAGAACAATGATAAACAGGTAGAAGTCGTTAAAGAAGAAGCACAAAAATCCCTCAAAGAATTACAGGAAAACACTGCTAAACAGGTAGAAAACCTTAAAGAGGAAACACAAAAATCCCTCAAAGAATAACAGAAAAACACAACCCAACAGGTGATGGAATTGAACAAAACCATCCAAGATCTAAAAATGGAGGGGGAAACAATGAAGAAATCACAAAGGGAGACAACTCTGGAGATAGAAACCCTAGGAAAGAAATCAGGAATCATAGATGCAAGCATCAGCAACTGAATACAAAAGATGGAAGAGAGAATCTCAGGTGCAGAAAATTCCAAAGAAAACATGGACACAACAATCAAAGAAAATACAAAATGCAAAAAAAGATCCTAACTCAAAACATCCAGGAAATCTATGACACAATGAGAAGAACATACCTAAGGATAATAGGTATAGATGACAATGAAGATTTTCAACTTAAAGGGCCAGTAAATATCTTCAACAAAATTATAGAAGAAAATTTCCCAAACCTAAAGAGAGAGATGCCCATGAACATACAAGAAGCCTACAGAACTCCAAATAGACTGGACCAGAAAAGAAACTCCTTCTGACACATAATAATCAGAACAGCAAATGCACTAAACAAAGAGAGAATATTAAAAGCAGTAAGGGAAAAGGGTCAAGTAATACATAAAGACAAACCTACTAGAATTACACCAGACTTCTCACCAGAGACTATGAAAGCCAGAAGATCCTGGACAGATGTCATACAGACCCTAAGAGAACACAAATGCCAGGCCAGGCTACTATACCCAGCAAAACTCTCATTTACCATAGATGGAGAAACCAAAGTATTCCATGATAAAACCAAATTCACTCAATATCTTTCCATGAATCTAGCCCTTCAAAAGATAATAACAGGAAAACACCAATACAAGGAAGGAAATTATGCCGTAAAAAAAAGCAAGAAAGTAATCCTTCAACAAACCTAAAAGAAGACAGACAAAGAACAGAATCCCAACTCTAACAAAAAAAAAAAAATAACAGGAAGCAACAATTACTTTTCCTTAATGTCTTAATATCAATGGATTCAATTCCCCAATAAAAAGACATAGACTAACAGACTGGCTACACAAACAGAACCCAACATTTTGCTGCTTACAGGAAACCCACCTCAGGGAAAAAGACAGATACTACCTCAGAGTGAAAGGCTGGAAAATGATTTTCCAAGCAAATGGTCCAAAGAAAAAATGGAGTAGCCATTCTAATTTCAAATAAAATTGACTTCCGACCAAAAGTTATCAAAAAAGACAAGGAGGGGCACATCATACTCATCATAGGTAAAATCTTCCAAGATGAACTCTCAATTCTGAATATCTATGCTCCAAATGCAAGGTAATCCGCATTCATTAAGGAAACTCTAGTAAAGCTCAAACCACACATTGCACCTCACACAATAATAGTGGGAAACTTCAACACCCCACTGTCATCAATGGGCAGATTCTGGAAACAGAAACTAAACAGAGACACAGTGAAACTAATAAAAGTTATGAAACAAATGGATTTAACAGATATCTACAGAACATTTTATCCTAAAACAAAAAGATATACCTTCTTCTCAGCACCTCATGGTACCTTCTTCAAAATTGACCATATGATTGGTCACAAAACAGGCCTCAACAGATACAAAAATATTGAAATTATCCCATGCATCCTATCAGATCAACACAGACTAAGGCTGATCTTCAATAACAACATAAATAATATAAAGCCAACATTCACATGAGAGCTGAACAACACTCTACTCAATGATAACTTGGTCAAGGAAGAAATAAAGAAAGAAATTAAAGACTCTTTAGAGTTTAATGAAAATGAAGCCACAACCTACCCAAACTTATGGGAAACAATGAAAGCAGTCCTGAGAGGAAAACTCATAGCTCTGAGTGCTGCCAAAAAGAAACTAGAGAGAGCATACACTAGCAGCTTAACAGCACACCTAAAAGCACTAGAACAAAAGGAAGCAAATTCACCCAAGAGGAGTAGATGGAAGGAAACAAATTCAGAGCTGAAATCAACCAAGTGGAAACAAAAAGAACTATTCAAAAAAATCAACCAAACCAGGAGCTGGTTTTTTGAGAAAATCAACAAGATAGATTAAACCCTTGGCCAGACTAACTAGAGGGCACAGAGACAGTATCCTAATTAACAAAATCAGAAAGAAAAAGGAGATATAACAACAGAACCTGAGGAAATCCAAAACATTACCAGATCCTACTACAAAAGGCTATACTCAACAAAACTGGAAAACCTGGATAAAATGGACAATTCCCTGGACAGATACAAGATACCAAAGTTAAATCAGGATCGGATTAACAATCTAAACAGTCCCATTCCCCCTAAAGAAATAGAAGCAGTCATTAATGGTCTCCCAACCAAAAAAAGCCCAGGACCAGATGGGTTTAGTGCAGAGTTCTATCAGACCTTCAAGAAGACCTAATTCCAATTCTCCTCAAACTATTCCACAAAATAGAAACAGAAGGTACTCTACCCAATTCATTCTATGAAGCCACAATTACTCTGATACCTAAACCATATACAGACCCAAAAAAGAAATAGAATTTCAGACCAATTTCACTTATGAATATCGATGCAAAAATACTCAATAAAATCCTCACAAACCGAATCCAAGAACACATCAAAACAATAATCCATCCTGACCAAGTAGGCTTCATTCCAGGGATGCAGGGATGGTTTAATATCCAGAAATCCATCAACTTAATCCACTGTATAAATAAACTCAAAGACAAAAACCACATGATCATCTCATTAGATGCTGAGAAAGCATTTGACAAAATCCAACACCCCTTCACGATAAAAGTCTTGAAAAGATCAGGAATTCAAGGCCCATACCTAAACATAATAAAAGCAATCTACAGCAAACCAGTAGCCAACATCAAACTAAATGGAAAGAAGCTGGAAGCAATCCCACTAAAATCAGGTACTAGACAAGGCTGCCCACTTTCTCCCTACCTATTCAATATAGTACTTGAAATCCTGGCCAGAACAATTAGACAACAAAAGGAGGTCAAGGGGATACAAATTGGAAAGGAAGAAGTCAAAATATCACTATTTGCAGATGATATGATAGCATATATAAGTGACCCTAAAAATTCCACCAGAGAACTCCTAAACCTGATAAACAGCTTCAGTGAAGTAGCTGGATATAAAATTAACTCAAACAAGTCAATGGCCTTTCTCTACAAAAAGAATAAACAGGCTGAGAAAGAAATTAGGGAAACAACACCCTTCTCAATAGTCACAAATTATATAAAATACCTTGGTGTGACTCTAACTAAGGAAGTGAAAGATCTGTATGATAAGAACTTTAAGTCTCTGAAGAAAGAAATCAAAGAAGATCTCAGAAAATGGAAAGATCTCCCATGCTCATGGATTGGCAGGATTAATATAGTAAAAATGGCTATCTTGCCAAAAGCAATCTACAGATTCAATGCAATCCCCATCAAAATTCCAAATCAATTCTTCACTGAGTTAGAAAGGGCAATTTGTAAATTCATCTGGAAAAACAAAAAACCTAGGATAGCAAAAGCTATTCTCAACAATAAAAGGACCTCTGGTGGAATCACCATGTCTGACCTCAAGCTGTACTACAGAGCAATTGTTATACAAACTGCATGGTACTGGTACAGTGACAGACAGATAGATCAATGGAATAGAATTGAAGACCTAGAAATGAACCCACACACCTATGGTCACTTGATCTTTGACAAAGGAGCTAAAACCATCCAGTGGAAAAAAAACAGCATTTTCAACAAATGGTGCTGGCACAACTGGTGGTTAGTGTGTAAAAGAACACAAATTGATCCATTCTTATCTCCTTGTACAAAGCTCAAGTCTAAGTGGATCAAGGAACTCCACATAAAACCAGAGACAATGAAACTTATAGAGGAGAAAGTGGAGAAAAGCCTCGAAGATATGGGTACAGGGGGAAATTTCCTGAACAGAACAGACTTGTGCTGTAACATCGAGTATCAACAAATGGAACCTCATAAAATTGCAAAGCTTCTGTAAGGCAAAAGACACTGTCAACAAGACAAAAAGGCCACCAACAGATTGGGAAAGGATCTTTCCCAATCCTAAATCTTTTAGGGGACTAATATCTAATATATACCAAAGAACTCAAGAAGCTAGACTCCAGAAAAATCAAATAACCCCATTAAAAAAAATGGGGTACAGAGCTAAACAAAGAATTCTCAACTGAGGAATACTGAATGGCTGAGAAGCACCTGAAAAAATGTTCAACATCTTTAATCATCAGGGAAATGCAAATCAAAACAACCCTGAGATTCCACCTCACACCAGTCAGAATGGCTAAGATCAAAACCTCAAGTGACAGCAGATGCTGCCAAGGATGTGGTGAAAGAAGAACACTCCTCCATTGCTGGTGGGATTGCAAGCTGGTACAACCACTCTGGAAATCAGTTTGGCGATTCCTCAGAAAATTGGACATAGTACTACCGGAGGATATAGCAATACCTCTCCTGGGCATATACCCAGAAGATGTTCCAACTTGTAATAAGGACACATGCTCCACTATGTCCATAACAGCCTTATTTATACTAGTCAGAAGCTGGAAAGAACCCAGATGTCCCTCAACAGAGGAATGGATACAGAAAATATGGTACATTTACACCATGGAGTACTACTCAGCTATTAAAAACAATGAATTAATGAAATTCTTAGGCAAATGGATGGATCTGGAGGATATCATCCTGAGTGAGGTAATCCAATCACAAAAGAACACACATGATAAGTACTCACTGATAAGTGGATATTAGCCCGGAAACTTAGACTACCCAAGATATAAGATACAATTTGCAAAACACATTAAACTCAAGAAGAAGGAAGACCAAAGTGTGGATACTTCGTTCCTCCTTAGAATGGGGAACAAAATACCCATGGAAGAAGTTACACAGACAAAGTTTTGAGCTGAGATGGAAGGAAGGACCATCCAGAGACTGCCCCACCTGGGGATCCATTCCATAAACAGCCATCAAACCCAGACACTATTGTATATGCTAGCAAAATTTTGCTGACAGGATCCTCATATAGCTGTCTCTTGTGAGGCTATGCCAATGCCTGCCAAACACAGAAGTGGATGCTCACAGTCAGCTATTGGATGGAACACAGGGCCCCCAATGGAGGAGCTAGAGAAAGTACCCAAGGAGCTAAAGGGATCTGCAACCCTATAGGTGGAACAACAATATGAACTAAGCAGTACCCCCAGAGCTGGTGTCTCTAGCTGCATATGTAACAGAAGATGGCCTAGTTGCCCATCACTGGGAAGAGAGGCCCTTGGTCTTGCGAAGATTATATGCCCCAGTACAGGGGAGTATCAGGGCCAGGAAGCAGGAGTGGGTGGGTAGGGGAGCAGGGCAGGGGGAAGGTATAGGGGACTTTCCCAATAGCATTTGAAATATAAATGAAGAAAATATCTAATTTTTAAAAAAAAAGGTTTGAGCAGGGCGTGGTGGCGCACGCCTTTATTCCCAGCACTCGGGAGGCAGAGGCAGGCGAATTTCTGAGTTCGAGGCCAGCCTGGTCTACAAAGTGAGTTCCAGGACAGCCATAGCTATACAGAGAAACCCTGTCTCGAAAAACAAAAAAAAAAAAAAAAAAAAAAATGGTTTGAAGCAGACCATGCAATAATTGAATTCTTATCTCCCTTATCCCCTGAGATCAGAGTCCCTTCTTCCCTCTGGTGGATGTTGTTTACAAATGTAGATTCTATAATTGGTCCTTGATAAATTCCAGAAAGTTGAATAGTACAAATCACATTCCCATGAGATAAAAACAGAAAATTATTACAAAGCTAGATACTTATGGAAGTCTCTACCTGTAAGAATGAATAGTTCTGCAGCTGTAAGCACCAAGTGCCAATCCAGCTTTCATTGCAGCACATAGATTCCAGATCACTGTGAAAATAGTCAATGGCTTCAAATGTAGATCAACTAGAGTCAGCTCAAGAAGTTGTTTTAAAGCCGGGCGTGGTGGAGCACGCCTTTAATCCCAGCACTCGGGAGGCAGAGGCAGGCGGATTTCTGAGTTCGAGGCCAGCCTGGTCTACAAAGTGAGTTCCAGGACAGCCAGGGCTATACAGAGAAACCCTGTCTCGAAAAACCAAAAAAAAAAAAAAAAAAAAGAAGTTGTTTTAAAAAGGAGTAAAGCAGTAAAAAACTGTAACAGAAAAGAAAGATGCATCTGAGTAAGATAAAGGCAAATTTTAATGAAATAGAAAACATAAAAACAGACTAAGAATAAACCTAGGAAGCAGATCTTCAAATACAACAAATAAAATTCTTCTTAGGAAAAACATCTCAAACATTAAAAATATATAGGAGAGGTAAATGGGCAGAAATACAGATAAACATATGAATGTATATTTAGTAGCGCATAAACCAATACCTTAGGTTTTTTTTTCTATCTAATACTTAACTCTTTTTGTTAACTATGAAAGAGAGTAAAAAGGTTATTTGCAAACCAGGCCCTAAGGAAGTTGATCTCGACAGTGCCAAGGCCATGTCCTCACACCTCACACCTTCTCACCTGACATGGTTCTGCCATTGGGACCATGTGGACATAGGAAGAAGTCTTCCACTTTTAAAACATGGCCAGACAATGCAGACCTCCAAATCTGAAATATATATATATATATATATATATATATATATATATATATATACTATAGAAATACTATAAACTAATTTATAGAAAATACTATAAACTAATTTCTCTGCCTAATATTGATACAAAAGTCCTAAATGAAGTCAGCCCCAGAACAAGCTGTGCCTATAAGCATGTTGTCTGATGAAGGTAGATTATCTCCTTTGTGCTGTGTAAGATATTTTCACTTGCTTTCCACTTCTGTGTTAATTGTGTTGCTGGAGCTAAGCTTCCTTTGTCAAATTAATCCCATGAAGATGCAAAAAGTGCATTTTATTTGTGTTATATTTACCTAGAAGCAAGTCCAGTGAGTATTCAAACATCTGAGTTAACTGAGAGACCATAATGCTGTGAGAAATCCATTCTAGGAGCCAGGGAGATGCTTCAGCAGGGAAGGGCACTTGCTGCCAAGTCTCATGACCTGAGTTTAATCCCTGGGACTATATGGTAGAAGGAGAGAACCACTCCTACAGGTGTTCTCTGGTCTTCACATGGCATACACATACACATATATATTTTTTGAGATGAAGTTTATATTTAAAAAAGAAACCCATTATCTTTTGTTGTAATTTCAAAATATAAAGACATATATATATATATATATATATATATATATATATATATTATAATGGAACCCATTGCTTTATAAACTAACTTTAAAAATTGCTAAAATAAGTAAAATTAATTTATTTTGATAAGAAAAATCAATATATTTTATCATGTTTATGAGTCAAAAGGGAGTTTTTGAGATTGTTGGTTGAGCTGCACAAACTTTACATTACCAGTGTGCTCTGGGGCTCTAGTGTACAACATGACAACTGTAGTTAACATGATATTTTGTACTCAAAAGTTTTCTGAGAGTAAGTTCTCACATATACACATGAAAGAATAACTCTGTACAATGAAGGACACATTGAACAACCTGAATCTGATAATCATCTCATAACACATGTGAAGATCAAATTGTCATGTTGTATTCATAAATACATGAAATGCTATTTTTCAATGATACTGCAATAAGCTAGAAGAATAAATAAGAAAGTATTACATACTTATCTCAATGTATCTCAAAAGGCACCTTAAAGTTTAATATCTATTCCTGCTTTAAAGAACTGGGCAGTGAAATACCAAAAGGTTATTTCATTAAAGTAACGGAGAAGACAGCGCCTGTGCATGTCTTAATGTCTGGGCATTCTACAGTCATCACTAGTGACTTCTACAAGAAAACAAAATAGTTATGGAAGTCATGGGCAGATTTGAAACTTTTAAGTGTTGTATAAAGTGGAAAAGTAGCACAGACTATACTTCCCTGCACAGGAAGGACATGAAGGACTAGACAGAGGGACTGGACAGATGGCCCAGTGCTTAAGAGCACAAAGCTGTTCTTCCAGAAGACCTGGATTTGAGTCCCAACACCCACATAGTGGCCCACAACCATTTTTGAGGGAATTCTCTTGATCTTATCAGGCATCAGTCATGTAAGTGGCACACAGACATACATGCATGCAAAATACCTATACACAGAAAATTAGAATTAACAAAATTAGAAAGCACCATGAGGCAAGTGAGAGAGAGTGGAAGTGTGTGGGTAGTTCTGTCTTCACTGTACTTCAGATATGGGGCAGGGGAGTCAATAGTTCAAGGCCACACTCAGCTTCAGCTTGAGCCAGCCTGAACTATGTAAGACCCTAGCTCAAAAAATTTTTTGTTTAAGAAAAGGAGAAAAGAAAAGGTGAGAAAAAAGAAGAGGAAGAGAAGGGAAGGGGAAATAGGAGGGCTTCCAATAAATAGATATCTTTGCCTATACCCAGTAATATAATTTCTTTATACACATGCAAACAGAGAGAGAGACAGAGAAACAGACAGAGAGAATTTTCTGAAAGTATTTTTTCTCATATAATAATCCCAATTATGGTTCTATCTATTCTCGGGTTCTTATTTACTCAAGCAGTGTTGAGTATGGATTCCATCTCTTGAAGTGGGCCTTAAATCAAATCAGATATTGGTTAGTTACTCCCACAAGCTTTGTGCCCCATTGCCCTACCATATCTTGCAAGTTGGGATGTAATCTAATCTGAGGACTGGAAACTTCATTTGGTGACAAGAAATGGCCTCTGTCTCCCCCACTACTTGGTGGTTTCATTTCGACCGTCTTCATATATGTATATATTTTAGAAAGCTTCTACTGCATTAGGTTTCCATACTACCTCAAGTACTCCTAATTTTATATAGTTTAATTGTAAATTGATAATGTATAACTATATAAGGTTATGGGATAAAGGGACACTATGACTTTTGAACACTGTTATAATGATCACCTCAAGACACTAAACATAACCTAAACATTGACGTTGTGTGTATGTTGAGATCATTTAAATTTTATTTTCATAGCAATTTCTGAATGTCAATGAAATCTCAGGATAAATCTAGTGGTTTCTGTTATTTTGATGTGGCTTAGGATTGAGTTCTGTTGCACAATGTTGTCAATGACAATCTGTGACCTCATTTCCTAAAAATACAAATCTGAAGTCTCTATGCACAGTCCTGAAGGGTCAGAATGCTGGGGAATCCAGAAACACTACCTTATTCTTAGCACACTCCAGTTGTCAAAGCAAAATTAACAACTGAAATATTGATGGCTTTGATCAGGAGGAGTAAATTTAGTATGCAGTCACCCAGGAATCCTTATGAGTTAAAGAACTAATGTTAAACTGAGTGTCAGATATCAAACACTGGAATGAGCAGGATGCTAGAAAAGTGTGTGGCACGATGAAAGGAATGTGTGTTTGTGGTTGGTGATTAAGAAAATAGAGAAAATAGAAAGACTACCATAAACCATACATTGTGAAGACTTGCATGGTGACAGGCGACTCCTGTCTCCAGAAGGCTTCTTGTAAGGCTGATTCAGAAGCCTCCACACAGCTGTCAACACAGTGATTCCCCTCCAGGTAATTTTCCACAGAAATAGGCAGAATGATGGGCAGATTTATGTTCAAGAAAATTTACCACAGCCTGATTTTAACAGTAAGAGAAAAAAAATGATTCAGTCTAAATATCCAAAAATAGAAAATTGTCAAAATAAATTATACACCTCATACAAAGGCATTCTTGACAGCCAACAAAAGGCTTTAGAATGCTTCGTGGCACAGAAAATACTTAATGGTGATAGAAAATAGGCTCCTAAGTGGTGTAAACAGTATGAGTCACATGTTGTGATCTATTCTTCCTTGGAAACTGTAAGGTCTGCATCTTATAATCTTTTAAATGAACATGTGTACTTTTGTAGAATTTTTTAATTTAAATTTTATTATACTCGCAGTGTCATAAATCACAACTGATAGTATTTTAATGTTTTCCAGCCATCTTTCCTTGCATACATAGGTCTCTAATGTACATTACATTGATACTGTGTCACAATTTTGAATTTCAACCTATTCTCATTAGTCACCCTCCCCTAGCCCAAAAACCATAGCAAAACCAAGTACTTTATAGTACTGAGCACCAGCCAGGAAATAAGTTGCAGAGTTACAGAAATAGCAGCTATCTATAAATCCCAATGTGAGATCAATTACAGAAGGTGTCAGGTCTTTAGCACCTTTGTAAGGAATTCTTGTTTTGTTTGTTTCTTCTTCCTCTTCCTCCTCCTCACCCTCCTCTTCCTCTTCCTCCTCCTCCTCCTCATCCTTCTCTTCCTCCTCTTCTTCATCCTCCTCCTCCTTTTCTTCTTCTAAATGGAACAGTGGGATCAATGCTTTTTTACTAATTACCCTCTGTGAGACCTGGCTGTCCAGACCACAGGGCTCTTGGCACACAGTGCTGCAGTTTCATTCAGTGTTTCAGGAGGAATTTCGAGTCCCTAAACATCTGAACAACAAACTTAACCACCAAGTGACATACAGATCTCTACACAGCTTAGAATCTGTAGATCAGCTATGTGCTGTCTTAATCAGTCTGATATGACATCTGACATCTATAAACAGATCAGGCAAAGAGTTCCAGATGGAGTGATCATTTAGAATTTATCTCATATCTCCTCTAATAATTATGGCTTTTAGTTGAAAGAAAATGCCGAGACACCCGCCAGCTACCCACGACCCCCGCCACAGGATTTTGAGACTGCTGGTGAGTGGAACACAGCTTCTGCTCCAGTCCAATCACGCGGGACCTGAGACTGCTTTGGTTGGGGAGGCAGAAATCCGGCCTACGTAGGGCCACAAGCCTCTTCCGGTCAGAAAAGCACCCGGGTAGCTAGGGCGCAGGGTCGGCTGACACTCGCCAGCTACCCACAACACCCGCCACAGGATCTTAAGACTTCTGGAGAGTGGAACACAGCTTCTGCTCCAATCCAATTGTGCGCTGGACCTGAGACTGCATTAGTTAGGGAAGCAGAAACCGGCCTGAGAAGGGCCACAGGCCTCATCCGGCCGGACCAGCACCAGGGTAGCTAGAGCGCAGGGTCTGCGGACACCTGCCAGCTACCCATGACCCCCGCCACAGGATTTTGAGACTGCTGGTGAGTGGAACACAGCTTGTGCTCCAGTCGAATCACGCGGCACCTGAGGCTGCTCTGGTTGGGGAGGCAGAAATCCGGCCTACGTAGGGCCACAAGCCTCTTTCGGTCAGAAAAGCACCGGGGTAGCTAGGGCGCAGGGTCGGCTGACACTCGCCAGCTACCGACAACACCCGCCACAGGATCTTAAGACTTCTGGAGAGTGGAACACAGCTTCTGCTCCAATCCAATTGCGCGCGGGACCTGAGACTGCATTAGTTAGGGAAGCAGAAAACCGGCCTGAGTAGGACCACAGGCCTCTTCCGGCTGGACCAGCACCGGGGTACCGCCAGCTACCCACGACCCCCGCCACAGGATTTTGAGACTGCTGGTGAGTGGAACACAGCTTCTGCTCCAATTTTTAAACAGTGACAACGACAACAACTAACCCCAGAGATTACCAGATGGCGAAAGGTAACCGTAATAATCTTACTAACAGAAACCAAGACCACTCACCATCATCAGAACCCAGCACTCCCACTTCGCCCAGTCCAGGGCACCCCAACACACCGGAAAAGCTAGACACGGATCTAAAAGCATATCTCATGATGATGGTAGAGGACTTCAAGAAGAACTTTAATAACACACTTAAAGAAATACAAAGGAACAATGGTAAACAGGGAGAAGACAGTAAAGAGGAAGCACAAAAATCCCTTAAAGAATTGCAGGAGAATACTGCTAAAGAGTTACAAATCCTTAAAGAAAAACAGGATAACATAATCAAACGGGTAGAAGTCCTTACAGAAAAACAGGAAAACATATCCAAACAGATGATGGAAATGAACAAAACCATACTAGACCTAAAAAGGGAAGTAGACACAATAAAGAAAACCCAAAATGAGGCAACACTGAAGATAGAAACCCTAGGAAAGAAATCTGGAACCATAGATACCAGCATCAGCAACAGAATACAAGAGATGGAAGAGAGAATCTCAGGTGCAGAAGATTCCATAGAGAACATCGGCACAACAATCAAGGAAAATGTAAAACGCAAAAAGATCCTAACTCAAAACATCCAAGAAATACAGGACACAATGAGAAGACCAAACCTACGGATAATAGGAGTGGATGAGAATGAAGATTTTCAACTCAAAGGACCAGCAAACATCTTCAACAAAATTATAGAAGAAAACTTCCCAAATCTAAAGAAAGAGATGCCCATGAACATACAAGAAGCCTACAGAACTCCAAATAGACTGGACCAGAAAAGAAATACCTCCCGACACATAATAATCAGAACAACAAATGCTCTAAATAAAGATAGAATACTAAAAGCAGTAAGAGAAAAAGGCCAAGTAACATATAAAGGCAAGCCTATCAGAATTACACCAGATCTTTCACCAGAGACTATGAAAGCCAGAAGATCCTGGACGGATGTTATACAGACACTAAAAGAACACAAATTCCAGCCCAGGCTACTATACCCAGCCAAACTCTCAATTAACATAGATGGAGAAACCAAAGTATTCCACGACAAAACCAAATTCACACATTATCTCTCCACGAATCCAACCCTTCAAAGGATAATAACAGAAAAAAACCAATACAAGGACAGGAACCATGCCCTAGAAACAACAAGAAGGTAATCCCTCAACAAACCTAAAAGAAGACAGCCACAAGAACAGAATGCCAACTTTAACAACAAAAATAACAGGAAACAACAATTACTTTTCCTTAATATCTCTTAATATCAATGGACTCAACTCCCCGATAAAAAGACATAGACTAACAAACTGGCTACACAAACAAGACCCAACATTTTGCTGCTTACAGGAAACTCATCTCAGAGAAAAAGATAGACACTACCTCAGAATGAAAGGCTGGAAAACAATTTTCCAAGCAAATGGTAGGAAGAAACAAGCTGGAGTAGCCATTCTAATATCTGATAAGATTGACTTCCAACCCAAAATCATTAAAAAAGACAGGGAGGGACACTTCATACTCATCAAAGGTAAAATCCTCCAAGAGGAACTATCAATCCTGAATATCTATGCTCCAAATACAAAGGCAGCCACATTCATTAAAGAAACTTTAGTAAATCTCAAAGCACACATTGCACCTCATACAATAATAGTGGGAGACTTCAACACACCACTTTCACCAATGGACAGATCATGGAAACAGAAACTAAACAGGGACACAGAGAAACTAAGAGAAATTATGAATCAAATGGATCTGGCAGATATCTACAGAACATTCTATCCTAAAACAAAAGGATATACCTTCTTCTCAGCACCTCATGGTACCTTCTCCAAAATTGACCACATAATTGGTCACAAAACAGGCCTCAACAGATACAAAAATATTGAAATTGTCCCATGCATCCTATCAGATCACCATGGACTAAGGCTGATCTTCAATAACAAAATAAATAATAGAAAGCCAACCTTCACGTGGAAACTAAACAACACTCTTCTCAATGATACCTTGGTCAAGGAAGGAATAAAGAAAGAAATTAAGGACTTTTTAGAGTTCAATGAAAATGAAGCCACAACATACCCAAACTTATGGGGCGCAATGAAAGCATTTCTAAGAGGAAAACTCATAGCTCTGAGTGCCTCCAAAAGGAAACTAGAGAGAGCACACATTAGCAGCTTGACAACACACCTAAAAGCACTAGAACAAAAGGAAGCAAATTCACCCAAGAGGAGTAGACGGCAGGAAATAATCAAACTCAGGGGCGAAATCAACCAAGTGGAAACAAGAAAAACTATTCAAAGAATCAACCAATCAAGGAGCTGGTTCTTTGAGAAAATCAACAAGATAGATAAACCCTTAGCCAGACTCACTAGAGGGCACAGGGAAAGCATCCTAATTAACAAAATCAGAAATGAAAAAGGAGACATAACAACAGATCCTGAAGACATCCAAAACACCATCAGATCCTTCTACCAAAGGCTATACTCAACAAAACTGGAGAACCTGGATGAAATGGAGACGTTCCTAGACAGATACCAGGTACCAAAGTTGAATCAAGATCAGGTTAATGATCTAAACAGCCCTATATCCCCCAAAGAAATAGAAGCAGTCATTAATAGTCTCCCAACTAAAAAAAGCCCAGGACCAGATGGGTTTAGTGCAGAGTTCTATCAGACCTTCAAAGAAGATCTAATCCCAGTTCTTCACAAACTATTCCACAAAATAGAAACAGAAGGTACTCTACACAACTCATTCTATGAAGCCACAATTACTCTGATACCTAAACCACAAAAAGACCCAACAAAGATAGAAAACTTCAGACCAATATCCCTTATGAATATTGATGCAAAAATCCTCAATAAAGTTCTTGCTAACCGAATCCAAGAACACATCAAAACAATCATCCATCCTGACCAAGTAGGTTTCATCCCAGGGATGCAGGGATGGTTCAATATACGGAAATCCATCAACGTAATCCAGTATATAAACAAACTCAAAGACAAAAACCACATGGTCATCTCGTTAGATGCGGAAAAAGCATTTGACAAGATCCAACACCCATTCATGATAAAAGTCTTGGAAAGATCAGGAATTCAAGGCCCATACCTAAACATGATAAAAGCAATCTACAGCAAACCAGTAGCCAACATCAAAGTAAATGGTGAGAAGCTTGAAGCAATCCCTCTAAAATCAGGGACTAGACAAGGCTGTCCACTTTCTCCCTACCTATTCAACATTGTACTTGAAGTCCTAGCCAGAGCAATTCGACAACAAAAGGAGATCAAAGGGATACAAATTGGAAAAGATGAAGTCAAAATATCACTTTTTGCAGATGATATGATAGTATACATAAGTGACCCTAAAAATTCCACCAGAGAACTCCTAAGCCTGATAAACAGCTTCGGTGAAGTAGCTGGATATAAAATTAACTCAAACAAATCAATGGCCTTTCTCTACACCAAGAATAAACAGGCTGAGAAAGAAATTAGGGAAACAACACCCTTCTCAATAGTCACAAATAATATAAAATATCTTGGCGTGACTCTAACTAAGGAAGTGAAAGATCTGTATAATAAAAACTTCAAGTCTCTGAAGAAAGAAATTATAGAAGATCTCAGAAGATGGAAAGATCTCCCATGCTCATGGATTGGCAGGATCAACATTGTAAAAATGGCTATCTTGCCAAAAGCAATCTACAGATTCAATGCAATCCCCATCAAAATTCCAAATCAATTCTTCAACGAATTAGAAAGTGCAATCTGCAAATTCATCTGGAATAACAAAAAACCTAGGATAGCAAAAACTCTTCTCAAGGATAAAAGAACCTCTGGTGGAATCACCATGCCGGACCTAAAGCTCTACTACAGAGCAATTGTGATAAAAACTGCATGGTACTGGTATAGTGACAGACAAATAGACCAATGGAATAGAATTGAAGACCCAGAAATGAACCCACACACCTACGGTCACTTGATCTTCGACAAGGGAGCTAAAAACATCCAGTGGAAGAAAGACAGCATTTTCAACAAATGGTGCTGGCACAACTGGTTGTTAACATGTAGAAGAATGGGAATCGATCCATTCCTATCTCCTTGTACTAAGGTCAAGTCTAAGTGGATCAAGGAACTTCACATAAAACCAGAGACACTGAAACTTATAGAGGAGAAAGTGGGGAAAAGCCTTGAAGATATGGGCACAGGGGGAAAATTCCTGAATAGAACAGTAATGGCTTGTGCTGTAAGATCGAGAATTGACAAGTGGGACCTCATGAAACTGCAAAGCTTCTGCAAGGCTAAAGACACCATCAATAAGACAAAAAAAACACCAACAGATTGGGAAAGGATCTTCACCTATCCTAAATCAGATAAGGGACTAATATCCAATATATATAAAGAACTCAAGAAGGTGGACTCCACAAAGTCAAATAACCCCATTAAAAAATGGGGCTCAGAACTGAACAAAGAATTCTCACCTGAGGAATACCGAATGGCAGAGAAGCACCTGAAAAAATGTTCAACATCCTTAATCATCAGGGAAATGCAAATCAAAACAACCCTGAGATTCCACCTCACACCAGTCAGAATGGCTAAGATCAAGAATTCAGGTGACAGCAGATGCTGGCGAGGATGTGGAGAAAGAGGAACACTCCTCCATTGTTGGTGGGATTGCAAGCTTGTACAACCACTCTGGAAATCAGTCTGGCGGTTCCTCAGAAAATTGGACATAGTACTACCGGAGGATCCAGCAATACCTCTCCTGGGCATATATCCAGAAGATGTCCCAACCGGTAAAAAGGACACATGCTCCACTATGTTCATAGCAGCCCTATTTTAATAGCCAGAAGCTGGAAAGAACCCAGATGTCCCTCAACAGAGGAATGGATACAGAAATTATGGTACATTTACACAATGGAGTACTACTCAGCTATTAAAAAGAATGAATTTATGAAATTCCTACCCAAATGGATGGACCTGGAGGGCATCATCTTGAGTGAAGTAACACAATCACAAAAGAACTCACACAATATGTATCCACTGATAAGTGGATATTAGCCCAAAACTTAGGATACCCAAGATATAAGATACAATTTGCTAAACGCATGAAACTCAAGAAGAATGAAGGACAAAATGTGGACACTGTGCCCCTTCTTAGAATTGGGAACAAAACACCCAGGGAAGGAGTTACAGAGACAAAGTTCGTAGCTGTGATGAAAGGATGGACCATTTAGAGACTGCCGTATCCAGGGATCCATCCCATAATCAGCTTCTAAACGCTGACACCATTGCATACACTAGCAAGATTTTGCTGAAAGGACCCAAATATAGCTGTTTCTTGTGAGACGATGCTGGGGCCTAGCAAACACAGGAGTGGATGCTCATAGTCAGCTATTGGATGTATCACAGGGCTTCCAATGGAGAAGCTAGAGAAAGTACCCAAGGAGCTAAAGGGATCTGCAACCCTATTGTTGGAACAACATGATGTACTAACCAGAACCCCGGAGCTCTTGTCTCTAGCTGCATATGTATTGAAAGATGGCCTAGTCGGCCATCACTGGAAAGAGAGGCCCATTGGACTTGCAAACTTTATATGCCCCAATATAGGGGAATGCCAGGGCCAAAAGAATGGGAATGGGTGGGTTGGGAAGTGGGGGGTGCCATGGGGGCCTTTTGGGATAGCATTGGAAATGTAATTGAGGAAAATATGTAATAAAAATATTAAAAATTAAAAAAAAAGACAACACTTGTAAAAAGTCACTATACTGTAGACTATTTAAGGTGAGTCAATTCACTTAGCTTGAATCTTCTGTACCTAGAATACAGTCAGTGGTTAATAAATGTTTGCCTAATATTTGGTATACCAAAGGAGAAAAGCTAAATTTTGTCCATCCAGAAATAACATTCCATCCTCAAATTTGACTGGAGTTATAGACTTCAGGATTTGAAAGCATTTTTCAAAAACATTTTAGTGAATTATGCAGGGCTTTGTGAACTAACATTTTAAATACTGGAAGTTTGTTTCTTATATTAAATGAATGATCAAAGAATCATAAAGTTCTAAGAAATTTAGTTCAAATATAGGAAGGAAATAAGGAGGGAGGGAGCACACTTGATACCTGCTAGGAAAGGCAAAGTCAGTTTTCTCTAATGGAGTGCCATTGGATAAATCAATCACACTCTAGGACAGGTCCCACAAAAAAAAAAGAAAGAAAGAAAGAAAGAAAATGCCTAGTTTTTAAGTATTCTTTCCATTATAGATTATCTTCAGAATTAGAAAAATGAAATTATGGAGGTTCTTTACCTATTTTAATCTATTCTTTATTTATTTATATGATCTTTTAAAAAGCTAAAAGCTGATATATTATGACCATGTAAGCCAATGGTAATACAGAAGTATTCTATCACGTCACCTTTTGGCTTATAATTGTTTGATTTCATGTAAAAGTTACTTGTGAACTTTCCTTTTTATGTGCAGTGTGTCTGTGTTTGTTCATGCATGTGCCTTGCTCCTGTGAGTGTGTGAGACAGACTGAGGCTGACTTTGATAAGTCTTCCTCAGGTGCCTCTCCACCTTTCTGAGACAGTCTCACTGAACCTGAACTGTTTCAGCTAGGTTGGCTGGCCAGGAAGCTCCAGGACTCACTGTCTACACCACCCCAGCCCTAGCAGTATGATGATAGATGCACACTCAGATCCTGTGTTTACACAGCAAGCATTTCACCACTGAGCCATCTCCCTGGCCCCTACTTGATAATTTTCTATGGATTTCAGCTAAAGTATGAAATTGTTTGCAACTTAATTTCAAAGGGCCTAAGACAGATAGAAAGCACTGGATTCCTATAGAAATGTGAGAAGAAACTGCACACTGGTCTGACAGCCCACACCTAATCTGTCTTTCTTAATTGTCCAATGAAAGTTTGTTCTCACCAGAGTCCCTCCTCAGAGCAGAACATCAGTAGCTGCAGCTATGCGTCATAGTTATGGCTCAGTCTGAGAAATGAATATCAGTTCTGGTTCTGCTCCTCTTGATTATCTTTTTCAGAAAGAAGAGAGCAGGGTCTAAGCATTACCAAAAAGTCTTAGCATAACCCTCTGTAAATTCAGGGTACTCAGGAAGTCGCTTCATGTCCTGTCTCCTTGTCTATTTATCTTTGAACTTTTCCATCTTTTATCACTTTCCCTTTAAAGCTGCATTAGCACTCTGACCTCTTTCTTGCCTTCATTGCTTATGCCTTTTCCACCTACTAGTGATGACTGTCTCCATGGTATCCTTCCACAGGCAGGGCTTGAAGTGAGTACCTTCCTCCAGAACACGAAGGCACCGGGTTCCATAGCAAACCCAGCAGAACTCTATGCGAGCATGTGTGTGTGTGTGTGTGTGTGTGTGTGTGTGTGTGTGTGTGTGTGTGTGTGTGTCTGTGTGCGTATCCCTGTACCCTCACAAACATTGTTCTGAAACCTTAACTGGCACATTTGTTACTCCAGCAAGTAACCCTAAGATATATATCTGTGTCTGTCTCAGATGTGTATTTTATTTGTGTTTTTATCTTCTAGCCTCGTTGACTGTGATTTCTGTGAAGGCTGTCTCGGGCATGATCACTCTTTCTGTGACGGGTAAAATGCAGCTAACTTATGCCATCTTCTACATCATGCTTGTCATCATGATAGCCTCTTGCGTTTTCCAAGTCAAGTAAGTCAGTGTCTATAAATTCCATGGCCTTTCAGACTTCCTGTGATTCTCTGTGCACTGGCTTAGAAAGTAATTGAGCTGAAATACAATGGGTCTCTCAAGCTGTAGGACAACCAGCTCGTCCAGGCCCAGCATTGCTTTCTTCTTCCTTCCAGTCATTCATTTGTACTGAGCACTGCCTTTGTGTCTTATACATTCTAAGTGGGGCAGTGATCCAGCTAAGTGCGCTTGATGCTTCCCTGATGCTCCTCTGCTTGTAATTAATACCCATCTTACACAGGTTGTCATTAGCAATAAATCAAAGGGGCAGGTCCACATCCATGGTTTCACTCTAAATATAGAAATGCATGGACCCCTCCCCTCCGTCTCTTAGCTCATGCTCATTAATTACCTAGAGATGGACAAAACCAGACATTTGGCCTGGAGGAAAACCCTTTCCGCAGAACTTTGTATCTTTGGCCAGAGTTTCCTTCATACCCATGGGATTTGAGAATGATTGTTTCATGTTTCTCTTGGGCCCTAATACTAGTGACATGAAACCTTTTTAATTCCTGTACACCCCCCCCCATCTGCTTCAGTCACTCTCCCTACTTGCATGTTGTGATTGAATCTCTGCCTGCTAGGCTCTTAAGAGTGAGCCACAGAGTTCATCCCAAAATGCTATGCAGAAGCATCATCCCTGTGCCCAGAAGGAAGCCAGAGCTCAAGCTGCTAATGTAGAGGGCTGGTCCTACAGATGGCTGCAAGCTCTAAGTCTTGTGGGTTGTGAGTCCTGGGTCACTTCCTAAGACTGAGCATGTTTATCATACTTGAATATTGCTATTCTGCCACGTTTCTGAATCACTGGTACCACAACAGCGCCTGTGGGGTTTACTTATTAGTCTCATTATCCTTATACCACAGTTCATCAATTTAAAGGTAGACACAGCTAAAGGAAAACTGCATCCTGTCAACCTTATTTAACTCTCTCCACCATCACAAAGTGAAAATGTAGTCTTCCACCTTGATTCCCATTAAAATTGCCTGAGGAGGTTTGTTTAGACAAGTGTATTCACACACACACACACACACACACACACACACACACACACGCACGCACATGCACACACACCAGCACGTGCACACACACCAGCATGTGCACACACACTAGCTTTATTCACAAACCTCTATTTTTTTTTTCAGTTATTTTTAGACATCTGTAGCTCCTTGCTGGATCACAAGTCATGGAGTCACTTGCCCCACCTAACATCAGAGCTTTTGAAACCTCCCAGGTGATGCCCATGCAAAGCACTGCTTTGTCTCTGCTGGAGCTGCATTCCCACACAGCCAGTGTGGGGACATGAGTTCCTGATGGTGGCCACAGCCCCCACATGTGCTCTGCAGCTGGAGCATCAAGGGTTGCTTTTGAAATGTTAAACATTCTTTTGCTTCTCCATCTCCTTTCTTGGCATGTGGCATGTTAGTGGATGGCTATATGTTCCCAGATATGATATTTAACAGATTCTCGCATCTATCTTAATGAATCAACCCCAGTGTGATACTGGTCCAGCAGCTTGAATCACTTCCAACTCAAACTTCTGTGGCCTTACAATATGATTAATTGCTTTTCATTGTTACTGCTGTTGGTTTAAACAGACCATAAAAGCTGACATCTGATCTCATGCATCAGATGTGTCTAAGCTATGACTGCTGACTGGAGTGCCCTCTCACTACACTTCCTGTCCCTTTGTAGTTGTAGCTGCAGAGCATACATTTCTTGAAGTTATTGTTAGCTATTGCTGAGCGCTGCTAACCCAGAGCTTTGGTAAATGCCATCTTCCATAGGTTCCTGAATCAAGCCACAGAACTCTACACAATGACCACAGTGGTGCCGGTAAACCATGTTTTCTTTACAACCAGCGCTATCATCGCAGGTGAGTTCTGGCTTTCCACATCCCACCACAAGTACAAGATGCTCTCAGAGTCAAAGAGGGGGAGGGGAACAAGGAAGCTTTGGGAGCCTATGTCCCCAACTTGCAGCCAGCATCTGACTTCCTCCATACTCCTCTCCTTTGTGTGAATGCTCCCTGGTGTTCTCTGCTTCCTGAGGCAGCTCAGTGCTGTTTGGAATGACTCTCATTAAACGAATGTTCTAATGACATTGGAGTTCAAATGAGTTTCCTTATGAGTTCAAGATATTCACTGTGTTCGGCTTTCTTGGGTCTTCTGCTTGCAGCTCCTTTTATTCAAAGTGACTGAAAATTCCTCTTAAGTCTTGCTTCCAGGCCAAATACCCCCAATTCTCTAAACTCATCCCTCTGTGCCCCTCAGCACTCTAATGAAAGAATGGGGTCCCTGCCCTAGTTTATCATTGCGAGGAAGGCATGACAAACTTGTGCATTTGCTATGTCCTCTCTTACAGCTCTTGTATTTTAATGAATACTTTTTACATTGCAGAGATAGTAATGTTACAAAGAACAAACTTAAAATTTGGTCCAAATCAAAATACAATAGATTCAACTAAATCATTTATAAGTTTGATAATGATAGGTCCTGGCTCAGTAGCTTATTGATGTATTTGCCATTTTCTCATCAGGCTACTGATAGACAGTCAGCCTCCTGCCTCTGCATCCCCTGTGCTGGGATCACAGATGTGTGCTACCAGGCCCAGCCCAGTGAACAGCTTCTTGAAATAATTTATTCAACCTCTGTTTCCCAAAAAAATATTGAACCTTGAAGAAATGCTTTTAAAAAAGATTATATCCCAAGGCATTTTTTTTAAAGTGTCTAGTGCTTTCTGGGAACAGTCGGTGAGAAAATACTGTGTGTTGGTACATCCTAGAATTATCTGAAAGTTAAAATAAACAAAAAGTTACAGGCATGACATACAGTTTAATAATCAATATACAGAAAAATATAAAAAAGATAATGTAGCTCCCGGAACAGAAGGTTTTCCAGCTAACAGGGCTGATATAATGCTCAGGGCACTGAGAAATGGTGATTAGGAGTGCTGGAACTTTCTGGAAATGATAACATTCATCTGATGCTATCATGTAGAATGGCAGTTAAGCCTTTCACTGGCCATCTCCTCCCCACAACACAAGGTATAGCATAAAGTTGAAGTGACACCATTTTCTTCCTACTGAGTTAGTACATGTGGCTGGATTACAGCAGCCAGCAAGGACAAGGCTGCATGGTCATAGGCACCCTCATGGGCCTGAGGAGGTAGGTCCGCTCTCCCAGAATTGAATTTCATTGAATTTATCAAGGACCTTAAAAAAGTTCCTACTCTGCTTCTACAAGTCAACAGCAAAACCACAAGTGACCTGTTTTTAAAATGGGCAAAGAACCTAAGTGGTCCTGCAAAGAAAATATATATTTGCCAACAAGCAAATGAACATGTTCATCAGTTATCATCAAGTAAATAAAATGAGATGCCTCTTCACAGCCTTTAGGATAATGTCTATTTGGGGCTTGATTTTTTTTATTTATTTATTTATTTATTTATTTATTTATTTATTTATTTATTTTGTCTTTGTTTGGAGGACAGTGTCTTTCTATGTCATCGTTGCTGGCCTATAAATCACTTTGTAGATCAGTTTGGCCTAGAAATCACTATGTAGAGCAGGCTGGCCTCAAACTGACAGAGATATGCCTCCGCCTCCGCCTCTGCCTCCTGAGTAATAGGATTAATGGAATATGCCACCATGCCCAACCAAAAATTTATTTGTTGATGTGTTTGTCTGCATATTATACATCTATATACCAGAAGAATCCAATGATAGTACAGTTATAGGCAGTTGTAAGCGGCCATCTGGGTACCTGGAATTGAACTCAGGGCGTCTAGAAGAGCGGCTAATGTTCTTAACTGCAGAACAATCTCTCCAACCCTAGGGTGACCAGTATTACAAAAAAAATCAAGTATCAGCAAGGATATAAAACATTAGTCCTGTACCAATGATATAAGTGAAAATATAAAATGATATATAATATGCAGTTACTCAAAAAAAAATTTAATTATTGTACAGCCCAGCAATTCTACCCCTGTGTATGTACCCCCAAAATGAACAAAAAATTGTAGCATTGATCATAATAGTATCCAAAAGAGAAAAACAATCCCAGGATCCATTGACAGACGAGTGGACAGAAAATGTGTGATGAGTACCTATGATAGAATAGTATTCACCCCTGAAAAGGAAAAAGATTCTGCCACTGGCCCCAGTGTTGATGAAACAGAAGGACATTATTAAGAGAATCAAGCCAATTACAGAAAGAAAAATAGTGAGCTCATCTACTTGCGTCAAATTCATAGAAACAGAAAGAAAAACATGGAAAGGAAGAGTTGAAATGTTTGATCAGAACTTAGCTTCAAGCTTTCAAAATGAAAGAGTCATCAGATAGGATGGTAAATGTTACAATATGTATATTCTAATGTGTTTTAAAATAAAAAAATAGAAAGTCTCTGCTCTCTAAAACAGAAGTTCCACTTCCTGAAACCCATTCTGATGACACAAAAGTTTCCTAACACTGGGGGAGCTATGCACTGAGAAGCGCAGTACTGCTTGACTAAAGAGCAGAGACACAGGTTACAAGCCCTTAGAGGAATTAACATTAGGGTGCATTGACCTAGATTAACAAAAACTTTAACATGACTACAGAGAGGTCCATTACAATAGAGGGAGTGCTTGGGAAATACTCATCCATGTGAAACTCTCCAGCAGAACGGGTGTGGTGGCTCATTCTGTAAGTGGAGAGGTCAGGCTGAGACTGACCAGCCTTTCCTAAGAGCAGGGCTCACCCTGCTCACCATGATGTCCCCAGCATGGACAGCAGCACCTCCCTAAGAACAGCAAGTTTTCTCTGCCCAACTAGCAGAACGAGCACCCCCACCTGCACGCATACAGCTAGCTTAAATTATCCATGATTTAAAGATTTTCTACTTAGTAAAAGCTCTGCACAGTGTTTGGGACTTTAAATGAAGGAATCATTGGGACTCATAGAGAGAGAAGAGAAGCTCATCAAAGCCTCTGATAGATGCTTTTCTTCCTGTGGCCTACAGGAGAAAAGCAGAGGAAGGAAATAGCTCCATGGAGAAAAATGGAGCTAGGGCAACACCAAGTTGCCAGAGATTTTTCTAGTGCCCATTTGGGCATCTGGCCGGACTTACAGAACACAGGGCACAGCCAAAGGAATAGCAGAGCTTCAGCAGGCAGCCTGGGGTAGAGCCGCCATGCCAGTGGCCTCCTGATCCACTCAGACTCTCAGGGTAGGTTTACTAACTCCTGATAGGAAATGATCACTGGAGGTTTGTTTTCTTGCAAGTTCCACAGAGAAACCCTGGACTGGAAAAGGCATTTCTGTTTACAGTTCTGGGAATACAGCTTAGGCAGTAAAGTGCTTCCCATGCGAGCTGTGTCTGTGATCTCAGAGCTCACTAGCTAGCCAGCCCAGCCAAATGAGAGACCTCATCCCTAAAACCAAGGTGGTGGACAGCTCATGAGAAAAGACCCTGAGTTTATGCTCTGGCCTCTACACACACAGAAATGCATGTGCATGCATATGTCTATGCATGCACACACAAATACATGCATATGTAAGCAAAAATGAAATTTCTCCTTACAAAAATACATAGGTTTTATAACATTGATAATTATATTAAACCTAAAAGCCCATGTAACTTAACTTTTGAGTAGTTTATAATGTAAAAATAGCTCACAGAGTCTTTAGATTAAAATACTGAATGTGCATTTTAGGGGAAAGCACATATAGAAAAAAGTATTGACAATTTTTTTAAATAATGTATTGCTATTATAAATTCCCTTGCCCCAAAACTAACTTTGACCTCTGATCTTATATAGGCATCATATTTTACCAGGAATTCCTTGGTGCTGCTTTTCTCACTGTATTTATATATCTTTTTGGGTGAGTACATGTCTCAGAGGTATGTGAAGTTCTATTAGCTATCTATATGTGTATATCTATGTATACCTGAAATATAGAAAATTGGACCTTACTAGAATAAACATATTTTTCAACTTCCCACTCTACACAAGACTGTGCCCTTGGCTTTGCAGCTTTTGTATCCCTTTGAGAGTTCTGAAACATTGAGGATTTTCAGTTCCAGCCAAATCATGATAAATCCATGGATCTGTGCCCTATAGAACTCTATCAGGCCCACCTCTCCCTTGGAAACTCTTAGGTTAGATCTCTATTTGAGAAACATGGATACCTTTTGGATCACCCAAAATAAAAGGCCAAGCCTGTGGTAGATCCCTAGTTTAGGATTCAATAGCTTCGGGTTGGTACCTGCCCTTTCTGTCTTAAAGTACCCATTAGACCTCTTTTAGAGACTTGGTGGATATCACTGCTAACATTGTTGGCAAACAGAACTAAACCTCGAAGATGTGCTGCCAATCAATAGCTGCTTCCATTGGCTCAAGTATACCCATTAATGCTTAGCTGCTTCTTGATCTGCTATTCAGCATGACCATTGTTATGCAAACTGGAGCCTAGTCTATTTTCAACATAGGAAACCATCTATCTTAAAAATTCAATTTCATAAGACATCTGGGCGCGGCCAAACTTCTGGGGTCTGGAAACTATGACTACTCTTATGGCCAAGGACAATGAGATTTCTTAGAAAATTAAAGAATAACTTGTTTTGTACTCATATTGCATGCCAGTAATGGGTCTGGGCATGCATGGATAGAAAACGAGACCTAATGTCTACCCAAAGGGTTTAGAGCTTGAATTAGCCTCCAGATGGTGAAAACCTGGGGTAGAGAGTTATTGGAAGCTGCCCAGCTCTCTGCTCTGCGTATAACTATTTCTGGCTGTAAGAATTACAACTAGTTTGAAGCAGTTTACCATAAGAAATGGTATATACAAAACCGGTGGAATTTATGTCATCATGTAGAAGTTAGAGCTCAGCTATTTAATATCATGAGCTGTTTCAGTATTCCTGTGTTCTTTATTAATGTATTTCTTACAGGTGTTTTCTGTCATTCCTTGGAGTATTTTTAGTGACAAGAAATAGAGAAAAGGAACATCTACAACAGTCTTTTGTTGACTTTGGAAATATTCCTGGTAAGAAAAAGATATGTATTTTTTTCTCTAATGTATACTAGATTATCCTTGGGCCTGAGATGGCTCAGTGGGTAAAAGTGCTTGCCACCAAGCCTGATGACATGAGTTTGTTTCCTCAGACCCACATGGTGGAAGGAGATAACTTCCCACAGTGTTCTCACCTCTATGCATGCATACATACACACACAAATACATGTACATTTTTAAATACAAAAAAAATGTATCCTTAGAAATTAATTATTGTCTAGACTGAAGGAAAGGCCATCTAGAGACTGTCATACCTGGGGATCCATCTCATATACAGTCACCAAACCTGGACGCTATTGTAGATGCCGGAAAGTGCTTGCTGAGGGAAGCCTAATATGCTGTCTCCTGAGAGGCTCTGCCAGAGCCTGACATACAGAGGCAGATGCTCACAGCCAACCATTGGACTGAGCACAGGGAGGAGTTGGAGAAGGGACTGAAGGAGCTGAGGAGGTTTGCAGTCCTAGGAGGGAGCAACAGTGTCAACTGGCCAGATCTCCCGGAGCTCCCAGGGACTGGACCACCAACCAAAGATGGAGGGACTCATGGCTCCAGCCACATATGTGGCAGAGGATGGCCTTGTTGGACATCAGTGGTAGGAGCAGTCCTTGGGCCTGAGGGTGTTCGATGCCCCAGTTTAGAGGAATGCCAGGGAGGGAATACAGGAGTGGGTAGGTGAGTGGAAGAGTACCCTCATAGAGGCAGGGGGAGGGGTATGGGATAGGGGTCTTCTGAAGAAGAGACCTGAAAAGGGGAAAATGTTTGAAATGTAAATAAAGAAATATCCAGTTTTTAAAAAGAGAGAGAGAGAGTAGTTAACCAACACACACACACACAATGAAAGAAATTAATCAATGTCAGCATTATTTGGGGTATTAACATAAAAACAAAATTTTTGCCTCAAGAAGTGTGTTTAGTGATGAGGCTCTGGGAGGTGTAGTGTTGGCAGTCTATCTATGCAACTGTTGAAATGACCAGGCTTCTTTGATGTGCGTTACCTGGTGGATCTCTTTATTGGGTTTCCTTAAAGAGTCAGTGGACATGGATGCATGGGGAATGGCAGATGCCCGACACCTATGACCCTTTGATAGGACGTCCAGGGACTGAGCATCACTCTTGAGGAAGGCTGAGGCAGCTGCTCTTGCAGATTGAGTCAATGAGTATCATCTTCTCAATGCTCATTTCCACTGAGAAACAACTCACCTTGGGTGCGTAGAGTACACAACAGAAGCAAAATCAACCTGTGTTTCCTGTCCTCCCAGCTTCAGCCAGCCATTCATTCCTAGCTCTTTGAGGGATTCGAGGTCACCTACAAGTTGCTGTGTAATAGAAGATAGTTCTGTCCACCATTCTATTAGTGTTGTGCCTTTAAAACCAGAATCATTTCTCTGAGATTGATGAATGGAGGCCGAGGAAATGTGTTTGGTATTCTTTGCCATGAGAGCTACCTCATCAACACACAGTGACAGAACAGACGTTTGTAACAACGATGCTTATTATGGCTTGCTTAAAACTGCTTTTGGGGTAGGGGAAGAAACAAAAATGCTGGAAAATAAAACGATTTTTTTTGTTTGGTTTTAAACTATTTTCTACTTCACAAAGCCTCATGTATAGGACCGGCAATGGCTTTTAAAGCTCCTGGCCCATAATGTTTTCCTTTGCTGTTATATGGACAGCAGTGTCTGGAGATGTGAGTAAGTTATGTGGCTCTCCTGATTGTTCCAACCTGTCCTATGCCCAGTACAGGGTGGGCAGACGTCATGTAGACGAGCATGTGACCATGTGACAAGTGCTATGAGATTTCTGTGGGACTTTCTTCCTTGACATTTTACCTTTTTCATTGAGAGGATAACCACATAGTATTTTTTAAAGGCATAAAATGTGGCCAGAACTGAAGAGAAATTATTAGGACATTTTTATCTTTAAGAGCTCCAAAGGTCTTTTATGATTATTATCTCCATAGGGAAACAAATGTTGGACAAAGTACAACCAGATTCAAATGGCTTATCCTATGGAACCTTGCCTGATGGAGGCGACTCAACAAGGGGCCAATGTGGAGAGAAGAAAGAATCCTAGGTTGACAAGAAGGATGGCTGTTGGCCTGCTATTCAATACCACCTTTTAAAGGATTGCACATGTTCGTTCTGTGTCAGCAGCTATTTCATGCTGACATGTGTGCACATTAGATTCACTTCTTTCCCCCACTGTAGACAATCAGGGCCTTCCTAATCTCTAACAGTCTAATGCTTTCATGGAATGTAACTGCGAGTGCTCCCCACACCCTGCATCTCTCCCTAGCAATCATCTAGCTGGATCTTAATGAGAGCCTGGCTGCTGGAGCAAGAATGTCACACAAAAATGTGCACTCGAGATCTGGCCATAGAAGGTAGAGGTTGCTTCTCCATGTGGCTTGCAGAATGTGCTTGTTGGCTTCAAAAACACCCTCTCACACTACAACCTTAGTCTTTAAAGGAAGATTTGATGTGCTTGTCCTTGGGCGCCTTCTATGAACCTCTCTTAAGGAACTGACTCCTTTTTCCCTGTTGTATGGCAAGTCACTGTCTCAGCCAATTCTATTAAAAATCTTCCTTTGAAAATAAAGAGCCTCATTACAAAATTAAGTTTACAGGGTTGTTCTGTAATGGCATCTGCTAAAAACTCTAAGACTGCTAGTGACATTCTATAGGGGGAGCATTTACAACATATGACTGTGCTCACCTCTGAGGCATATAGACTACAATTCAAACAACACACATATTATCACGGTCTCTGCATGAGTAAAGTGTTAAAATAGCTAAAACTCTAGAATGGTAGCATTTTCTCCAGCCTACACAGAAACTCAAGAAAAACTGTCATATGCCTTAAATTGTTACACATCCTATACTTTATCAGTGGGTTTCTACATCTTAACTTATGATACAAGTCTCAAAATGGTATTTAGTTTCTTAAGATATTTATACTGCACACTGTTTCCCCCCCCCCAAGTCCTCTAAATTTTTCTCCTTTTTCTAGAAAAGGAAAATCAGAGTTAGAGAAGAGGGTTTCAGCTCCTTGAATCTGGCCATAGAATATAGCCATGAGGTAAAACCTGAGCATAGGTGGCCTGTGTCCCCATGACTCTGTGACCACCTGCCATGTCTAACATAATGATGTTTCCTCATGCTCGTGGGCCTGAGTACCAGAGGCTTTGCACAAAGATCTCTGGCTAGGCCTGGTGCGAGGGTTCCGGTGAAGGGAATCGAGTGTGGGCAGGGAGGGGACAAATTTATTGTAACCAAATAAGAAGGCTCATCCTTAATGATATTTTAAAGCCTCGGGTCACTCAAACCAGGTCACTCAAGAATTGTGTTTGTGCATGGTGCTAAACCCAGAGCTAATGAAATACCAACCTGAACTATTTCTAGTCTTTTAATTTTTCCTATTATAACCTGAACTCCCGACCAAATTGGAATATCCCAAAGCCCACGCATAGTTTCTGAACTCTGGATAGCTATCAGCAATTCCTCCACCTTGAAAATTATCCATTGATCTAGCTGCTACAGTCATATAATTAACAATGTTTTACTGAGTGGGGGCAGTGTGTTGGCTCTGAGAGGTTCAGCTATGTTATGTATCCAGTGCCTTGAACTATGTGTTTCTAGTAAATCTTGACATTGGTTTCAAAAATTGGGAAAAGGGTTTTACTTGAACTATAGGACCATATTCGTAGCTACAGCACCTAGTTGTGAGCACTGTAGAATTTTGCAGAGAGAAACTTAACAATGGTTTGTTTGTACCCTCCAACATTTATACTGATGGTTTGAAGAAAAGAAATTTATGCAATACAGGGATGCTTTTGAAATCAAGATTACACATATAATGTATTCAGACCTAGTTTCACTGAATATGGTGCACCAGACAAAGGTGAAAAGAAGTGTTAGTCTACTGACTTATAGGATGCTTTGTTTGTCTTTCTCTGTAGTACTTAGTGCCTGACAACCAAAGCCATCCCATTCCTTCTGGCATTGTGAGCTGGGAACCCTTGGCCAACATTTGGCTCATCTGACTATTTGTCTAGACCAAGGACTAGCAAACTTTTTTAGTAAAGACAAAGTAAATATTTGAGGGTTTGTGTTGTCCATGTGGTATCTGTCCCCCCTACCCAGCTGCCCCATAATAGCATAAATGTAGCCATGGACAAGATGTAAACAAATAATAATGAATGTACGCCAACAGTTATTAAAAAAAAAATAGTCACCAATCTATGTCTGTACTTTGCCAAGCTCTGGTCTAAACTCTTTTCACTTTGCTATGCAACTGATTTTTCTTGTTTCTTGGGCACTGGATAGCTAAAAAGTAAAACATTAACACTTCTTGGTTTGTGACAAATCAGATACTTGATATTTGCATTAAGATCATTTTGCTTATATGAGAAATAAATGTATTTGTTTTGAGTTTATTCTCAGAGTCCAACTGTGTCTCTTTGTAAAGCAGTGGTTCTTTTACAGATACCACTAAGCATGCTGGAAGAATTTCTCCAGTCTCATGCACCACGTTGATAATAACTTTGGGAGCTATCTCTCATGCAGTTGACTAGCACACAGATCTCTCATGTCTGACAGCTGAGTTTAAATGCTTGCTTACCCTATGCTACAATACTTTCGTTACAAAAATCCCTTGAAAACTAATAAAGTAAGTTTTTTTCAAGCAAAGATTGAGAATGTATTCATTACAAACACACACACAACAACAATAACATATACAGCCCTAGGGTTTCTGTTCTGTAGTGGAAAAAGAAAAAAAAAAGAGGCAGATTGTGTAAATGAGGACAATTTCATTGCTACTCAAGAGTGATGTGACAGCATCTAAGTTTGGCTCTAAAGGAAGGAGTGTGATGGTGGACATGGCTGAAAGGAAGGGAAATATCGAGCTGAGCTCCTGAGGCCACTCTGGTCTCCAGGCATACAGCACACCACAATACTGATGATACATGCTCAGCCACTTTGAAGGCTGCCTCTGGGGTGACAATTTGATAGTGATATAAAGGATATAAATATACCAGTTTGCCTTATGCAAACTCTGAGGCTTGTAATTAGGGCCATCTGTGAACAAGCAACTACAAACCTAATGTATGTGTCTGGCACTTGTCAATACTTCCCCCAAATCCAGCCTTTTTACTATAAAAAGTTGTCCCTTTTATAATGACATATAAGTGGGATCATAGAATAAAAAGCATTTGAGCCTGACTTCTTTCATTTCTTAGCACACATTTATCTTCCCTTCATGTCCTTCATAGTTTCATAGTCTTTCAGTCAGATTGCTAGATTAAACACCACACGTTTTGCAGTGCTAAGAGCTCAAAACTGAACCTAACATGATTGTGTGAGGAATTCTCAGACAGTTTCTAATCGTTAGACTCATCAACAGTCTAGCTCTTGTTAAGCCATCTAGAAAAAAGAAATAAAGAAATCCACACATACACAGTTTCAAGTATAGACCAGTTTGGGGCTTTTGAACACAGTGCTTTAAAATAGTGCTTTAGCAATTGTGGCAAATAGAAGGAAGAGCCTTCCCACCCAGGAATCTTTGTGCCTGCCACCTTTCCTATCATCCTGAGGGTACCACACAACACACTGCCCTGTGCCAGGAGAATAAATCAGTTACAGGAGCTATGGCCCAACTAGGAAAACTCTTTCAATTTGGGTCTTTACTGAGTGTTACAGAGTCCCAACTACAGCATGAAAGAGGATTATCAAACCCATAACAAATAATTGATTCTTCAAGATGCACCCAGATGACCAAGCCATTGCTAGAAAGTTCACAGAGTCCCAGGCAAGATGCAACATCATCTCCATGTCCCGGGAAAGACCCTCCTTCCAAGGGATCCGGCAAGTCCACAACAGACACAGCTGGCCCGTTTCTGTTGGAGCAGTTGGTGTGGACCAAAACCCTTCGCACATTTGAGCTGCTGTCATGCAAACTTGAGGCAATCCTTCCAGCACATATGTATCCCACTTCTAGAACCTTCCCTTTCATGGTTCTAATTTTAAAATGGCCTCAGACATTTTCTGCAGTTTGAGCTCTCCTCTCTCTGTCCAGAGACCTCACCTAAGCCTTCTGAACACAATGTACCTACAAGGAAATGAGTCAGCTTAAGAGTGCCTCATCTAGAGACTCAAACCTTAGGATAGCTGCATGATTATAGACTACTCACCCAAATACCACATGACTCAAATTGGCAATTACTCATGAGGTCACTAGGTCAAAATTGATTGCCTACTATTTTAGTATTTGGTTTAGTGGGTTTTTTAGAGCAGTTTTGATTTTACTTCTTGAACATTGAGCAGAAGGTACAGAAATTTCCGTTATAATTCCAGTCCCCATGCTTGCAAAGCCTCTCCCTTATCAATGAACTCACAAGTTTGGGGGGTTTTATGTTGTTGTTTGGTTTGGTTTGATTTTGGGGGTCTATTGTTGTTTGGTTTGGGGATTTTTTGGTTTTTGTTTTTTGTTTGTTTGTTTTGTCAGCTTGCTATAAGCTAGAGTTATCTGTGAGATGGGAACAACAGTTGAAAAATTCCTCCATTCAATTGGCCTGTAGATAAGCCTGAGGAGCAGCTTCTTGATTAGTGATTAATGAAGAAAGGCCCAACCTTTTGTGGGTGGTGCCACCAAGGGCTGGTGGTCCTCGGAGCTATAAGAGTCTGAGGCTGGGCATGGTGGCCCGCACCTTTAATCCTAGGACCTGCAGAAGCAGGGGGATCTCTGTGACTCTGAGGCCACCCTAGTCTACAAATCAAGTTTCATGGCTGCCAGAGAGAGAGAGAGAGAAAGAGAAAGAGAGAGAGAGAGAGAGAGGAAAGCAGGCTGAGAGGCTGAGCAAGGCAGGAAGAGCAAGCCAGGAAGTAGCATTCCTTCATGGCTTCTGCTTCAGGTCCTGCCCTAACTTCCTTCAGTGATGGTCTGTGATGTGGAAGTATAACAAAATAAACCCTTTCCTCCCGAAGTTGCTATAGTCATGGTGTTTCATCACAGCAATGGTAAACCATAACTAAGACAACAGTCAGCACTGTTAAGACTGTTCTTTCAGAGGTCATGAGTTCAAATCCCAGCAACCCATGGTGGCTCACAATCATCCATAATGAGAAACAAAACAACCTATGGGCCGGAGTGAGTGTGACCTGGAGCAAGCATGACCAGAGCAAGAGAGAAAAGAGAAGGGGAGAAAAAAAGATCCTCTCTCTAAATGTGTTTGTGTTCACATGTATGTTCAGGTGCACACATTTGTTCAGGTGCAGACATGTATATGGAAGGCCCTGGTTGATGGCAGGAGTCTTCCTTGATTGCCCTCTTCCTTATTTTTGAGACAGGGTCTATCACTTGAATCCAGGACTCATTGGCAGGGCTAGTCTTTTGCTATGGAGATTCCCCAAGTTCTAAAATTACCAAATTATACCCCAGCACTTACATAGGTCCTGAGGTTCTGAGCTGTCATCCTCACATGTGTGCAGTAAGAGCTTGAGCCACTGAGCAATCTCCCTGGCCCTAACAATTAAGGTTCTTAGAGGGACATCAGCCTGGTTTTCTTGGGTGGCCTCTAAAAGTAGTAGGTATCCTTTAATAATATAGAAAAGGGGGAAATCCAGACTCAGTCACTTGAAAATGGAGGCAGAAATGAGGGTCTTGAAATCACAACAGAGAATTCCTGGAGCCATGTGAACCCTGGAAGAGATCAAGGATGACTCTCCCTTCACAGGGAGCACTGGCCTCTTAACCTTTGATTTGTATTTATATCTCAAGAAGGAAATATATTTATTTCTGTTGCTTCAGGCCACCAAGCATATGACAATTTGTTGCAGTAACCTAAAAAATGAACATACAGATTAACATGGTCTTTGAAGGGCCAGGACATAGGAGAAAACCTCGGCAAATAGACTCTGCATATCCTGGTAACATGGGGAGGCCCCTCCACTGGCCTCCAGTGGCTGGAGCTGATGTACATTTAAGAGTTTGGACTAAGCCGGGCGTGGTGGCACACGCCTTTAATCCCAGCACTTGGGAGGCAGAGGCAGGTGGATTTCTGAGTTCGAGGCCAGCCTGGTCTACAAAGTGAGTTCCAGGACAGCCAGGGCTATACAGAGAAACCCTGTCTCGAAAAACCAAAAAAAAAAAAAAAAAAAAAAAGAGTTTGGACTAGACTTGAGAAGAAAATGGTGGCATTTGCTTTGTGTCTAAGAATGCAATATGGATATGAATATAGTATTAGGACTTTAGTGACTGAGAGATGGCCCAGCCAATAAAAATGCTTGTCACATAAACATGAGGACCTGAGTTCAGTATACCAGTCAATGAGCTCCAGGGTCAGTGTGGTATCCTCCCCAAAATTGAAAAGGACACCTAATGTTCACCTCTGGCCTCTGTAGCACAGCACTCACAGATGTGAACGTTCACACACATATTAGTCACTTTTCTAGTTGGTGTCATCAAACCTATGGTAGAGACAACCTAAGAGAAAAGGTTGATTTGGCTCACAACTTCACAAGTTTTAGTTGAGCACAGTGGAAGATATGGTGGTGAGACAGGTTCCCCATGCCGCGGAAATGTAGTAATAGAATGAATACAACAGGAGAGCAGGAAAAGCAGACTGGGTAGAGCAGAGGTCTGTTTTAGGGAGCTCTTGGGGACCTAGCCTGGTTCTGGAGGCCACAGGTGTGTGCAGCTCACCCCCTACACACACTTTAGGGACACACATACAACCACACCCACTCTGTCCCCAGCCAGCCAAGAGGGGACTACTGGACACCAAAAATACCCAATATTCACAGGCTTACTGGGTTGTAGCCTCCCTCAGCCTTGAAGCAGGCTGATCCAGACTTTGACCTTGCTGCCACTAAGAAGGAGATTATCTAGGGTAGATGCTACACACACTCCAGTGAAGTTTGCTTGGCAGGCCAAGAGGCCTGGGAGCACTCACAAGGCAAAAAGTTTCAGAGAAACTCACCTCCTAGAATCTTGGTGTTCTCATAACCCGTATACTCATACCCTATCCCCGTGTTAGTCTGGTGTATGGATCTACGTGCTCTCTTTTAGTATTATTTTATTATAAGTACCTTTAAAGATTGAATTCTGACATAGCTAAGCCTTCACCAGTGTTCCAACATCCTAGAAAATCCTTGAAGCCGACAAACTTGGAATTCAGTAGGAATTCAGTAAGAAGGCTATCTATTCAGTAACATTCAAATTTACTTCTAGTAGAAACAGTGAAACTAACTAGGCATTACAAAGAATGGAACAAGAATAGCTCAGGGCTAGTCTGTAGAGTGATTACTTAGGACAATAGCCAGTCTTACCCAGACAAGGGAATACAGTATGGCCTAGGGAATAGGGGGATTTACCATGAAAGAGTTAGGGAATCCCACTGAGATAGGAATCTTCACTACAGCCAGGTATAGCAGACTATATTGCATATTAGAAGCAAGTTGGTGAATTCTTCTGACAAATGGAGATTCTCCACAGATACTTAAAAGTTACACTCATACAAGAATTTATCAAGGTCTAGGAAATAGGAGGTTTATGGTATTGCATTATTCATGAGAAGGTCTGCTAAAGCAGAACCCCCAGGCACTAGATTTCACAAGGCTCAAAGTAGTAGCACAAATTATGACTAGGGTGTGAAATCCTTACCTGTCATTAGCTGACCCTAGGCAGGACAGTTTTAACTTTACTGTAAATATTACCTGGTTCCTGTAAGTCCTTTTGAAGTCATTCCTTTGTTTTGTGCCAGGTAATTTCAACATACTTTGCCTGCTGTGACATCCTACCCCCTTTATTTTCTGTATTATATAAGACTGGTGTTCACTTTGTGAAAATACATTCAGAGTCTACACAACCTCTTGTGTTGCATCTGTCTGTCATTCACTGACTCCTTGCCCATCTGCAACCAGAGATCTGTTCTACACAGACAGGGACCAAAGAGAGTCTGCAGAAGGTAGAGCCTTCTGACCTTGACGGTTCTATTTGCTCTTCTCCAAGACTCTGCTTCCTGCTGAAAGGTCCTTGAGACCTTCCAGAGACACACGCTATAGATCACCTATGGGCTGGCTCCAGGTACCAAGAATGGGCTGGCGGGGGATGGGCCTACCCTCTTTATAAGCCCAGACTCTCAGTAAACTTCAGAGGCTTTGAACAGAAATGTTTGTCTTGGCCTCGTTCTTTTCTCGCTGTCTGATCTCTTTCAGCCCCAGCCCACCTTTTAGGGGAACCCAGTTCACATGGCCGCAGGTGGCTACACTGGGCCTAGAAAACAACAGTTAAATGTGGTTTCAGGCACCATAAACATGGGCACTGTCTCAGATTATAGTTCAAACCACAAGGACAGTGGAACTCAATAAGCACAGCAGGCAGTATTCAGATAAGAAAAGGGGAGCCTTTGAATGTGACCAGAGAGCCCTGGTAGATTGCCTGGCTTAATCTGAATGAACATTACCTCATTAGTTTTTAAAGGCTTAGTGTCTCTCATGTATCTATCTAAAGATGGCTCAGGCATGGCTAAGCGAAAGCACTGGTACAAAAAGGAATGCCGAGGATGTGGGGCAGAAGGGGAACCCTCTTCAAAGTGAAAAGAAAAAGATCAGTCTCCCGGTCAAAAAGCAGCTAGAATTCAGAACACAACAACAAAGGAACCCTTCAAGGATCCTCCATCCTGTCTACCAGAGAGTGTACAGCTAAGCAGGTGGGTCAAGACAAACTAGAGAAGTAAATTAATGAGAGTAAGAAGAGCCCCTCCTGATAGAGCAAGCTTTACTATACTACCACCAGCAGCAGCACCAATACCACCCCCAACCCCAGTACCATCACCAGCAGCAGCAGCAGCAGCAGCACCGCCACCACACCACCACCACCCCAGCAGCAACAGCAGCAGCACCACCAACAGCAACAGCAACAACAACAACAACAACACTCCACCAACACCACCAGCAGCAGCAACAGCACCATCACTGCCACCATTACTCAGCACCACCACCACTAGCAGAAGCACCACCACCATCATACTACCACCAGCAGAAGCAGCAGCAGCACCATCACCACCACCAGCAGCAGTAGCACTACCACATACTGCAAGCTAGGAATTCTAAAGCTCTGCCTTCAGGACTAGATGGTGTATATCAGTCTCCTGGAGCCCTCCTTCCAACTGCTCACTCCCCACTATCTCCAGGGATCTGGGCATTCTTCAGCTATCTTCCCTTTGGGGTATGGGGGTATTGTAGTGGCAGCCTAGGACACTGCTGCTACCCAGGGCACAACAGCATATTGGACCTGTAAAGGGCAGCAATCTGTCTCCAGGCACAGTGGACTGGCTGAACATTGTACAGCCTTATCTAAAGTGAACCACCTATTTCCTGCTGGGCTGGCTCAGTCCCTGACCTTCCAAGTTCTCCACAGAGTAGACCTTCATCCAAACCATGACTGAGGAATGACAGCCTGGAATCTACACTCATTTTCCACTGAAACAAGGGAGAGTAAAGATGGCACCAAACAAAACCAGCTTCTGACACTTCCTGTTTACTCTTTCCACAGAGTCTCCTTGGCCAGGGGCTCTAGGGGCTAGAGAGCCCTTCTTCAGGGAACACAAAAAGCCGTTTTGGGTTTTCTAGAGTTGTTTTTTCTTCCATGTTTCTACGACCCACCTTTTGTTACTTGCAAGTTCAGTCACAATATCTTTCTTTCTACCACTATTCAGAGATAGGCAGGTTGCTTCTTATATGCTCCCTATATGCCCTTGCTGACCTCCCACTGTCCTGTCTATACAGAACGCTAATTAAGTTAGAACTTCTGAATAAGATGTAGGAGACATGACACAAACGTGAAAGGACTGGGGAACCTGAGACCTGTGCCTGGCACCAACACTCTTTCACTTCACAACAATGTGAACAAGTGACATCAGAATTAACCCCTGGCACACCCAGGCCAGGCAGGAAAAGCTACCCAAAAGAACTGAGCAGTGCCCCCCCTCCCAAGACATTGGATATAACACACACATGGATGACTGCGAGTCCCTTCTTATAGCCACTGGGATGTTGAGCATGTTTGGACAGAGTGATGAATGAGCCATTTCTGCGTGGCCAAAGATGAGAGGTCTTTGTTGCCGATTGGTGATTGGCCCTTCCCACAACCCACACAATACTCATGTAGTCTCCATTACAAAAGCAGTGAGAACAACTTCACTTTCCACACTGAAGTTAATAATGGAAAAAAAAATGTACCTTGTGGCCAGGGATGTTCTGAACACTAGAACTACAGCTTATCAACAGAAAATTGCTGAGAATAAACCCATGTCTGTTAACCTTTTTTTTAGAATGATTGAAACAGAAAGGTAGATTCATTTAATTTTCATAATTTAAAAATTGACAATTGCATAAATATCTTTCCAAAAACATCAATAGGAAAACCATCCTGTCCTTGTGAGGAAGAGAAATGGAGCAAAGCCCCAAGCCATGCAGCCTCACCGGGAGGCAGTGCTACAAGATTTGCTGCGTTTCCCAACTCCACACTGCCAGAACGAGACCTTCTGAGGGGCTTTAAAGGGGTAATTCTGGTATAGGTGGAGCTTTAGGGTACGCCCTTATCAGTATGTTTGGTACCCTTACTATTAGAAAGGAGAGGTTTGGATTAGACATACAAATGCTGAAGGCCATGTGAACACACAGGAAGACATCAATCAACAATGATATCGCAGAGATGAGCAGAGAGGCAAGAAACAGGTTATCCCCTGAGCCCTCAGCAGGGCAACCCTGCTGCTACCCTGATTTCAAGCTCCTATACTCCAAACCATGAGATGATAAATGTTTGGTTTTTTAAGGACTCTATTTATCACAGTAGGTGTGGAGGACTCCAAGACCTTTTGTCTGCTTGAGCACTCGGCAGTGTTTGGGGTATACGATAAGAACACTTGTGGAGAGAGAGAAGGCCCCTACTCGCTTCTATTGTGCAAGCTGAAAACAGCTTCCCATCTTCCCAACCTCAGGAATTAGACACTACATTCCCAAAACACTGAGTCAGAGTGTGGGCAATTTAAAATGTGCCCATTAGTCACCAATAGTGGTGACATTCAACCTGCAGTTACAGTGTACCTGTCCCATCCCAGTGAGGCCTGAAGCTGGGCCTTGGGAAGCCATTTGTCTTCACTATGACTCACCCCCCCTTTCTAAGTCTGACCCCACAGTCTTCCCACTGATTCTGTGAGCTTCCCACCAATCAACAGAGAGCCATACTCATCTGCAGTACTCAGATGCAGCTGTATAATTTGTTCATTGTCTACCTGTCCACCTATGCCTGCCTGCCATATGACAGCCTCCTAGATCAACAATCTGGACTGTTACAGTCACTAGTGTGCCTTCATGCCTGGTAGCTGGTGGGTGTTCAGTACACACCTACTGCTTAAACATTGCAGGTTCCATTCCTGACTATGGTGGCAGTACAAATAGTGCAGCAAAGTAAGAATTTCCCAGTTGTTATTTCCCAGTGCGTGTAGAGGTTGTATATACCTCTAAAAGACAGTATACTTTAAAAATACTGTGTTGCAGAACTAGTGAGAAAGGCCAGCCGTTAAGAGCATTTGTTCTTCTTCCTGAGGACCAGAGGTCAGTTCCCAACACCCCTGTCAAACAGCTCATAACTGCTTGTAACTCCAGTTCCAAGGACTCTGACACACTCCTCTGGCCTCTAGGGGCACCCACAAACACATATGTAGTACACTCACATAGACAAACACATACACATAAATGAAAAATAAAAATAAAAAATACTACTAATACTTTGTTACTGAGAAATGCTAACAGCATCCTGAGCATGCACAGAGCTGCCATCTTTTCGATGATGGAAGGTCTTGCCTCCACATGAGCAGCTTCTAGCTCCAGCCAGGGTAATGAGTGCTGAGGACTGGGTAGCTGCAGGTTACCTCAGTGACTGACGCTGCATCCACTCACTCTCTCCATTTCATGGGGGAAGCCTCTGCAGCGTGAAATGCACTTGGGAGAAATTTGTGTACAACAGAGCTCCTTTCAAACTTGAAGTCAATCTCTCACCCCTTGAGGCTGCTTTGCCCCCTAAGACGATGGTCCTAGTGTCAGGCTACTGCAGTTTCAACAAAAATTCTATCCCCTTCTCCAAGAGTAGAGTTCATCTCCAGGAGACACTTCCTTTGCTTGTTCACATAAAGCGACTCCTCCTGCATCAGGCTTTATCAGGAGATGACAGCAGTGCAGCCGTGGCTTCAGATTCCATTTCTAATCTCAGCACTTCCCATCTACTGGCCCTTTTGCTTGAGATGCTTTAAGGAGCCAAGCTCAGGGCTCTGCCACCGGAGCTCCCTCTCCAGCTCAAATTCGAGTTCTCTTGATCCTCCCACCTCATGGACAACTAGCTCCTTTCTCTTCTGATGTTTTGGACCCTCAAAGTCACCCACGAGGGCTGCTGCCAACTGCTTCCAAATGCCTACTAATATTGAAGTTTTGACCTCTTTCCATGAGTCAAAAAAATGTTCTTTCTTTCTTGTTTTTTTTTTTATTTGTATGGCATGTACATGTGTGTGCATGCATGCTTGTCTGTTGGTGTATGTGTGAAAGCCATAGATGGATATCAGGTGTCTTGCTCTATTACTCTCCCTGTTTTTGGAGACAAGATCTCTCACTAAAGTTGGAGTTCATCATCACATAGCCTTTCTGGCCAGTGAACCCCAACATCTGCCTGTCTTCCCTACCTCCATAGTGCTGGGGTTATGGATGTGTGCCACAGTGCTCAGCTCTTATGTGGATACAAGGGTTCTCATGATTCCCAATGGCATCTAGAATGATGAACACTCCCTTGACCATTTTTTCTTTGTCCATCTCTAGCTCCAGACTCATGGAATGCATTTTTAAATTATAAGACTTGAAAGATCAAAATTACTCCTCAATCCTTAAACAGCAAAACAAAGGCTGTGTTAGAGGTGTGAAAGCAATGCTGACCTCATATAGAGGTATGGCTGGAGACTCCATCAATAAGTGGTGACTTTCTTTTTCATTTTTTATTGGTTATTTTATTTATTTACATTACAAATGTTATCCCCCTTCCCAGTTTCTACTCTATAAACCTTGGTCACCTTCCCCCACCCCCTCTCTCTATGAGGGTACTCCCCCACCTGCCCACCTACCTAGCCAACCTGCCTCAGCTCCCTAGCATTCCCCTACCCTGGGAGCCTCCACAGGACCAAGGGCTCCCCTCCCAATGATACCAGATAAGGACATCCTCTGCTACATATCCAGCTAGAACCATGTCTCCCCCCTGCCATGTGTACTCTTTGGTTGGTGGTTTAGTCCCTGGGGGCTTTGAGGGCTCTGGTTGGTTGATATTGTTGTTCTTCCTATGAGGTTGCAAATCCCTTCAGCTCCTACAGTCCTTCCCATAACTCCTCCATTGGAGTCCCCTCACGCCAGACTTAGTCCAACGTTTGGCTAAGTGCATCCACATCTGTATCGATCAGGCTCTAGCAGAGCCTCTCAGGGGACAGGGTTACCAGGCTCCTGTCAGCAAGTGCTTTTTGGCATCAGAAATAGTGTCTAGGTTTGGTGTCTACAGATGAGACGGATCCCTAGGAGAGGCAGTCTCTGGATGGCTTTTCCTTCAGTCTCTGCTCTACTCTTTGTCCCTACATTTCCTTTTGACAGGAGGTATTCTGGATTAATATTTTTGAGGTGGGTGGATGGCCCCCTCCCTCAACTAGGGGCTGTGCCTATCCACTGGATATGGTCTCTACAGGTTCTATCTCCACTTTGTTGGGGATTTTGGCTAATGTCCTCCATGTTGGGTCCTGAGAACCTCTTGGGTCCCTGGCATCTGGAACTATCTAGTGGCTACCCCCAGTTCCTCCTCCCCCACTGCTCCTCCATTCAATTTCTTGACCCTCTGTACTTCTCCCCCATTTCCTCCTGTATCTGAACTGCCCCCCTTGTTGCCTCCCCTCCTCTCTCCCTTTCAGATCCCCCTCTCCCTCACCTTCCTGAGATTATTGTCTTCCCCCTTCTTAGTAGTACTGTAGCATCCACACTTTGGTGTGGTCTTCTTTCTTCTTTGCTTTCATATGGTCTGTGAGTTGTATTGTGGGTATTCTGAGCTTTGTAACTTAACTATAAAATATTCCATTCTTAGTCTATTTTAGACTGGATGTTGAACATTTCTTTAAGTGCTTCTCCCCCATTCAAGATTCCTCAGTTGAGAATTCTTTGTTTAGCTCTATACCCCATTTTTAATAGGGTTATTTGACTCTCTGGAGTCTAACTTCCTACCTTCTTTGTATATTTTGGATGTTAGCCCTCTATCAGATGTAGGGTTGCTAAAGATCTTTTCCCAATCTGTTGGTTGCCATTTTGTCCTGTTGACAATGTCCTTTGCCTTACAGAAGCTTTTCAATTTTATGCGGTCCCATTTGTCAATTCTTGATCTTAGAGCATAAGCCATTGGTGTTCTGTTCAGCAAATTTTTCCCCTGTGCCAATGTGTTTGAGGTTCTTTCCCACTTTCTCTTCTATTAGGTTCCTTGAACCTGGTTTTATATGGAGGTCCTTGAACCATTTAGACTTGAGCTTTGTACAAAGAGATAAGAATGGGTCAATTTGCATTATTCTACATACCAACTGCCAGTTGAACCAGCACCATTGTTGAAATGCTCTCTTTTTTCCACTGAATGATTTTTGGATCCCTTGTCAAAGATCAAGTGAACAAAGGTGTGTGGGTTCATTTCTGGGTCTTCAATTCTATTCCACTGATCTACCTGCCTGTCTCTGTACCAATACCGTGTGGTTTTTATCACTATTGCTCTGCAGTATAGCTTGAGAACAGGGATGGTGATTCCATCTTTTATTGTTGAGAATAGTTTTTGCTGTCCTGGATTTTGTGTTATTCCAGATAAATTTGAGAACTGTTATTTCTATCTCTGTGAAGAATTGAGTTGGAATTTTGATGGAGATTGCATTGAATCCGTAGATTGCTTTTGGCAGGATGGCCATTTTTACTGTGTTAATCCTGCTGATCCATGACCATGGGAGGTCTTTCCATCTTCTGAGATCTTCTTCGATTTCTTCTTCAGAGACTTGGAAGTTCTTATCATACAAATCTTTCACTTGTTTGGTTAGCGTCACACCAAGATATTTCATATTATTTGTGACTATTGTGAAGGGTGTCCTTTCCCTAATTTCTTTCTCATCCCATTTATCCTTTGAGTAGAGGAAGGCTACCAATTTGTTTGAGTTAATTGTATATCCAGCCACTTTGTCTATCAGCTGTAGAAGGTCTCTCATGGATTTTTTAGGGTCACTTATGTATACTATCATGTCATCTGCAAATAGTGATACCTTGACGTCCTCATTTCCAATTTGTATACCTTTGATCTTCTTTTGTTGTCTAATTGTTCTGGCTAGAACTTCAAGTACTATATTGAGTAGATAGGGGAAAGTGGGCCGCCTTGCCTTATTCCTGATTTTAGTAGGATTGCTTCAAGTTTCTCTCCATTTAGTTTGATGTTGGCTATTGGCTTGTTGTATATTGCTTTTATTATTGTTAGGTAAGGACCTTCAATTCCTGATCTCTCCAATACTTTTAGCATGAAGGGGTGTTGTATTTTGTCAAAGGCTTTTTCAGCATCTAATGAGATGATCATGGGGTTTTTTCTTTGAGTTTGTTTATATAGTGGATTATGTTGGTGGATTTCTGTATATTGAACCATCCCTGCATCCCTGGGATGAAGCCTACTTGATCAAGGTGAATGATCATTTTGATGTGTTCTTGGATTCAGTTTGCAAGAATTTTATTGAGTATTTTTACACCAATATTCATGAGGGAAATTGGTCTATAATTCTCTTTCTTTGTTGGGTCTTTTTGTGGTTTAGCTATCAGTGTAACTGTGACTTTATAAAATGTATTGGGAAGTGTCCCTTCTGTTTCTATTTTATGAAATAGTTTTAGAAGTATTGGTATTAGGTTTTCTTTGAAGGACTGATAGAACTTTGCACTAAAACTATCTGGTCCTGGGGATTTTTTGGTTGGAAGACTTTTAATGACTGCTTCTATTTCTTTATGGGTTATGGGACTGTTTAGATGGTTTATCTGCTCCTGATTTAACTTTGGTACCTGGTATCTGTCTAGAAAATCAACCATTTCATCTAGATTTCCCAGTTTTGTTGAGTATAGGCTTTTGTAGTAGGATCTGATGTGTTGGTTTTTTTTTAATTTCCTCAGTTTCTGTTGTTATATCTCCCTTTTCATTTCTGATTTTGTTAATTTGGACACTGCCTCTGTGCCCTCTGTTTAGTCTGGCTAACAGTTTATCTATCTTGTTGATTTTCTCAAAGAACCAACTCCCAGCTTTATTGATTCTTTGTATAGTTCTTTTTGTTTCTACTTGGTAGATTTCAGCCCTGAGTTTGATTATTTCCTGCTATCTACTCCTCTTGGGTGTATTTACTTCTTTTTGTTCTAGAGATTTTAGGTGTGCTGTTAACCTGATAGTATATGCTTTCTCCAATTTCTTTATGGAGGCACTCAAAGCTATGAGTTTTTTCTCTTAGCACTGCTCTCATTGTGTCCCATAAGTTTGGGTATGTTTTGCCTTCATTTTCATTAAATTCTAAAAAGTCTTTAATTTCTTTCTTTGTTTCTTCCATGACTAAGATATCATTGAGTAAATAGTTCTTTAGCTTCTATGTATGTGTATGTGGGTTTTTTTGTTGTTTTTGTTGTTGTTGAAGAACAGCCTTAGTCTGTGCTGGTCTGATAGGATGTGTGGGATTATTTCAATCTTTTTGTACTGGTTGAGGTTTCTTTTGTGTCCAATTATATGGTAAATTTTGGAGAAGGTACCTTGAGGTACTAAGAAGAAAAGATATTCTTTTGGTTTAGGGTGAAATGTTCGGTAAATATCTGTTAAATCCATTTGGTTCATAACTTTCATTAGTTTCACTGTGTCTCTGTTTAGTTTCTGTTTCCCTGATCTGTCCATTGGTGAGAATGGAGTTTTAAAGTATACTACTATTACTGTGTGAGGTTCAATGTGTGCTTTGAGCTTCAGTAATTTTTCTTTTACAAATGTGGGTGCCCTTGCATTTGTGGCATAAATGTTCAGAATTGAGAGTTCCTTTTAGTGGATTTTTCCATTGACAAGTAGATAGTGTCCTTCCCCACCTTTTTTGATAACTTTTGGTTGAAAGTCTATTTTATTGGATACTAGAATTGCTACTCCAGCTTGTGTCTTGGGACCATTTGCCTGGGAAAAAAAAAAAAAAATTCCAGCCTTTTACTCTGAGGTAGTGTCTGTCTTTGACACTGAGGTGTGTTTACTGCATGCAGCAAAATGCTGGGTCCTGTTTATGTATCCAGCCTGTTGGTCTATGTCTTTTTATTGGGGAATTGAGTCCATTGATGTTGAGAGACTTTAAGGACCAGTGTTTGTTGCTTCCTGTTATTTTTGTTGTTAGAGGTGGAATTATTCTTGTGTGATTCTCTTATTTGGGATTTGTTGTAAGAAGATTAGTTTCTTGCTTTTTCTTTGGTGTAGTTTTCCTGCTTGTGTTGGAGTTTTCCTTCTATTATTCTTTGTAGGGCTGGATTTGTGGAAAGATATTGTTTAAACTTGGTTTTGTCATGGAATATCTTGGTTTCTCCATCTGTGTTAATTGAGAGTTTTGCTGGGTATAGTAGTCTGGGCTGGCATTTGTGTTCTCTTAGTGTCTGTATGACATCTGCCCAAAATCTTATGGCTTTTAGAGTGCCCATTGAGAAGTCTCCTGTAATTCTGATGGGTCTCCCTTTATATGCTACTTGACCATTTTCCCTTACCACTTTCAATATTCTTTCTTTGTTTGGTGTTTTAATTATTATGTGATGGGAGGAATTTCTTTTCTGGTCTCATTTGCTTGGTGTTCTGTAGGCTTCTTGTATGTTTATGGGCATCTCTTTCTTTAGGTCAGGGGAGTTTTCTTCTATAATTTTGTTGAAGATGTTTGCTAGACCTTTGAGTTGGGAATCTTCTTTCTTTCTTCTGTACTTTCTTCTGTACCTATTATTCTTTTGTTTGGTCTTTTCATTGCTTCCTGGATTTCTTGAATGTTTTGAGTTAGGAGCTTTTTGCTTTTTGTATTTTCTTTGACTGTTGTGTCAATGTCTTCTATGGTATCTTCTGCACCTGAGATTCTCTCTTCTATCTCTTGTATTTTGTTGGTGATGCTTGTATTTGTGACTCCAGTTCTCTTTCCTATGTTTTCCATCTCCAGGGTTGTCTCCATTTTTGTTTTCTTCAATGATTTTATTTCCATTTTTAGATCCTGGATGGTTTTTGTTCAATTCCTTCACCTGTTTGATTGTGTTTTCCTGTAGTTCTTTAAAAGATTTATGTGTTTCCTCTTGAAGGGCTTTTGTTTGTTTTCCTGTGTTCTCCTGTATTTCTTTAAGGGAGTTATTTATGTCCTTCTTAAAGCCACACACCTAAAGAAAGCACCTGTCTCTATAGTGGAAAGCAAGGAAAGTGAGCTTAGTCCATGAAGAAGCTGGAGCCAAGTCTAGAAGAGAGCTAGAATTTATCATGTTCATGAGATGAGATTTTATATCTGAATCTTGCTTTTCAGGTATGTTGAAGTATGCAGGGTTTGGTGTGGTGGGAGAACTGGTTCTGATGTTGTCAAGTAGAATTGGTTTCTATTACGGTTTGTGCTTGCCTGTTGACATCTAGTTATCTCTAGTGCTACCTGCCCTTGCTGTCTCTTGACTGGAGCCTGTCCCTCCTGTGAGCCTGGTTGTGTCAGAACTCCTGGGAGTCCAGCTGTCTCTGTGATCCTGTGATTCTGTGATCCTGTGATTCTGAGATCCTGGGTGTGTCAGAGTTCCTGAGAGTCAAGTTGCCTCTGGAATCCTTAGATGCTGGTGTGTCCAAGATCCTGGGATCCTGTTATATCAGAGATAGTGGGAGTCAAGCTTTCTCTGGGTGTTGCAGGATTGGGTGGGGAGACAGCACCAGGGTCCACTCCAGGCACCAGGATGCAAACTGGGAAGAACCTGTGCCTCTGGCTGGGTGGGGTTTCCTGCATCCTTGGATCTTGTGGGCTGCAGTTACTTTAGATGTTGGGGCAGATATTGTGGCCTTACCTGTGATCCTGGGTGTGTCAGAGCACCTGGGAATCGAGTGGTGACATTTTTTTAAGGAATCCTTTTTCTTTAGTAGTTTTTAACAGTGGTCTTAAAACCTTCTGAGAACTATGTTGTAAGCAGATGCACTGGCATCCCAATTTTGTTGATTGGTTTGTAGAGTACAGGCAGAGAAGCTGAGAGGGATTCTGTTGGTCCTGAAGGTTTGGATGGGCAAGTAAACATTAGCTTCCACTTAAAGTCACTGGCAGTCCCAGCCCCACCTTCAACACTTTGAACCCAAGCATTGACTTCTCTTCTCCAGCTCTGAAAGCTTCAATGGCATCTTCTTCCAGAAAAGGCTGTTTTGACTATTTCTTAGCATAGCTCTCTTCTAGACTTGGCTCCAGCTTCTTCACGGACTAAGCTCACTTTCCTTGCTTTCCACTATAGAGACAGGTGCTTTCTTTAGGTGTGGTAAGCCAACTTCTGCTGGCTGAGGACTCAGCCTCAGCAGCTTTTGGACTTCTGTCAGCCTTCTTGGAACAGATGAAATCAGGACCTTGCTCTTGGCTGAAGAGAAAGTTGTCATGTGTGCATTCTACTTTAGCCTCCTTCAAGAACTCTTGCTTTTCTCTTATTAGTACAAAAAAATGGTTGGTTGGCTGGTGCAAAAGGACCAGCTTTGGGTCTATCTCAGCATTCCCCATGCCTCCCTCTTTATGTCTCCTGAAACTCTTCTTTGCAAGCTTACTTTAGGAGAATCAATTGTCCTGGCTTCAATATTTTTGTATCTCAGAGTGTAAGGGGGTCCAGTAGAGGGAAAAAGATGGAGAATAGCCAGTCTGTGGGGCAGACAAAACACCATGGCATGTACAGATTAAATTCAGTCAATATGGTGGCATTTGTGGCACCCCAAAGCAGTTACAGTAGTAATAATAAGGAGAACTAATCTTGGGTCATTACATACAATGCTGAGAACAGTGCTAAAATGTGTGCTCATGCAGGGTCTTCATATGCATTTGACTTATAAAAGTGTAATATCTGGGCTGGCGAGATGGCTCAGTGGGTGATAGCACTGACTGCTCTTCCAAAGGTCCTTGAATTGAAATCCCAGCAACCATATGGTGGCTCATAACCACCCGTAATGAGATCTGATGCCCTCTTCTGGTGTCTGAAGACAGCTACAGTGTACTTATGTATAATAATAAATAAATCTTTTTAATATTTTTAAAAAGTGTAATATCTGTGAAGCACAAGAAAGCATTGTATGCTTGCAAATATTTGTTACATAAGTGTGTTTCTGAATTCTGTGTACACATAGCTACCAGTCACTAGGTTCCCCCATCATCAAATCTTGCCTTGCTTTTTTCCCCCCCTTAAACATAATTCCTGGTTGCTTGGTTCCTCTTTCCTCTGCTGTCATGGAAACCAGCAGTCCAGAGACAGATTGCTTTTTATCAAGCAGGGTAACATGTATTGCATGCCCCCAGAACATAGGAACATGGCCAGAGCCCAGGAAATACCAGTCTGCAGTTGAGTATCCTGGATTCAAATGGCTGTAAGACTGGCCTTGCAATCCCAGAAACCTCACAGAATGTACTGAGGGGCTGCCTGAAGAGTGGCTGTGTCTGAGAATGCCCACAGAGACTACACAGTGTGTTCTCAAGAGAGTCTCAAGCCATAATGTTCCTGGCGCTTCCTACTCTCTTGTCTTTATTCCCAGCAATCGCTGACAGAGAGATCCTGCAATGGACAAGCCACAGGACATTCAGTCTCTCAAGTTCCACAAAACTGCAAAGTCATAGCTCCCCTTTATAGCCAAGAAAACCAAGGCCCAATGAGGTAATGGTTTGCCTTAGATCACAGAGCAAGAAATGAGGTAGGTGGTACAGAGTGGTAGAGCCCCTGCTGCTCTGCTGCTGGTGTCTCAGCCCTGTGCCCAAAAAGGTCAGCAGGGGACATGTTTGGCAGACAGAAGGCACCATGTAAACCCTAAAGTGTGCACTTCATACACACACACACACACACACCATAGCCATGAAAATATTATAACCCTAGAGGTGATATTTGAAGGAGGCTGAACCTCTTAAAGTTCCAGCCCTCTTAAAGTCTTTAAAGAAATAACAAATAAAAAAATAATCCCATCTCTCTGGAATGACATAGGTGTGGTTATGCCTAAAAGCAGAGATTAGATGACCCCAGTGGTCCTACATAGCTTTATCACTATGATAAACCATTGCTGGCCAGGCAGGATAACTGCTTAGAGCATTACTAAATCTGTTTTTAATAACACCAACATCCCAGGACCAAGCCCTGACCTTCACTGCAATAAAGGTTCATCATCGCTGGAAAGACCAGCCACAGAGGCGGAGGTGGGAAGTTAGGAAGGCCTGTGTGTTCTCCAGCATGGGGCTTCTGAGTCACCGAGTGCCTGGGGAGGGGTGGAGTGCTTGAGAATTTATCTCTGTTGAGTTCTACAGGATAAAGAAGAAAATAATGAATTCCATATCATTGCAGCAAGACATTAGTCCGCCCAGAAAACGAGTTTTGAGTGTCACTGGAGATATATGCATGCCATGTATGATCATAATGTAAAATGTAAAAATCACAAACACAGAGTCTCAGTGTGTCTAAGAAGTGGGCACACCTTAGGCTATCTTCAGAAATGGCAACTATCTGTGACTCCGATGGTGCTGGTGAATTGTAGATCCAACAGGGTAGGAAACTGCAGGGGCTGAAGCAGCAGAAAGAGCCTAGGATGAAAGCAGTATCTCAGAGACAATTGAAAGGCAGCAAACCAATGACAGGGTCAGAAAATGTGACCAGAGTCAATGGGTGGGACCTCAGAAAGCAGCTATCCCAGTGTCCAAGTGTGAATGTCCAGAAAATGTGGCCAGCTGGCTGGGGCTTTAGCTCCTGCTGGTGATGACACCATCTGCCAGAATTCAGGCCTTTATGTATCTGAGAAGAAGGGTGGAGCTCATGTTAAGCCAAAGGATAGAGATAGTGAGCCTGGAAGGCCCTGGCTTCCGAGAGTGGATTGACAGGAAAGAAGGAGTCACGTCTAAATGCTGCTTACTGGAGAGAGATGGGGTGACCTGAGTCTCATATCAGTGTGCTTGGGCTCAGTTTCCAAAGGATTCACAGAATTTTACATCAGTGTTCCCACTAGGGCAGCCATGGGTGGTTCCAAGTGGCCATGTGGCCTTAAGCAGAATCACACCTAGATCCATGTTACCTGCAACCCCAGCTAGCACTATCATATAAATATGTCTGCAGCCCTCTTAGGAAAGGAAAGATGAGGGCCCCATGTGAGCAGATATAGCTAGAACTTAGATTCCTGTCTGCATGTGCCAGGGAGCCACATTAGGAAGGAGACCAAGCAGATTGTGCTTTGTAACAACATCCTTAAAAGCCCTGTCATAGTGCCCCACTCCGTCTAGGTAAAAGCCAGAGGTCTTTATCCTCCCCCCAGCCCTGTGGTCACAGCCTCACTACTTGGCCACTCATATGTGCTGCTCTTCCTGATCCATTAGCACAGTCTTCCTACTGTACTCCATGCTTCCACATCCAGGTCTCTGTGCTGATGTTTAAGCTGATGCAACGTTCTTTCCCTAGCAATCAGAGGACTCAGCCTTCACTCATCCCTGTCAACTGGTCAACAAGTCTTTGACTCGGCGCAAAGATGAAGATTGCCTCCAGGTGCTCACCCTTTTCCTCACGGTGCTTCTGACTGGAAAATCAGTGTATTCCACTTCTGTTTATTGTCTGTTCTCCCAACCAGAGTGTCAACTTCCTGAAAGAGGAGTCATCACTGATGTGACTTCCTAGACCTTAGCACCATGCCTAGCATGTGGTGCTTATACATGCACCACTGAAGAAAGGGAGAGAGGAAGAGAGGGAGGAAGTAAGGAAGGGGCAGGGGAACTGATACGTGAATGAATAAATTGATAAAGGAATGGTCAAGTAGCAAAACAACACCCTTCACAATTGTCACAAATAATGTAAAATACCTTGGTGTGACTCTAACTAAGGAAGTGAAAGATCTGTATAATAAGAACTTCAAGTCTCTAAAGAAAGAAATCAAAGATCTCAGAAGATGGAAGGATCTCCCATGCTCATGGATTGGCAGGATTAATATAGTAAAAATGGCTATCCTGCCGAAAGCAATCTACAGATTCAATGTAATCCCCATCAAAATTCCAACTCAATTCTTCACAGAGTTAGAAAGGGCAATTTGCAAATTCTTCTAGAATAACAAAAAACCTAGGATAGCAAAAACTCTTCTCAACAATAAAAGAACCTCTGGTGGAATCACCATGCCTGACCTCAAGCTGTACTACAGAGCAATTGTGATAAAAAAATAAAAAAAAAAAAAAAAAAAAAAACTGCATGGTACTGGTATATCGACTGACAGGTAGATCAGCGGAATAGAAATGAAGACCCAAAAATGAACCCACACACCTATGGTCACTTGATCTTTGATGAAGGAGCTAGAACCATCCAGTGGAAAAAAAAGACAGCATTTTCAACAAATGGGACTGGCTTGACTGGTGGCTAGCATGTAGAAGAATGGGAATTGATCCATTCTTATCTCCTTGTACAAAGCTCAAGTCTAAGTGGATCAAGGAACTCCACATAAAACCAGAGACACTGAAATTATAGAGGAGAAAGTAGGGGAAAGCCTCAAAGATATGGGCACAGGAAAAAAATTCCTGAACAGAACAGTAATGGCTTGTGCTGTAAGATTGAGAATCAACAAATGGAACCTCATAAAATTGAAAAGCTTCTCTAAGGCAAAGGACACTGTCAAAGGCAATGAATAGATTGGGAAAAGAGCTTTACCAATTCTAAATTTGATAGAGGGCTAATATACAATATATACAAAGAACTCAAGAAGTTAGACTCTAGAAAACCAAATAACACTATTAAAAATGGGGTACAGAGCTAAACAAAGAATTCTCAACTGAGGAATACTGAATGGCTGAGAAGCACACAAAAAAATGTTCAACATCCTTAGTCATGAGGGAAATACAAATCAAAACAACCCTAAGATTCCACCTCACAACAGTCACAGTGGATAAGATCAAAAACTCAGGTGACAGCAGATGCTGCCAAGGATGTGAAGAAAGAGGAACACTCCTCCATTGCTAGTGAGATTGCAAGCTGGTACAACCACTCTGGAAATCAGTTTGGCTGTTCCACAGGAAATTGGACATAGTATTACCAGAAGATCCTGCAATACCACTCCTGGGCATATACCTAGAAGATGCTATAACTTGTAATAAGGACACATGCTCCGCTATGTTCATAACAGCCTTATTTATAATAGCCAGAAACTGGAAAGAACCCAGATGTCCCTCACAGAGGAATGGATACAGAAATTGTGGTACATTTACACAATGGAGTACTACTCAACTATTAAAAATAATGAATTTATGAAACTCTTAGACAAATGGATGGATCTGGAGGATATCATCCTAAGTGAGGTAACCCAGTCACAAAAGAACACACATGATATGCACTCACTGATAAGTGGATATTAGTTCAGAAGCTCAGAATAGCCAAGATACAATTCAAAAACCATATGAAACTCAACAAGAAGGAAGACCAAAGTGTAGATAATTTGATCCTTCTTAGAAGGGGGAACAAAATCAGAGCAGAGACTAAAGGAATGACCATCCAGAGACTTCCTCACCTGGGGATCCATCCCATAAACAACCACCAAACCCAGACACTATTACGGATGCCAACAAGAGCTTGCTGACAGGAGCCTGACAAAGCTGTCTCCTGAGAGGCTCTGCCAGTGCCTGACAAATACAGAAGTGGATGCTCACAGCCAACCATTGAACAGAGCACAGGGTCCACAATGAAGGAGCTAGAGAAAGTACCCAAGGAGTTGAAGGGGTTTGCAGCCCCATAGGAGGAACAACAATATGAACTAACCAGTATCCCCAGAGCTCCCTGGGACTAAACCACCAATCAAAGAAAACACATGGTGGGACTCATGATTCTAGCTGCATATGTAGCAGAGGATGGCCTAGTTGGTCATCAATGGGAAGAGAGGCCCTTGGTCCTGTGAAGGTTCTATGTCCCAATATAGGGGAATGCCAGGGCCAAAAAACGGGAGTGGGTGTGTTAAGGAGCAGAGAGAGCGGGAGAGGAGAGGGGATTTTTGGAGGGAAACTAGGAAAGGGATAACATTTGAAATGTAAATAAAGAAAATACCTAATTTAAAGAAAGAATAGTCAAATAGATAGATAGATGGTTAAATAATTGAATTAATTAATAGAAAAGATACAGTCTCTGCCCTTGAGACTCTTACTATCTGGGCGAATAGGTCTCTTTGCATAGATTAGTGTAAGAACAACACATTTTTCAAAAGATTTGAAGTCTGACGTGGGGGAGCAAGGTGGCTCAGCTGTTAAGAGCACTGTCTACTCTTCCAGAGGACTTGGGTTCAATCCAGTCACCCACATGGCATCTCACAGTTCACAATCATCTATGACTCCAGTCCCAAGGGATCCCTTCCCCTCTTATGGCCTCCAAAGACACCAGGAATGCATGTGGAGCACATAAATGCATACAGGCAAAACATTCTGCACATAAGCACAAAATAAAATAATTGAATAAAATAAAAGACATTTTTCTTTAACACCCAACCAGAAAAGTCTATCTCTCTCAGTCCTTGCCCTGGCAAACAAACAAACAAACAAACAAACAAACAAAAACTATTCCTAATCATGATGAAGCTTCTGAGAGGACTCAGGAGGAAAGTCATCTGTGACCTTGTGGTCCAGACCCAAACCAGCTGGGTCTGAGAGCCAAGAAAGAGTGCTAAGAGCAAGCAGAGCTGCTTGGCTGCCGTGCCTACCCAGTGCTGGGGCGGGTGCCAGGAAGTGCTTGGGACACCAGGCATGGGGAATGGGGAGCCAATGTTGATGCTGTCAAAGGGGCAGGACTGGAAGCAGCATGGAGCACAGGCACTCAGACCCTGTGGCACTCACAGGGTGTGCAGCTGTAATTCTACCTAAGTCCCTGCCTGTACTAGTTAAGTCACTATGTGTAACCAATCACCCCAAAATGTAAAACCCTGAACAACAATCATAATCAGCCTGTATCATTCCTGTGGGTCAGAAAGCGAGGGTCAGTTTGGCTGGGCAGTTCTGTCTCAGAGTGCCTGGGGAAGTTATAGGGATGTACTCAACGAAGGTTGCAGACTCAAGGCTGGAGGGTGGGAAAGACAGCCTTCTCAGTAAACTGCCTGCCTCCCAAGCATGAGGACACAGGCCATTTGACAGACCCTGCCTCGCCATACCTAATATCACCTAAGAAGCAGTTACATAAGAGATTACGTTGAAACTTATCATCAACAAAAAGGCTGAAAAGGCCAGGTCCAAAGAAAACTCCACTCTCCCAAATTCTGATGCCCTATTTTCCTCTACCAAAGGAGCCACTTCTTTATCTGACCGAAGGACAAATGGCTATTTGTGGTGCCTATTAACACACCAAAACTCATGTTGGCCTCTGGGCTCTCTCAGCATTGCAAATACCTCTTACAGAGTCTGAGCTAGCATCCAGGCTCTTCCTGACCCCTAAACTTCTCCAGCTCACAAGAGTCCCTCCCCCATCCTCTCATTTCCACATAACCCTGCACACTCTGACTCCTCTCTCTCTCTCTCTCTCTCTCTCTCTCTCTCTCTCTCTCTCTCACTCTAAACCCCTCCAATCCAATCTGCTAGCCTTGCTCAGTCTACTACTTTGCTTACTTGCTCTGGACTCTTCCAGATGCCTCTGGCTGGAGGCTCCATCCTAGCTGCAATAAAAACATTCCCTTCAACCATACCTTGAAGAACAAACTAGGGGCTTCCAGCTTCCTCAGCTGCCTGTACGTCATTGTCTCTTCTGAGCCACATGTCTCCTAATTCACTATCTCTTCCATGTCACACATCTCCCATTCAGTGTCTCTTCCATGTCACATGTCTCCTGTTCACTGTCTCTTCCATGTCACATTTCTCCTAGTTCATTGTCTTTTCGTGTTATGTGTCTTCTGTCACCCTGGTTTTGTTCTGCCTTCAGCTGTTCTCTTAAAACCTATTTTTAGCAAACACAGAAGTGGATGCTCACAGTCAACTATTGGATGAATCACAGGGCCCCCAATGGAGGAGCTAGAGAAAGTACCCAAGGAGCTAAAGGGATCTGCAACCCTATAGGTAGAACAACAATATGAACTAACCAGTACCCCGGAGCTCGTGTCTCTAGCTGCATATGTATCAGAAGATGGCCTAGTCGGCCATCAGTGGAAAGAGAGGTCCATTGATCGTGCAAACTTTATCTGCCTCAGTACAGGGGAACGCCAGGGCCAAGAAGTGGAAGTGGGTGGGTAGGGGAGTGGGGGGTGGGTATGAGGGACTTTTGGGATAGCACTGAAAATGTAAATAAAGAAAATACCTAATTTAAAAAAAAAAAGAAATTAGGGAAACAACACCCTTCTCAATAGTCACCAAAAAAAAAAAAAAAAGCCATTCTACTTACTGTCTGTATGACAGAGGGCTGGTTGTTAAGTCTCTCTGTTTCTCAGTCTCTTCCCCCAGAAACATGGAGAAATGACAGTGTTCCTGTCACTGAATGTGCATATAAATTACACAAATTAATCCAAATGAAACATTTAGAGCAAGACTGAGTGCTCTTGACAATGCTGAACTCAGTGCTGTGTGTGTCATGCATGTGTCATGTATGTGTCAAGCATCATACAACACTATACAGAACACTAACAGGTCTTTTGACTGCAATTGTCAGCTAGAATTAAACAATAATGTGGCCAAATGGCAGGGGCTTGTAATCAGCACCTTCCTTATTAAATATTTTTTAATTAAAAAAAAAAACTATTTTTACCCTTTTGTAGTCTAACTTCTAGTTTTACTACTTGTATCTGCCCTCTTTATATGTGTGCATATATAAATCTGCATATGAGAGAAAGAGAGAGACCCTTTCTCAGAAAACAAGTTGGATGACACCTAACCCAGGGCACTCAGGGTCATCTTGGCTTCCATGCACACTCACACACACTAAATCCAGGCTGAACAGAGGTTGCATGGTCCCCTTTCGAGATGGCTCACTTGAATGGCTGGCAAATCAGTACTTTCTTAGTTGTTGGAAGGCCATCATGGCCAGCTTGGGTGATTTAGCTGTAAACAAATCACCTCTGGATTTGTACAGCTCGACTAAAACCACTCCATAGAAGTTGAAGTTGCTACTGACCACATGGTTGTGAGCTTTTACACACATACACGCACACACGCACACACATGCACACACATGCGCGCATGCGTGTACACAAGTGCATGTGTACACACACATTGAAGCCCTGACCCTCACCCCACATGGTAGCACTGAGAGGTGAGGCCTTTGGGTAGCAGCCAGGTTCAGGTGAGGTCATGAGGGTGGGAAGTCTGTAAGGGAAGGAAGAAGAGAAAGCAGAATGTTCAATCACACACTGCAGTAAGTGTACTTTCCCTATTTCCTTCAAAATGGGATGTAATATAGCTTACAACTGAGGGTTTGAATGTTAGAAAGATGGATCTCACCAGGAGCCAAGTCTGCTAGCACCTTGATCTTCAACCTCCCAGCCTCTAGAACAATAAGAAATAAGTGTCTGATAAGCCACTGACCAACCTGTGGGGTTTATTCACAGCAGCCAGAGACAGCCAGAAAGCAGCCTCAGAAAGGTATATTCTAGATGGTGTAGTATCAAGATGGGAGACAGCTGTCTAAGTCCTATGTGTGTGTAAAGCCCTTGAGACCTTCAGGTCTGTCTGTCGTGGCATCTATGTATCCATCATCCCTGTATCTATAATACCAGGGCACAGGGTTGTGCCAGGCCTGAGGTGGATAGCAACAGCTAAAAAAACCATGTGTGTCCTTTTTCCATCCAGTAACTCAGTTAAATGGAGCGGGTGCCCAGGGGATTCCCTGCTTCCTGACAGGCTGTAGGTGCTGAGCACAGGGACTCTGCCTGCCCCCAGTGACATTTCAGTCAGTTCATTGGGGCACTTGTATAAACTGACCATTCTGTATAATGTGGTAAATGTACACACAGGAGGTGAGAGTCAGAAGGGAGAGGCCAGTGTGGAGGCATGTAGCAATGCTGGCAGCCGTGTGAAGAAGAAAGAGCCTTCCCAGGGCAGATGAGAGGGACTAACTGTGAATGATGGGATACGGTCATTAGAGCATTCCTCAAGGCTGAATCCTCTTAGTCTCCTTTGCTTCGGGGACAGGTAACTTTGAGAGAGCAGCTAGAGAAGGTGCGAGGATCTAGGGTCAAACACCTAGCGTCTCCTTTGAGCTTAGTATAGCAAATTCAATTTTTATTTTTCTAGGTCTAGCATAATGTCCTACTTTCTTCCTCATCATTTGGATGGAGCCTTTCCACATGGAAGAGAGTTTCTGGGGACAGCAACAAACCTTACGTCTCCTGGTTCTGAGTGTAGGCCCTGGTCTGCAGCTGGAGCTCCACAAACAGCCATTGAATCTGAAGAGGCAGCTGCCCTTCCCATTTGCATGAAGGCTCCAGGGAACATCCCTCCAGGGCTAGTAGTTCCCTTAATTTCTAGGGACTGAACCTCTGGGAGTGTCACTGTTGGTCCATACTGCCACCCTGTGGTTATACTTGGGTACTGCATGTTCTCAGTGGACAACTCTGGGGGGTCCCCAAATGGCCATGTTCAACCCCATAACATCTCAGAATAACTATCTATTTTAGCCTTTGTTTGTTAAGTGTCCATTTGCCAACAGATTTCTAATGAGAGGTCATATCTGAGAGAGATAAAAGGAAAATGACAGACTGTGACAAGCCTTTACCAAGGAGCATGTTGGCCAGGATGGTGATTGCCATCTATTAGGTGCCACTCTCTTGCTGTGCTGCCCTAGACAATCACTTTGTTTCCGTGGACTTTCTCAGTGAAGCATATTTTGCAGCCCTTCTGCAAAATAAGAGATTGTACATCTTACAGAATTGCTATGGGGATTAAAATAAATAATCCATATAAACTAAGCTAAAGCTCCCTGGCAGGCACATGCAAGCACTTAGCAAATATAAACACAAGGCACTTAAGTTTCTGTTATTCTATCTCAGCTCAGCGAGGGGGATGAAGGGAGCATTAGTGCCATCTCCATTGTTGACAAGGACACTGTGGACCTGAGGGCTTAAGTGACTTCCCCCAAGGTCCTTCAGTCTGAAAAGGGCGGGTCTTAAAGCCCATCTTTATGGATCTTGCAAACATCTCAAGTAGGTCTTTGAAAGTTCTGCCCCTTGAGTTGCAGGCCCACTGGGAGAAAGTTGAAATGATCCAAAGAGGAAGAAAGAATGACAAAGATCCAAATCTAGCACAGTTTACAGCTCACGTCTACTATGGGTGAGCAATCCTCTCGACAGGAGAAGGCACATTTCTGGCTTCAATTCATACACAGAAGCTGTGTTATGTGGCAAAGTGACTTAGACACATGCTGTCCACTCTCCAGGACACAGCTTCTTCCATGTCCAGGTGGGACAAGAGAATCCAAATCACCTGCCCAGGCTGACATCTTGTCATCCCATAATCTATACCCTTCCAGTGCTCCCTAACTATCTGCAGTGAGGGTCCCAGGTGACCAACAAAGAGCCAGAACCCTGGAAAGGACTGGTGACCGATGGAAAGGACGGCTGGGTTCTATCACACGAGCAGGAACTTAATCCCTGCTAGAATCCAGTAACAATGTCCACAAAGGCCTGGAAGCCAGGCCAGTGATTTATGGACAAGATTAGAAGACTACAGTGATTATTGGCCCAGAAGACCCACACTGGGTAGGACATGAGCAGAGACTACAGCTCCAGGGAGTGCAGGGTTCAGAATGAGCGTGCCACACAGCACCTTACCTCTCTTCAGGGTAGGAGGTGGCTGTGTGTTATTGTCTTGTTTTGGCGGATATTTTCAGCATGAGTGGGCCAATTGGCAGACGTAATCATAGGCATTTCACACACACACCTAACAAGGGCAAGATGAATGATGTGGGTGGTGCTGGAGTCATAAATATCACCAGTATATCAAGGCAAAATGAAAGCAAAGAAAATAAATCTATCAGGACTCCGTGGCTCTCCAAAGCAACACCAGGACAAAGGAAGCCAGATTTCCCCCGACAGCCTGAGCACCAGACTCCTAAACTGTCTTCTCTGGCCGCCAAAGCTTGAGCAGTTTAGACACAAGGCAGTGTGTGACTCTCGTGTGCTTTGGAGCACCAGCATGACTCTGATGTAGAAAGCCTGGTAAATCTCACAATGTGTGTGTGACTTAGGACAGCCTGAGTTCTGTTTCCTACTGGCTGGCTGGTCAGTGGCCTCTTTCCGTGTTGGCTTTCCGGGAGTCTTGATCAGAGTGTGGTTGTATTACATGGATCACAAGCGTAGTGTTCCACTTTTGACAAACCAGTGCCTGAGTGAGGTCGCTGGAAGCCTACAGATCTACTCCACACCACGCTGGCAGGACTGGTGTTGTGTTTCCCCACTGAGAATGAGGGAAATGAAGAGTCCTGGGTGGCTCTGTAAAAGCCGCATGCTGGGTTTGGGGACTCCTGTTCAAGGCCATGTTTGAGGTTGTTTCTATGGTCAATACAGTTTGGTAGACACCTCCACCTGACTTATAAAATTGTACCTAAATTCTACCTGGGAACATAGAGAGGGTTCAGATCACAGCCACCTCCTGCCCAGCCTCTGGGTGGAGTGGAACAAACAGAGCCAAAGAGTTGTCTGTGAACAGAGTTGGCAGTAGAAAAGTAAAACTCTACAGCGGCTGTGTAGCTCCTCATGTGGGAGAAAGGTGGGTAAATGAACTGACTAGTGTATCAGGAACCAAGCTCTTTCCCAACATAAGAAGTAACTCCTACCTTCCCCCCTTTCAAAGACAGGACCCACAGACAGACCTCAAGCAGTGGGCTCAGGGAAGCTTGGGAGATAAAGTCTGAGGCTGCCCATCCCTGAAGTGGCTTCTAAGGGAATAGGGAATCTTTGTTCTGGTTTGGAGTCTCCTGCTACTTCTTAACTTCTGGCCTGGCAGGATGCCCTGGAAGTCTCCTATCTTCCTTTCTCCCCCAGGTGATCTACAGCTCTGGCCAGCTGCTTCCTCACCCACTAGGTCCACCCTCCACTTTGAAGACCTGCAACCTCAAGATACCCAACCAAGGGCCCAGGACGGGAGCCTTGGTTGAGCATCCTTTCTTAGCATCCACATGGGCTTCTGGAGACATGGTACAGATGACTAACATGACAGGAGCATTTGGGAAGACCAGATACAGCAGACACTGACATTTTGCTCAAAAGCAACACCCGAGAGTCAAGATGCTGCAGCTCAGCCCTGAGTACCCTAACATCTGGTCACCCCCAGCCCACCAGAACTTATTCAGCTGGCTCCCCAGTGTGGGAGCCATGGGAGCCACATGGCAGATACCTGTAAGATGCTGGGGAAAGGCCAGACTCTTCTTCAACAGCCAGCACCTAGAAATCAAGGCCCACTGAGGGGTGTGGGGAGAAAAGGCACACAGTAGTCTAGAACCTCAGCCTCTGCATGTAAAACAAACAAATAAACAAACATCTTGCCTTGGTTTCTAATATCCCAAGAGTGTCAATGGCAAAAATATCAGAATCCCAGGAGTAGAGAATACCCAGAAGATGGTCTCGCCTGATGATTCTGATGACACCCCACAAAATCACCCCCAGAGCTAATGAAACCACAAACTGCTGGCCACCCACAGGCCTGGCGCAGCTGGGCTCTCTGGAGGCTGATGCTCAGAAATGTGTGCCTTTGGCAAGTGCCCAGGAGCTCTGATGATAGCGGGGTGGTGTGGTAGCAGTGTTTGGACACCTGGGACTCTGTGAACAGCCCTGGAACATTCCTGCCTGTGGGAATCACACTCAAGGATCTGGTCCAGTTGCTTGGTTTCCTCTAGGTCTGGGACTGGCACCTGAGATTCTAAGTCCCCATTGCTGAGGCTGCTGATCCCAGGAACATAAGCCTATCGGATTCTGTTCTCTAGCATCCCCCATCTCACTGAGAAACAGAAAAAAGCCCACAGGGAAGCAACTGAGCCAGAAGAGAAGAAAATGGGGTGGGTGGAAGATGCAAGCAAGCTGGGCAAGAATGAGTGCCTCGCACAGCTAGTCCAAGGCCAGCAGGGTAACTCCAGCTTATCATTTTCTGACCAAGTGATGGTCCTGGGGCTACCTTCCTAATGACCACTGTGGGTATACAGTGGGAAGTAGTCACAGATGGCACAGACAGGTCCCTGGATCGGGAAATCTGCTGGACCCCTGACAGCTACAGCTCTGCGTCTGGCAAAACTGATATCAGAATGCACATGCCAGCTGCTAGGGCTTGTTCCAGAGTCTACCTCAAGAAGTCATACACACGCACATAACACACACACACACACACACATACACACACACACACTCAGGCACACTCACATAGCTCTGCAAAAGATAAAACAGAACAACAGAACATTGTCATCCTGACCAGGAGGGCTCTATCTTATATTTTCCTCGCCTACTTTTGGGCATCTTTTCCTGTTGTAATGTCTTGAGAACGGGTGAAACTTGTCCTTGGGGCTTCCTTCTGATCTCCCATAGAAGTTGGATGCTAGGGGCCAGAAAATGAACAGTCCGGCTTATAAGGATGGGGAGCTGGTCAATGAAGATTCCTCTGCTGAAGGAAAACTAAAGACATAAGGCTAGTTTGTTTGCCTTAGAGAAAAGAAAGCAAAAGGTTAATAAGTGACTTCAATAAAAAATAAGAGTGGAAAGGAAGGGAGGGCACTGTCACCGAAGCCTTCTGCTCTGATTGACTGGCTGGATACTGTGAGCAGGCATTACACTTTATATAAGACAGTTTCCATTATTTCTTTTCTAGACATCTTCAAGATTCAGAGAGCCCATGGGCTAGCAAGATAGTAAGAGCATTTATGCAGTGAGCCTGAAAGCCTGAGCTCAACGCCCACATCTCACAGAGAAGTGACTCCTGAAATTGTCTTCTGACATCAACATGTGAACCACACATACACGCACCCTAACATACACACAGAAACACACATACATACACAAACACTCATAAATACAGACACATATACACATATACAAACACACATACAAACTCCCACATACACAAACACACACACACACAAACACCCATACACAACCACACCTATACACACATAAAAATACACACATATACACGAACACACACACTTCATAGAACTAGACTAGGGAGATGGTTCAATTCATAAGAGCACTTGCTCTGAAGCATACGGACCTGACTTTAAAGCCCACAGCCCATGGGCATAGCTGTGCAGACCTATAACCTCAGCATTTGAGAACAGAGGTAGCTGGATCCTGAGAGCTGATTGGTCAGCCAGGCTAACCCAAACAATGAGCTTCTGGTTCAGTGAGAGACCTTATCTCAAGGCAGTATGGTGGAGAGAGGTACAGGAAGACACACATCTTTCTCTGGCCTCTGCAATCTGATGCATGGATGCACACACCACAGTTACACACACACACACACTCCACATAACAAAATCTTGCCAATTAGGATTCTGCCCAAATGGGTATAGCCTCTAAAAGATGGAGTACTGATTAATCTAAGACCACATAAATACCCTTAGTAACAAGGATATTGCACAACAGAATTGTATTTTAATAGGATCTTTTTAACCACAGCCTATGCTCATGGTCTTGGCACCACCTAGTGGCTTATTTGTTCATTACAACTTTTACCGGACCTCTGATCACTTAAAATTTCAATTCAACAAAAATATATTAGACAGAAGTGATGAGTTAAGAGCCGGGAAGGAAGCTGTGCTGAAACATTAATCAAAGACACGGTCTCACCTTCCTGAGGCTGATGTGTAAGAATTATACAAGTACATAATGCAAACATGATTACACACTGTGAGGTAACCAGGAAATGAAATTGTCATGGGCTGGAGGATGATGTATGTAGAAGAATGGCTTTAGTTTTGATTTTGTGTTTTGAAACAGTATCTCACTAAGTAACTCAGGCCAATCTTGACCTCTTCATCCTCTGGCTTCAACCTCCAATGGGCTGGGATTGTGGGCACGCACTACCATGGTCTAAAGCAACGTATTTTGAGTGGCAGGTAAGGCCACTAAAGTCAAGCACATACGGATGAGACGGAGTTGGATGAGGATATTCTGTGAAAACAGAGCAGGTCTTTGCAAAGGCAAATGGGTCAAGGTCTCAAGCGCCTGTAGAAGGAGCACAAAGTCCAGCTCGTCCGGAACACCGTGAGCAGGCCTAGCAGGCTATGATGAGGCTGGACTGGAGCTAGGAGTGTGTCCTTAAATGAATGCACACACATGGGGAGATGGGGGTGGCGTTGGGGTTGTCCCCAAGGACAGAATCCGGTTAACTTTATACTTTTTTAGAATGGATTGGGAGAGGTTGGAAATACTTTGAATTGAGTTTGGACACTCACTTGACCCCAGCTGGATCTCAGGGATTTCGATGACCAGTGTCAGTTTATGGCTGGCTGCCCTGCCCTTTCCCTTAACTGACAGGCACACACCCCTAGGGGATTGCAGTAGAACCTCTTTTTAAGAGTCAGAATAGTGGTTCTAAATCTGGAGCCTTTTAGGCACCACTAAGTCCAGTTAGATTGACATCTCAAGGAGTAGGTAGCATGCTTCCAGGGTTTGCCAGCAAAACTGAGAACATCTGAGCTTAGGACATTCTTACCAGGAGAGGAAAATATCAAAACAAAGTACTTGGGTTGGGGGAGGGGACAGGGGGTTTCGGAGGGGAAACTAGGAGAGGGGATAACATTTGAAATGTAAATAAAGAAAATATCTAATAAAAAAATAAAAAGGAAAAAAAAAAGCCAAAGAACTCTGGGATACTGGAATCACACAAGTACCAGCCAGGCTGGCTTTTGCTTTGATTGGTCAATTGGTTTTGTTTTTTAAAATAAGTTTTGTCCCAGGTAGAATTCCCAGTCTGGACCACAATGTCTCATTACGTTTCTACCTAGATGTCAACAGCTCAGGAGAGCTGATGTCATAGAGGGATACAGTTTCTTGGTGCAGACGAAGCTGGCTAAGCAGACAGGAGTTATGAGACATCTGAGACTCCATTACTCATTCACAGGTCTCTGAAGTCAGAGGGTCCAAAGAGGCAGGCCTCTCGGGCCCCAGTGGAGTCACACATCATAAGGACCCAGAGAGCAGCTAGCAGATGCTCATACTTTGGCTCAGCAGGATTTCTGAACTGAGGCTTGTGCTCTCAGGTGATTCTCATACAGACAAGCCAGAGATGAAACAACATCCTATAGTTCTGGGGAGAGCTGCCCAGAACTGTGTAACTGACTTGCTATTCTGACATCTGCAACTAACACAGTGTGTGTGTGGGGGGGGGGGGGGCGTACGCACGCGAGCACACAAGCATAGGCAAGTATACACACATGGATATGCAAGTGCATGTGTGCATAAGTGTATATGTTTGTGTGTGCAAGTGTGTGAATGTGCATGGCTCAGTGTGTGTGTGCAAGCATACTCTACTATGTGAGCATAGGTTCCCATTTAACCAATTAAACCCTCCACTTCTTTTTCTTAAAAGATGCCCACTCATTTATATCTTAATGTTTAAATGGGTAGCTCGGGAAAGCTAGTGGTAGTTCTCATCTAGATGGTGGAAGTCGGGTGATTTAAATTATTTTGTTGTTAACCACGTACAGCAGCACAAGAAATCAAAATACTCTGAAGGCTGAGCCAGGATTTTGAAGTCTGCCTGGGAAAAGAAATTTTCTGCTAGACACAGCAGTTCATGACTGAGGTAAGAAAATGCCTGCAAAGACAGTCTCAAACCACGAGCAAATACTGATGTCGGCTTCACTCTCTGATTTTCCTGATGAGAAAAGTCAACTGGCATTCAGTCTGTTTCTTTTCCTGTTGCTGCCGCCACCCTGACAAAAGCAACCCAAAGGAGAAAGGGTTTATCCTGGCTCACAGCTCAGGAATACACCCCACCCCATCATAGTGAGGAAGTCGGACAACTGGAGTGAAGCATCTGATCAGACCCCATTCACAATCAGGAAAAAAAGAACGCTGTGGCTCAGATCATGTTCTCCGTTGTATACAGCTCAGGGTCCCATCCTGGGATATGGTGTTATCCACAGCAGCAGGTCTTCCTGCTTCAATTAACCCCACAGGTGTATCTGGTGGTTTGCCTTAGACAATCCTTTAGAGGTCTTCCTGCAGGCTTGTCCCTAACAGACCTTGACGTTTAACACTTCACATATTTTAAAGAGTGTGACCCAGAAGCTGAGAATGGTGATGGAGCCTTCTAGTCCCAGCACCAGAACTCAGGAGGCAGAGGCAGTTGGACCCTCTGAATTCAAGGCCAGCCTGGTTCTAGAATAGCCAGGACTACGTAATGGCATACACTCTCCCCAAAAAATGAAAACAAAACCACCCAAAATTAATTTTGTCTTATATGGCTGTAACTGGTCCAAGTGTGCAACTTACAATCTTTGGGACAGCACCTGACTTTGTGGGCCTTGACATCCTTGTCCCTCAATAAGAGGACAGAAAGCCATTGTCACTTACTCCATGTCTCTATTCCATTGATAGAGAGAACAGGACCCCTACCAGTCTTTTTCTTGAGGGATTTGGATCTGATAGACCACCACTTTTTCAAAAAGATATGTCAAAAAAAAAAAAGTGTATGTTTCCTGGACAATAGGTATGGAGGGCAGTGGCTGTGCAAGATTCCAAAAGACAGACTCTTCGTCCCTGCAATCTCCACTATGCAAATGTGCACGAGGAATCTGCATGGAACACAGTACAGCGCTTCCCAGATTCACCAGGTCAAGAGAACTGTTCCCAGGACAGTTCCCAGATTTGCAAATACTCTCATCACATGGCTCTGTGACAGAGCAGAGCGAGCACTACACAGACCACTACACAGACCGCAGCTGGGGAGCCAGCCACACAGCATACTCAGACTTGCCAGGGGAATTGCTAAGCAACAAAATGGCATTCTGCCTACAAAGCAAGTGTGTAAAGAGTCCATACCTACTGCTGACATCGGGTAATATTTTTCTGTTTACAGACTGCAACTTACCTTATTTTTTTTTTTCTTCAGCTCATGAGTTGGACACTGAAGGAGGCTGGCATGGCTCAAGCCTCAACCATAAGGCCTGTTGTCTTTTTTCCAACCCATGTCAAAAATCTCCAAGGAGAAAGAGCCCTAGTGGCACTTACAGGGCCACCCAAAGAGCTCGTTCCCACCCCCTTTCAAGACCTCCAGTGAACCCTGACTGCACTGGTGTGGCCTGCTGTTGCATCACCCTGCTGAGGGTGCTGTCCTGGGTCCGGGACGCACAAACCAGAGCATGTCTTTACTAATTGGTCCTACAAAATGTTTATCCAAAAAGAATAAGATCAAAGAGAAAGAAAAATATTATGTATTCTTATCTACTTCCTAGAGATTCCCAATGTCTACTGCCACACTCAAACTCCAGAAATCCTTTAATTACAAAAAGAAAATTTCTTTAAAGATTTATTTACTATGTATACAACATTCTGCCTTCGTGTATGTATGCCTGCAGGCCAGAAGTGGCCTTCTTTCATTACAGATGTTTGTGAGCCACCACGTGGTTGCTGAGAATTGAACTCAGGACCTCTGGAAGAACATATAGTGCTCTTAACTGCTGAGCCATCTTTCCAGTCCGCCCCTCCCCCCCCCAAAATGTTTTTGCTTAACCTAACTTATCTTAAATCAACCTGATCTTGGGTTTTGCTTTGTTATCATATTTAACAGAACATATTTTGAAAATGAACCATCATGGCCTCCAGAAATTATCTGTAAAGACAATGTTTTTTTTTTTTTAACTAGATGTTTTTTTTTTTTTAATTGAAATATTTTCTCTTGTTGCTTCATGAACCTGCATGTCATCCTCGCACAGGGGCTGTGCTAACCTTCTCTGTATCTGTATACAACTTTTCTATGTGCTCCAAAGCGAGCACTCTGGTTGCTTCTTAACTAGCTGGGCATTCTAGATGCCATATGACATCATCTATGATATCATGAGGGTGGCAGCCATCCATATTGCAGCCCACAGGCTATGCAGTACCCAGGATCTCCTTAATAGTTCCAGAAAGTTCTCTAAAGATCAACCAGACAATTTTGACAATCCAACAAAGAGTAGTATTTCCATGGCGTTTTTTGAAAGATTAAGAAACAACAAAGCCCTGTGTTCCATCCAATCGATGACAATGAGCATCCACTTCTGTATTTGCCAGGCACTGGCATAGCTTCACCAGAGACAGCTATATCAGGGTCCTTTCAAGTACCCAAGGAGCTGAAGAGGTCTGCAACCCTATAGGTGGAACAACAATATGAACTAACCAGTACCCCCGGAGCTCGTGTCTCTAGCTGCATATGTAGCAGAAGATGGCCTAGTCGGCCATCATTGGGAAGAGAGGCCCCTTGGTCTTGCAAACTTTATATGCTCCAGTACAGGGGAATGCCAGGGCCAAAAAGTGGGAGTGGGTGGGTAGGGGAGCAGGGTGGGGGGAGGGTCTAGGGGACTATCGGCATAGCATTTGAAATGTAAATGAAGAAAATATCTAATAAAAAATTGAAAAAAGAAAAAAGAAACAACAAAGCAACACCAGGGAGTGCAGCACTGTCACACGCCCAGCCCACCTGACCATACGCAGCCACGTGGGATTTCTTTATGGCACACGATGTTAGCTCAGCAAGACATAACTGAGTGCAGCCACACACCCTGGGCCTCGGATGCGGGGCCAGACACTTCCAGCATCTGCCTGTTTCTTCAGCTCTGACGCAAGGCTCGAACCCTGGCCTTCAAACATGAAAGAGCTTGACCACTGAACTATAACCCAGGACCCTACAGTCTCTTCCTTAGAAAAAAATCGTTAACAGTTATTGTTGTACATCATGTGACTGTAAAATTTCTAATACAAAGTGTTCAGCCAGCATGTTAAACAATTAAGCATATTCCCAGGACAGGAAAAGATGGAAAAGAGTCAGATTAAAGACAAATCATCACCCACATAATTACATCATTTTAATTCTTGTTTCCACGCAGTTCCACAGTGTATCTTAAATCAGACGGTGACAGAGACAGCCAGGACTTTCTGTGAGCTTTGACCAAAATAGTTATAATTTAAGACCAGGCTATAAACCTAAATTCACACCTCAATGGTAATTCTTGCAAACCTATACTGCAGTGAGGTCGGAGGCCGCAGCAGCACCAGGCCCCTCATGGCTGCTGACTGGCTGGACAACATTTCCAGCAAGCCGGTCATGCTAACAAACCCTAAGGCTTCTCCACAGCCAGCAGCCATAGAAAAATCTCCCTGTGTGACAAAGCCTAGGAGGAGCCTGGAGCAGTGTGAGGTTAGTCCTGGAAGGGGGCCTGACCACAGCCCCTGCGTCAGAGCTTCCTGCCCAGCTATGGGCGGCCCTGCTGCCAGGCCCTCGGAGGCTCTGTGTTCCCCATCTTGCCTCTTCTCCTTTTTCTTCTTTTCTTTCTCCTTCAGAATCAGGCTTTTAAACGGGTCACTGTGTCTGGATTCCCAGGGTCCATGGTAGCACTGATCCTGACTGAGCCGGTGCAGGTCTTCCTTAGATGGGACACAGATCATGGTGTGTGGCTCTGGGCTGCCCTTCCTGAGCAGGGACAAGCTGACCCACACCAGGGCTCTGGGGAAATCATCCAGGATGGACAAGCAGACGTTTCTAGTCAAGTCTTGCTGAGCTCTGCAGGGAGCCCTCCTGATCTCAGAACTGGGCCCACACCAGGACGAGAGCTGCTTCAGCAGCTTCCTACTCCTACATAAAGCAAGGGACAAAGTGAAAAACCATTTAAAGCATGACATAGACCTAGTTCCAATAATCTTCTTTTCATGTCTGTCATTTCAAACTAAGAATAAAGATTATAGAACTGGGGCCGAGGAAAAAAATAAGGCATTCAGAAAAGTAAGATAAAAATAAGTAGGGTTATAACTAAAACAAGAAAAGCAAGAGGAGGAGAGTTTGAGAAGAAACAGGGATATAAAAATCTTAAGATAAATAAGGTGGACAAAAAGACTACTCAAGAGGAGAGTGCACTGTCGGGTCTGAGTGGGCAGTGCTCTCTGCACATGGCAGCAGAAGCATCTCCACCCTGCTATGAGAAATGGCTGCTGGTCCATCCCACATCCACACAATTCACAACTGGAGAGGCTGGCTCAGACCAGAGGCTTGTCACCAATCAGGGCCACCAGGCCAAGGACAGTATTTTCAACCACTTCATAAGTTAGTACCACGTCTCAAATCATGTATTAAACTGTTTCCCTAGGCCCTCTATGAAACATCAAAGGGATGGCTCCCCTTTTCAGAAAGTCATGAGTTAGCATAGAGGAACGAGGTAATGTTCATACCCAGAGCATGTTCAATATGGAAAACTATTCAAAATGTACCTGGCAGCTGCCTATACTTACCGAACAACACAGAGCGGGCTACCTGCGGTAGCCATATGGTCCTCACTGGCATTCCATTCCACAGCCACTTTGGTCCCCTCCTGCATTTGACAGCCTGTAACTTCTGGCTTCCTGGGTTGGTTTTCAGCTATACCTGCCTCATTAGATAGCTGGCAGATCTCTTTGGGGACACAAGGCACTCCAAGCTGTCTTGGGTCAGTCTCCTGAGCACCAGGCATTGAAGCTATAATAGCTGCCTCTTGGGCATGAACCCTGGACTCCCAGTCCCGAGTCAGCTGTTCCCAGGGACAACAGAAAGGAGCCAGTGTGCCAAGCTTAACATAGTTGGGCCTTTTAGCAGGCGGGCGTCTAACAAAAAAAAGAAATAAATTTTAAACTACTGGAGAATTAAAACAGCCATGATTATTATAACACATCTCCAAATCACACACCACACACACACACACCACACACTACACACACACACACACACACACACACATGCCTTCCCGCCTGCCTCTGCCTCCCTAGTGCTAGGTTTAAAGGTGCACACCACCATGACCAGATCTTTGTGAGATTTTCTTCTTTCTTTGTTTGATGTACATGAGTATGCTATCACTGACATATCAGAAGAGGGCATCAGATGGTTGTGAGCCACCATGTGGTTGCTGGGAATTGAACTCAGGACCTCTGGAAAAGCAGCCAATGGGTTGTTGTGTTTAGTTTTGTTTTCTGTTTGTTTGTTTGTTGGTTGGTCTTTTTTTTTTTCTTTTTGGTTTTTTGAGACAGGGTTTCTCTGTGTAGCCCTGGCTGTCCTGGAACTCACTTTGTAGACCAGGCTGGCCTCAAACTCAGAAATCCGCCTGCCTCTGCCTCCTGAGCACTGGGATTAAAGGTGTACACCACCACGCCCAGCTTGTTTTTTATAAAAGATAACACATCTACAAATGTGTGTACTGATCTTGAGAGCTCCAAGTACATGGTCTCCTGGGGCCGGGCATGCTGTCCCTGTAGATTTCCAAGGCTCTAAGTCAGTTACAGTGACGCTTCTCCCTCTCTCCTGACTGGACAACAAGAAAATCAGAAAGAATAAGTGTGTGTCTGCAAAATTAGTGTACAAACACTGTAAGTGGAAGAACAGTTAGGAAAGTGATCAAGGGGTCGGGCTGCTGGAGGGTGGTGGGACACTCCAGGTCAAAAGTGTGGGGAAGGCTTCACAGAAAAGCACAGACGACTTAGGTTCTGCTGACTTCTGTAGTCAAACTGTCTTCTCAGCATTTGTGTCTATGCCTCAGACTGTGCGGCACCTAGCCGTGATCAGGGGAGCTTCTTTTGGCAGTGGGTGACAATTCATGCAGTCTTATAACTTGCCAAAGTCTCAAGAATCAGTGCTTGGCCATAAATACGTGCATCACTCCCTCCAAGGCCCGGGAACAGTGGGGCAGAAAGACAGAACTGAAAGAACTCATGCACGTCTCAGACACACAGAGGCTACCTACAAAGATCAAGCCAGTCAAAACTCCCGGGGGTGGGAGCCAGGTGGGTGAGGGAGGGGTAAGGACATGATATATGCTTTTAAGCCAGGCAGTGGTGGCACACACCTTTAACCCTAGCACTTGGGAGGCAGAGGCTAGCCAAGTGAGCTCCAGGACAGCCAGGTGTACACAGAGAAACCATGTCTTGAAAAAACAAAGAGAACAAAAATCCCCACATGGATATGGGAGGGGCTCCTGGCTCTGAGGAGCTATTGACTAGTTGCCCAAGGAGTCATTTTCTTCAGTGGTAGAGCAATTGTTAAGTTGCCTATGCTCCAGTAAACAGCCCATACCCACGGCCACGGCCACGCCCATACAAGCAACCTGTATTAAATCAATGAGTCAAAAATAAAAAGTCAGGAAAACAGGAGGAGGAGCTGGGAAACGGAGGTCAGTAGGAATGGGCAGGGTGGTAAGAGAGGACTGTGGGGCAGTAAATGTAATCACAGTACCCTCTATAGATGCATGACGTGATCAAATAAAGTAAAGAAGAAACTAACGTTGCTTTACTCTGTGCCTGTTGGAGCCACAGAGCCAATAAATATGGATGAAATAAATCTGGATGAATGAATGACTCAGACAAATATAGAGATAGGTTTAGGGGAAAGTTCCCCAAAGCACCGGCCAGGAGAGCAGAGGCACCCCACAAGGCCGCTGAGGAGACATCGTGCACATTCATGTTGCAGCCTTACAGGGTCACTCAAACTCCAACCTGCGCCACAGCTGGCAGCTGAGCCACATGGGCCAGATCTGCCTTTATATGACCCATACCCTAAGAATGATTTTCATATTTCTATAGTCATTGGAAAAGGAAAATGATCCTATTTTATGACTGAAAATTATATGAATTCCATTAAGTGAGTGAGCCAGAAATAAGCCTTGGTTGGAACTCTAGCATACTCTGTTTTTGTCACCTGGGGCTGCTTCCTTGTCCCAGTGACAAAGCTGAGACCTTGTCACAGAGACAAAAGGGTCTACAGTCATAAGTGCACATCATTTGGCCCTCTACAAAAGTCTGCCAACATTTGCTGTACGATCATTGCTTATTGATATAGGGAAACCGACACGCTGGTTAAATGAAAAGGTCAGGTTTCAAAGTAGTATGGATAACACCATTCTTGTATTTGGGAGGTTTTGTACCTACAGAGAATAGACATGAAAGAGTCTAAACAGTGAATAATAAACATTCTCAGCTACAGGACTCGGCCACACCGTACAGGTGGCGCACAGACACAGCACAGAATGGCTGGGAAGCTGATCCAGGACCAGGTCACAACTTAGTCACTAACACCGGTCTATCATTCAACAAATGGCTCGAGAGCCAGCCAACTCTACACCACTCAGACACACAGACACACACACACACACACACTCACACACATACATACTCACACAGAGACACACACACACAGATACACACAGACACACACCACCTCTGTCTGTGGTTGTAGGAACAGGAACTCCCAGCAAAGCCACTGCAACATTCAATTATCAAACAACAAATGTTAGAGAGGCCCAGTGTACACCACCGATGGCTAGATCTATAAGCACCACAAACAAGAGAGTTTCTGTGCTTCCAGAAACCTACAATTTAATGGGAACATGGGTTCCTATAGTTTACCTAGACTTCTCTATATAACAGAAATAAAGGCCCTCATTCACTTGTTTCCAATGAAAGATATATAAGAAGAAAGGCTACAAGGATAATACTTAAATATTAAAAACAGTGCGTATGTATCTCTTTGGATGGCAGAATTGTATCAGTTTAAAGTGTTTTACCTACTTCCATGGTTTCGTTAACTTTAATAAATTAGTACTATTCTAAAACCAGGTTTTCTTAAAAAGTACAATTTCTGTAAGAATGGGGGTACAGGTAGGATAGCGATGAGATCCATAGCAAGTATCTGAAGTGCATGTCTGTAGTTCAGATGTCCATCACTGAAGTTGGAAAATAACCTAGAGAAGGGCTGGACCAGATAGGCCTCTACAGGCCAAAAAAGGATACCCTGGCTCCAAGCACTTCTTGGTAACAGACAACACAAGGAAAGGCTTTCCACTACCCACAGTTACTGCAGCCATCCCCAAGCCAGCGGTCGAGGAAAGCAGGAACCCCCGGCCGGAGACCAGACTGAGAATCGTTCCTTCCTTACCGTTTGTACTGCTCTAGAAGATCCTTAGCTTGATCTTCAGCAAACAGAACTCCAGCACGGCAGTCTGGGAAATCGCCTGGGATGTTAGGAGCCCGTCTGTATTGAGAATGTACTGTAGCCTCTTTTAATCCACCAACTCTTGCACCTCGGTAGATCTAACAGAAAAGCCAAGGGGCCCTGTCAGTTTTCTAACCTGAAGTGAAATTGCTTAACTGTCTATATAGGGGAATGAGAAACAAGCTTAAAGCCCAGCACAAGGAAAATTGATAAATACGCACATTAAGAGAATCCTACAACTAAACACCAAACAATAGTAAAACTGAATGGATGAAACTTCAGTCAACATGGGAAATAACTCAATATCCAATAAACCAGTTGCAGACCCATACGCGATAGGCATATAGATTAAAAATGTGTACTTACAGAGATACAAGCATCTGATAAAAGACCATGCACAGAGGGAACAAACACCAAATCCTAATTGTGGTACTTTAGGAGGAGAGCTAAGAGATGTGAGGGGCATGGAGCATTGCCTAATCGGAACGCAGGCACAGGGCGCATACTGAAATATGCCTAACTGTCTGGGGATGCAGCTCAGTGACAGAGTGCTTCATAGACTGGCTAAGACCCTCAGCTCAATACTCAGTACTGAAGAAAAAGCAAACAAAGATTTTCCTAACAAAAAAAAAAAAAAAATTAAGAGGAACAAGTAAAACAAAATCCCCTTCCTAAATGATTAACAGTTTGCACTAGGCAAAATGACTAAAAACGTAATAATCTGCACAAACCTAGCAGTCGACAACGGCATAGCCCATATCTAGCAGAGTAATGCTTAAACTAACCAGAAGATGCTCACACACAGATTTCAATAAAAGTCTTGGCTACAGTTAAAAAATGGGAACAGTATATGCTTATACTTAGCACTTAAAATCACAACAGTATGCTCTATAGTGCTGTAAAAGCTAAGCTACTGAACTTATTCAAGTCAAAAATGCAACATTATTGTTGCCTATTTAAAAAAAAAAAAAAATAGGGCTAGAGAGATGACTCAGCAGTTAAGAGCATGGACTGGAGCCGGGCGTGGTGGCGCACGCCTTTAATCCCAGCACTCGGGAGGCAGGGGCAGGCGGATTTCTGAGTTCGAGGCCATCCTGGTCTACAAAGTGAGTTCCAGGACAGAGAAACCTTGTCTCGAAAAACAAGAGCACTGGCTGGAGGGGCACAGATTCCTTCCGGTCAGCACCAGCGCCGGGTCACCTTGGGCACCAACTCCGCGGATGGTCCCATGTCCCCAGAGGACTCTCCACGCCCAGGATCTTAGGATCATTAGTGAGTGAAACACAGCATCGGTTCCAAACCAATCGTGACAGGCCCGTGACAGCAGGAGCAAGGACACAGGAGCCTTGCCTGACCAGAAGCTCAGGTTCCTTCTGATCGGTGCTGGTATACCTTGGTTTCGAACACACCAGACAGCCCCACAGTCCCCAGAGGAGACACCACTTCCAGGCGCTGTAACAAGCCTACGATCTTAGGATTTCAGGATACCAGGATACCAGGAGCTTGGTCACACCAGGATCGCAGGGTCTCAGAGGAAGCTTACTGCCAAGAACTCTGATACACCCAGAATCTCAGGTTCACAGGATCCTGGATTCACAGGATCACAGAGAAAGCTGGACTCTGAGGAATCCTGAATCAACCGGGATTATAGGAAGGACAGGCTCCAATCACACATATTGAGGGCAACAAGCACTTGATATAATCAGATGGCAGGAGACAAGCTTAAGAACAGAAGCAACAGAAACCAAGGTTACTTGACATCATCAGAACCAAACTCTCCCACCATAGTAAGTCCTGGATCTAGTCCTCCCACCATCACACCAGAAAAGCAAGACATGGATCTAAAGTCACTTCTCATGATGATGATGGAGGACTTTAAGAAGGAAATAAATAACTCCCTTAAAGAATTACAGGAGAACACAGGTAAACAGCTAGAAGCCCCTAAAGAGGAAACACAAAAATCACTTAAAGAGTTATAGGAAAGCAATACCAAACAGATGAAGGAATTGAATAAAACCTTCCAGGATCTAAAAATGGAAGGAGAAACAATAAAGAAATCACAAAGGGAGACAACTCTGGAGATAGAAATCGGAGGAAAGAAATCAGGAACCATAGATGTGAGCATCAGCAACAGAATACAAGAGATGGAAGAAAGAATCTCAAGTGCAGAAGATCCCATAGCAAACATGGACACAACAATCAAAGAAAATGCAAAATGCAAAAAGATCCTAACTCAAAACATCCAGGAAATTCAGGACACAATGAGAAGACCAAACCTAAGGGTAATAAGTATAGATGAGAATAAAGATTTTCAACTTAAAGGGCCAGTAAATATCTTCCAAAAAATTATAGAAGAAAACTTCCCAAACCTAAAGAGAGAGATGCCCATGAACATACAAGGAGCCTACAGAACTCCAAATAGACTGGACCAGAAAAGAAATTCCTCCTAACACATAATAATCAGAACAGCAAATGCACTAAATAAAGATAGAATATTAAAAGCAGTAAGGGAAAACGATCAAGTAACATATAAAGGCAGACCTATTAGAATTACACCAGACTTCTCATCAGAGACTATGAAAGCCAAAGATCCTGGACAGATGTTATACAGACCCTAAGAGAACACAAATGCCAGCCCAAGCTAACTCTCAATTACCATAGATGGAGAAACCAAAGTATTCCATGACAAAACCAAATCCACATAGTATCTTTCTACAAATCCAGCCCTTCAAAGGATAATAAAGGGAAAACTCCAACACAAAGAGGGAAATTATACCCTAGAAAAAGCAATAAAGTAATTCTTCAACAAACCTAAAAGAAGATAGCCGCAAAAACAGAATCCCAACTCTAACAACAAAAATAACAGTAAGTAACAATGACCTTATCTCTTAATATCAATGGACTCAATTCCTCCCCCCCCCCCCCCCCAAAAAAAGACATAGACTAACAGACTGGCTACACAAACAGGACCCAACATTTTCTGCTTACAGGAAACCCACCTCAGGGAAAAAGACAGACACTACCTCAGAGTAAAAAGCAGGAAAACAATTTTCCAAGCAAATGGTTCCAAGAAACAAACTGGAGTAGCCATTCTAATATCGAATAAAATCAACTTCCAACCCAAAGTTATCAAAAAAGACACTTCATACTCATCAAAGGTAAAATCTTCCAAGATGAACTCTCAATTTTGAATATCTATGCTCCAAATGCAAAGGCATCTACATTCATTAAAGAAACTTTAGTAGAGCTCAAAGCACACATTGCACCTCACACAATAATAGTGTGAGACTTCAACACACCACTTTCATCAATAGACAGATCCTGGTAACAGAAACTAAACAGAGACACAGTGAAACTAACAGCAGTTATGAAACAAATGGATTTAACAGATATCTACAGAACATTTTATCCTAAAACAAAAGGATATACCTTCTTCTCAGCAAAACTGACCATATAATCGGTCACAAAACAGGCCTCAACAGATACAAAAATATTGAAATTATCCCATGCATCCTATCAGATAACCACAGACTAAGGCTGATCTTCAATAATAACATAAATAATAGAAAGCCAACATTGACGTGGAAGCTGAACAGCACTCTCCTCAATGATAACTTGCTCAAGGAGGAAATAAAGAAAGAAATTAAAGACGTTTTAAAGTTTAATGAAAATGAAGCGACAACATACCCAAACTTATAGGACACAATGAAAGCAGTCCTAAGAGTAAAACTCATAGCCCTGAGTGCCTCCAAAAGGAAACTAGAGAGAGTGTACACTAGCAGCCTGACAGCACACCTAGAAGCTCTAGAACTAAAGGAAGCAAATTCACCCAAGAGGAGTAGACAGCAGGAAATAATCAAACTCAGGGCTGAAATCAACCAAGTGGAAACAAAAGAACTATTCAAAGAATCAACCAATCAAGGAGCTGGTTCTTTGAGAAAATCAACAAGATAGATAAACCCTTAGCCAGACTAACTAGAGAGCACAGGGACAGTATCCTAATTAACAAAATGAAAAATGAAAAAGGAGACATAACAACAGAACCTGAGGAAATCCAAAACATCATCAGATCCTACTACAAAAGGCTATACTCAACAAAACTGGAAAACCTGGATGAAATGGACAACTTCCTACACAGATACCAGGTACCAAAGTGAAATCAGGATCAGATTAATGATCTAAACAGTCCCATTTCCCCTAAAGAAATAGAAGCAGTCATTAATAGTCTCCCAACCAAAAAAAGCCCAGGACCAGATGGGTTTAGTGCAGAGTTCTATCAGACCTTCAAAGAAGACCTAATTCCAATTCTCCTCAAACTATTTCACAAAATAGAAACAGAAGGTACTCTACCCAATTCATTCTATGAAGCCACAATTACTCTGATACCTAAACCCCACAAAGATCCAACAAAGAAAGAGAACTTCAGACTAATTTCCCTTATGAATATCGATGCAAAAATACTCAATAAAATCCTCACAAACCGAATCCAAAAACACATCAAAACGATAATCCATTATGACCAAGTAGGCTTCCTCCCAGGGATGCAGGGATGGTTTAATATACAGAAATCCATCAATGTAATCCACTATATAAACAAACTCAAAGACAAAAACCACATGATCATCTCGTTAGATGCTGAGAAAGCATTTGACAAAATCCAACACACATTCATGATAAAAGTCTTGGAAAGATCAAGAATTCAAGGTCCATACCTAAACATAATAAAAGCAATCTACAGCAAACCAGTAGCCAACATCAAACTAAATGGAGAGAAACTTGAAGCAATCCCACTAAAATCAGGGACTAGACAAGTCTGCCCACTCTCTCCCTACCTATTCGATATAGTACTTAAAGTCCTAGCCAGAGCAATTTGACAACAAAAGGAGATCAAGGGGATACAAACTGGAAAGAAAGAAATCAAAATATCACTATTTGCAGATGATATGATAGTATATATAAGTGACCCTAAAAATTCCTGATAAACAGCTTCAGTGCAGTAGCTGGATATAAAATTAACTCAAACAAACCACAAAGGATAAACAGGCTGAGAAAGAAATTAGGGAAACAACACCCTTCACAATAGTCACAAATAATATAAAATACCTTGGTGTGACTCTAAGGAAGTGAAAGATCTTTATGATAAGAACTTCAAGTCTCTGAAGAAAAAAATCAAAGAAGACCTCAGAAGATGGAAAGATCTCCCATGCTCATGGAGTGGCAGGATTAATATAGTAAAAACGGCTATCCTGCCAAAAGCAATCTACAGATTCAATGCAATCCCCATCAAAATTCCAACTCAATTCTTCAAGGAATTAGAAAGGGAAATTTGCAAATTCATCTGGCATTAAAAAAAGCCTAGGAGAGCAAAAGCTATTCTCAACAATAAAAGAACCTCTGGCAGAATCACCATGCCTAACCTAAAGCTGTACTACAGAGCAATTGTGATAAAAACTGCATGGTACTGGTACAGTGACAGACAGGTAGATCAATGGAATAGAATTGAAGACCCAGAAATGAACCCACACACCTATGGTCACTTGATCTTTGACAAAGGAGCTAAATCCATCCAGTGGAAAGAAGACAGCATTTTCAACAAATGGTGCTGGCACAACTGGTGGTTAGTGTGTAAAAGAACGCAAATTGATCCATTCTTATCTCCTTGTACAAAGCTCAAGTCTAAGTGGATCAAGGAACTCCACATAAAACCAGAGACACTGAAATTATAGAGGAGAAAGTGGGGGAAAGCCTCAAAGATATGGGCACAGGAAAAAAATTCCTGAACAGAACAGTAATGGCTTGTGCTGTAAGATCGAGAATCGACAAATGGGACCTCATAAAATTGCAAAGCTTCTGTAAGGCAAAAGACACTGTCAATAAGACAAAAAGGCCACCAACAGATTGGGAAAGAATTTTTACTAATCTTAAATCTGATAGGGGACTACTTTCCAATATATACAAAGAACTCAAGATGCTGGACTCCAGAAAAATCAAATAACCCCATTAAAAAATGGGGTACAGTGCTAAACAAAGAATTCCCAACTAAGGAATACCAAATGGCTGAGAAGCACCTGAAAAAATGTTCAACATCCTTAGTCATCAGGGAAATGCAAATTAAAACAACCCTGAGATTCTACCCCACACCAGTCAGAATAGCTAAGATCAAAAATTCAGGTGACAGCAAATGCTGGCGAGGATGTGGAGAAAAAGGAACACTCCTCCATTGCTGGTGGGATTGCAAACTGGTACAACCACTCTGGAAATCAGTTTGGCGGGTCCTCAGAAAGTTGGACATAGTACTACTGGAAGATCCAACAATACCTCTCTCCTGGGCATATACCCAGAAGATGTTCCAACTGGTAATAAGGACACATGCTCCACTATGTTCATAGCAGCCTTATTTATAATAGCCAGAAGCTGGAAAGAACCCATATGCCCCTCAACAGAGGAATGGATACAGAAAATGTGGTACATTTAAACAATGGAATACAACTCAGCTATTAAAAACAATGAATTTATGAAATTCTTAGGCAAATGGATGGATCTGGAGGATATCATCCTGAGTGAGGTAACCCAATCACAAAAGAACACACATGATATGCACTCACTGATAAGTGGGTATTAGCCCCGAAACTTAGAATACCCAAGATACAATTTGCAAAACACATGAAACTGAAGAAGAAGGAAGACCAAAGTTTGGATACTTCGTTCCTTCTTAGAATGGGGAACAAAATACCCATGGAAGACGTTACAGAGACAAAGTTTGGAGCAGAGCCTGAAGGAACGAACGATCATCCAGACACTGTTCCACCTGGGGATCTATCCCATAAACAACCACAAAACCCAGACACTAGGCAGATGCCAACAAGATCCTGCTGACAGGAGCCTGATATAGCTGTCTTCTGTGAGGCTCTACCAGTGCCTGGCAAATACAGAAGTGGATGCTTACAGTCATCCACTGGACAGAGCACAAGGTCCCCAATGAAGGAGACAGAGAAATACCCAGGGAGCTGAAGAGTTCTGAAGCCCCATAGGAGGAACATTAATATGAACTAATCAGTGTCCCCATAGCTCCTTGGAACTAAACCACCAATCAAAGAAAGCACATGGTGGAACTTGTAGCTCTAGATATATATGTAGCACAGGACGGCCTAGTCAGTCATCAATGGGAGGAGAGGCCCTTAGTCCTGTGAAGGCTCTATGCCCCAGTATAGGGGAATGCTAGGGCCAGGAATAGGAGTGGGTGGGTTGGGGAGCAGGGGGAGCGGGGAGCGTATAGGGGATTTTCAGAGGGGATTTAGGAAAGGGGATAACATCTGAAATGTAAATAAAGAAAATATCTAAAAAATAAAAATATAAAAAGAGCACTGACTGCTCTTCCAGAGATCCTGAGTTCAATTCCCAGCAACATGGTGGCTTACAACCATCTGCAATGGGATCTGATACCCTCTTCTGGTGTGTCTGAAGACAGCTATAGTGTACTCATAAAATAGATGAATATTTTTTTAAAATACATTCCATTTTCAAAACCTTCAACTATTGTTTCTTATCCCTATAAGGTGTGGGGAGGTGCTTGTGGAAGAGACTGTGGGACACAGGTAGACAGATGGACGATCAACACAAAGCAAGCATGTATGGAAATATCACAGAGTACCTGTACAGTTAATATTCTAATCACTGTAAGAAAACAAAAAATAAAATGTGTGGGGAAAAAATGTACAATATGAGGCAGGCAGTGTGTTTAAACCTACAAGCCCTGCCTGGGAGCCTGAGCAGTCAGCTAACAAAGCCCAGGCCAGCATGTGCTACATAGAAAGACTGTCTTTGGAGGAAGAGGGCTACACTACTGTCTTTTTTTATTTTTCAACTTTATTTACTCTGTGTACATGTGCATGCACATGGTGCATGTGTGATGGCACAAGTGTGGAGGAAAACTTGAGAGACCTCATTCTTTCCTTCCACCATATGGTACTGACAATCAAACTCAGGATGTCAGACTTGGTGGCATGCACCCTAACCTGTGAGCCATCCTGCTGGCCCACAGGTTATCCACGGGAACCTGGCTCCAGGAACCACATGTTATAAAGTATTCTATATTTTTATATTCACTATTTCACCACTAAGGACAGAAGTACACTGTTAAGTTCCTAAACTGTGCATAATCCCCAGAATATTTAGCATCTATTATCAATTAAGATTGTGTTTTAAATATTGCAATTATAAGCTGAAATCAAAAGGAGACTTACAAATGGAATCCAAAAAGCCATGCCCCAGCCCTTGGGAATGAGGACATCCCAGCCACTGCCCCAGCCCAGTCGGTCTTCGCCAGTCACTTTTCCTGGCTGCTGAATCAGAAGTATGGGTATCTTAGATTCACGAGCCCCTAAATCAAGTTGCGATCCGGGCACCAGCAACTCACTTCTCATCCGGTTTAAATCCTAAGGGAAGAAAACAAGTGGATACAAACAGCCACAGTCTTCTAGGAGATCGCACTGGGCCTCCCCAGGACCAAACTTAAAACTTAAATGTTCACCTAAAAGACGAAGCTCTGAAATAGCAAGCACAAGCCAGTGTGAGTAAATACACTTTCTATAAAGATTTTCCTCTATGGACAGGCTTTGGTAGGAAAAGGCCAAATTACCTGAACTTGCTGTCTGGGCTAGAGGATACAGAAGATTCAAAGTGAACTAAGTTGTGTTCATTCTGCTAATCTCATCTAAATCCGTCTATACTTTTACACTCGATCCCTTTCATTTTGATTATCTTCTGTTATCATTAAGTAAGGCAGTACACAAATTAACCACAACTTCTCAAAGGTGGACAGGTCGGGGAAATGGTCTCTGCTCTTGAGGAACTATCTTAGCAGGTCTGAGTGATTAGAACAGAAGGCATTGTGATTGGAAGGCGTGGACTAACACAACAAGGAGTGCACAGTGCCCTCTCACTTCCCTCAGTCTGCTCAGGGAAGGAATAACAGCTGTGCTGAGTTCAGAGACGCCAGCTACTGTCTCAATGACTAGAACAGAGCACTCCTCCATGTTGTGATGTAACTGTAACCTCAACTATGCTCCTCAAACTTTGACTTTTTCACGTTTGCTAAGCTTCTATAACTTCCTGTATATGTATTGTCTATTCTAATATATCTCCCCTTTAGCCCCAAGCTTCCCACCTGGAACTTAAAGCCTGTCTCTGAAGATATCCACTCTTGAGAGGCACATGTCAAATGGCTCACCTTTCCCACAGTCCTCTTCCAAATTCTCCCCTAACTGAATAATCCCACAAATCCCAGGGCTCATCGTTCATCCTTTTGCATATTTACTGAGCACCTCTAACATGCTAAGTGTTTTTCTAGAACCTGGGAATACAGCAGTGAACAAGTCAACATGACCCCAACTGCTAGCAGACACCATCATATTAGGAGCTAGTCTACAGATACCCTTTCTCATCTTCCAACAGCACCATGTCTCAACAATTTTATCCTCTGGAAGTATATTCTGAATCCCAGCCCCTTTACTCCAGCTGCTGCACAATTCCAACCCCCACCATGTCCTATTGGTGTACTTCTTTCTTTCTTTACACTCAGCTATTTTATATACATGTTTCTTTTAAGGCTATCTGACCCGTAGGTCTTTCTCCAGCTCTCTCCCAAGCAGAATCCCAGTCTAACCTTCACTCCACATACTGCTGGAGTGAAATCCAGTCATGCTATAACCGATCTTGAAACCCTCAGTGGACCACACAGCTGGCCCACAACTTGATATCTCAAGGCCCTCTACACTCTAGCCTGTGTCCCTTCAGAACGCTCCCTTGTCCCACTACTAACTCTCAGCTCTTGTCCCATCTGGGGATTATGAACAGGTCAGGCCTGGACCACTGTAAATGCCACTTTTACTTCCTGACGCCTTTCTCCACTCCAGCCTTGACCTTGCCTCCAAGAAGTCTAGCTCCTATAGAAAAGTAATTCAAACATCAGCTTTTCCACACAGGAAGCCAGCCTCAGTGTCCGTAGACATTCCTTACGCTTCCTAACACCCCAGTCATCTGTCAGTATCTGACTCAATGCCTGTCTCTGGTGGGGGCCCAATCATTGTGAATTTACAGACAGAATATTTAAAGGAAATAAGATCAAAGACAAATATATTCAAACCACGAGATTATACACTTCAGGTCTTTTACTAGAAAGCATTCTTTAAAAAAACAAAAACAATGTATCACAACAAAGAATCTATAAGTACACGGGACATAAAATCACCGTGTAGTGTCTCTACTCCAGTGACTCCCATAGCCTGGCACATTAGTTACCTGATCCAAGAGTTTATTCTCGGTGACACTCCTACAGATATCCTGGTCCCAGATGAAGCTGTGTGCACATGCCACAGGCACACCCTCCAGAAGCAGCTGCTTCACTTGCTCATTAGCTAAGAGGGAAAAGAAACAGCCTTCAAACCACACAGTCACTCCACCCAGCACTAATGCGGAAGACTGAAGACAGCAAAGGGCTTCATGCAGTAAACAGGCATTGACTGAACTAGAAGACTTTCCCTGACAAAAAAATTATTCTTAAAATTGGCTTCCTAAACCATGACATAACAAAGACACAACTATAATACTAATAAGCTGCCCATCTCATTTAAGATCACCAAACTCTAGATGGCACCTTCTGTTACCCTTTCTCTCAGGTCTCTTATAACTACCATTTACTAAGCTGTTCACTGCTGTGTGTAAAACATGTTTCTCCATTCCTTTAAGGCGAGCAATGTTTTCCAACTATACTGTTTCTTGAGAAACAGTTTTCATGACAGAAAAAAAGTCTTTCAAATCTAATTTTGTTAGACTGAAGAATTTAAAAAAATAAATTAAAAAAAAAATGAGGAGATGGGGGGCTATTGTCCCAAAATACCAACACAGAAATTCACTCAACGCCAGGCATGTGGCGCATGCCTTTAATCCCAGCACTCGGGAGGCAGAGGCAGGCGGATTTCTGAGTTCGAGGCCAGCCTGGTCTACAAAGTGAGTTCCAGGACAGTCAGAGCTACACAGAGAAACCATGTCTGGAAAAAAAACAAAACAAAACAAAACAAAAAACCAACAAAAAAAAAGAAATTCACTCAAAAGTGAATACCTGAGCTAGAGAGATGGCTCAGTGGTTAAGAGGTCATGAGTTCAATTCCCAGCAAGCACATGGTGGTTCACAACCATTTGTAATGGGATCTGATTCCCTCTTCTGGTGTGTCTGAAGACAGCTACAACGTACTTATACACAATAAATAAATCTTAAAAAAAAAAAAGGTGCATACCTGTATAGAGCTGCTGGCTGGGAAGTAACTAGGGCAAGGTGTGACAGATCTCAGGGGAGATCAAAGCCAGAGAAAATGTAACTGAACAGACCCGAGAAGAAAGCTACAGAGAAGCAGCACTGGTATCTGCAAACTGTCCTATTTCGTGGACGAGGTCTAACCTCGTGGACGAGGTCTAAGCTCGTGGAGACTAACCAGAGAGGTCATAGGTGTAGTGCTGAGTGCCAGTGACGGCCACACTGCCCACGAAGGCCCAGTCCCATCCCCGACAGCCTTGACTGATCCAGAATGTTGCCCTATGGAGCTCACACAAATCTGAGAGGCAGATCTGAGCTGCAAACCAGAGAGAATTCTCAAAACAAAGGCACAGGAAAGCACCAGCTCATCTTTAAATATTCTAAATGATGGACTAACAGGACTAAAAGAAGACAGGAGACTCATAGATGCATTTCACTAAGGGAAAGAGCCAGTCTGAAAAGACTACCCACAGTATGATCAACCATGTGACACCTAGACAAGGCTGAACTCCAGACACAGTGAAAACACAGGGGTCAGCAGGAAGAAAGCTGCAGCCTACTGTTAGGGACAGGCAGCTCCGAGCTGAAAGTGCAGCAGCAGCTGCTAAGCAGCAGACAAAGCAGACCACACGGCATTAATAGGGTGTGAGGTTTTCTTTCAACCTCCCCAGGGTTGACACTTGAACCTGGGCCGTGTGGTGTTAGGCAAGAGCTCTATCACCAAGCTACACCTCCAGCCTTGGATCTGTATTTTGAAATCTCACCTCGAAGCTATTTACATAGTAAACTATTCTGTTAATGAAAGTGAAAAGTGTTTTTAAAAACATGTTAATAACTAACTCTTACTTAAGAGGTAAAGGTTCAAAGCATGAGAACACAGCGGTCAGGTTCCTAGGAACTTTTTCCTGCCTGAAATGCAGTTTATACAAGAAAATAAGGAGCTTGTTACACAAAGCAGGCAAACTCCTCTTTAAGGATCAGTATATTTGAATTAATTTTACTATCACTGTTTGAGACTCTTCTAAGGACTGGCATTTTAAATGACCTAGTCACCACAGTACACTTCTATCCTTCATCCTGATTTATCTTCCTAGGTGAGATATTAAAAGTACTGACATAATACTAATTCAACTAATGCATGTGAAAAGTGTCCTCCTTGCCAGGCGTATTGACTCTTGCCTGCACTCACGTACTCAAGACCGTGTATGAGGGAGCCAGCGAGACATAGAGTTTGCCCATGGCTTTAAGGTATGACTGCTCGGACTTCTGGTCATGCCAGCCCATACCCACTGTAGAAGGTGACAACGACGACTTGGCCTCCACAACAACTAATTTCCTATGTGTCTTCAATCCTCTCAGCCACCTCTTATGTGGCGCTCTCACAGGGCTGTTTATTGGTCCCTAATAAGCTGGGTAACTACATCTAGAGGTTAAAAACACAATTGTTAAGTTGTTATGACACATACTTACATGCTTTCCTCCCAAAGCTCACAAGCTAGTTAAACTCCTCTCCTAACTAGTGGTGTTTAGATGACAGTACATGCAACACAGCATCATCACAACTGCAGCAAACCCCTCAAGTCCTGGCCAGCCCAAACCCACCTTCCCACACTCCCAGCCAACGAGCTCTCAGGTACCAATATTCTGTCAAAACCATGTGCTCTGATACTTCAGCACCTGGGATGGCCTTGCCAGGATTCGAACCTGGATCATCTGTATGGTCAGACAGAGGCTTCCAATGAGCACAAGACCAGCTGCCGGTGCACATCCCTTCCTCACAGGTAAATTCTGAAACTCCAGTCATTTGGGAGAATAAAGAAAGACACACTTTACTAGATACTGAAAACAGAGAACTCAGGAAAAAAATAAATAACAAGCTTAAGAAGTTGGCTCTGTGGTTTACACCTCCCATGTAAAAGATGCTTCAGGCTGTGTCCCCTAACATGCCCCAGATAGAGCTACTCCATAAGTGGCAGGGACTGAATGAATTCCTTGTGCATCTGACAGCTCGACAAGGGGCATAGCAAGCACCTTACCTTGGTATCTTTCTGGATCAGGCAAAGCTCTGGATCGCTGTGGGGGCAAATTTACTCTCGGATCCCTAACTGTCAATCCCAGAATAGTACCTGCTGGAATTTCTGCTGGTGACGATATCCCTTCAACAAAACAGAGAGAGTGAATGCATAAAAGCAAGTTTACAGAAAGGCAACACCCAGGGCCTGCCATGTGGCTCAGTGAGCAATGACACTTGCCACCTGAGTGGCACTCAGGTCTGACAACCTGAGTTCTGTCCCTATGAGTAAAGAAGAGAACTGACTTCCTTAAGTATACATGTATACATGTACACATACACAAACAGAAAATAATAAAGGTAATAAAAATGTTGTATTAACACAATCTTGTTTGTATTTTGAAATCTTTCAGATTTTTCCAATGAAACGTTTTTCCTTGGGATAATTGTTTTAAAATACATATCACCTTTTGCCCATTAATACCTTCAGAAATAAAATTAACACTTTAAAAATAAAGTTTCTTGCAAAATAAAATGAAAAGACCATAACATTATTCCCTAACAACTGCACACATTTATCTAACAGCTGCGTGCATCTGGGGGGCAGTGTGCAAGGACATTAGGTCAGCAGTTATTGCTCGCTTACTCTTTCTTACTGCAGAACACCAGTTATTTAGAGTAGGAACAAGCTTGTTATTTCATAAACAAGCACGAACTCAATGCTTTAATCTTTAGCTCTGGGCTTCTTGATTCTCTTGTTATATCACAACAAATAACAGCAGGATAAAAGCAAGGCTACTTCTCAGGAAACTGCTCTCCTGACCACTTCCCACTCCTCCCTTCCCTTCTCCCCAGCACCCAGATCCTCCCTCCTGGTACCTCCCAACAACTGAAACACTGCTTCTTGTCTTTGGTGAAGAGAAAGACCATCAGAGCTCCTGCAAGTGTCAGTCCACCAGTGATGTGGTGTCTCCTCTGCATCCTCTTCCCCCTGGAAAACAAGGACCTGGCCTAGTACCTGCTGCAGCTGTAACACGGCTGTAACAAGGCTACACTGGCTTTGTTTCTGTATGTGAGAACAACTGTTTCACAAGGAGTGGCAGGAAGATGCCAGCATATCTAAGACAGTAATTGCTACCAGACTAAACATTCTAATTAGCAATTTCACATACTCGGAATACAGCCATGCTTTTCAAAGACACAGCTTAAGTAAGCACTGTCACTCTCTTTCCCTAAGAGACCCTTTTCCATCTCACTGCCTTCATCCTCTCTGATTTAAGCAGTAAACTGTTCCTTTTTTACCAAACCAATGAAAACCTCGAGTAAACCACTTCACTATTCTCAGCAACACCGGACGAGTTGGGTAAACACTTCTACTTACATCTTTCTTGGCAAAGTGGGATTTAGCAAAGTTGGCAAAGCATTTCAAGTATAGAAGTGTGACAAATATGACAGTGAAGGCCAATATTCATGCTGAAAGCCTCCTCCAGACCCTAAAGTGGTAACTCGTCCACTCCCCTAGCAGAGCTAAGTGGTTTGGAGTACAGACCCTAGAACAAAGCCTTCTGAACTCAAATCTTCACTCCATCCTTTGTGAGCACATACAAGACCTTCTCCATGTGCTAGGCACTGTGCTAAGCACTGGGGACAGGGCAGAGGGCAGGGCCAGCACTGCCTGTCATCAGCAGCCACAGACATCAATGAGAGATACAGACGTTAATGTAGAGGGACCGTGCAGGTTCTACAGAAACAACAGGCAAGCGAGTTACCCAGAGGGGATACAGAGTGTAAGACACAGGCTGAGCCGTGAAAACTGAGGGATGTTTAGCCCAACCAAGAGTAGCACGACAGAGTGCTCAACAGATACAAAGAAAACAGGTGTGAGTCCTGACAGAGATGAGAAGTAACACATTCTAGAACCTGAAGGCCAACATGGCCAAAAGTCAAAGGTGAGGTGAGAACTGCAGGTGTGAGGTAACACAGGCCACAAAGAGCTCCCTGACTTTAATCCTTAGTTAGTTAAAATTAAATAAATACAAATCAGCTCCTCAGGCACTCAGTCACAAGTAGGACTGGTGGCTACAAATCTACAAATCCTGAGAGCACAAAGGGTGTCAGCCCTGCTTTTGATCTGAAGTGCCGGGAGACATGTTGCTCATAACTTTCCAGAAAATCAGTCAGATAAGCCAAACTAAAAGAAAACAAAAAACTAAAGGAAAGGGGAATAAAAACTGACATAAAATGTCAAGAGATTTTAGAGACATCCCATTGTCCATCTACGGAGCAGGGATTACCTTCTACAGATTCATGAAAGTAAGAGGAGGATATGAATTAAATATTCAATTGACTATCACACCCACTGAAATTCCATCTTCTAGAAGTGAAAGATTAAAAAAATATATTAGCAAAAATGAGCTGGGAATAACAGATTATATAGCAACCCAACAGGATACGAGATTGTATGTGAAGCCTCACAGATCTGCCGTGTTTACTCACTGTGTGTACAGGAGCAGCCCTCAGTGCTGAGGTCAGGATACAGTGCGAAAGAGGGCCTATCAGCCGGAACCTGTTCATCTCCATTGTCAAGTCACTGAGAGAAGACCACAAAATGGAAATGTCTATCACACGTGATGTCTGTGATAAAAATGGGACATAGCAAACATGGTGGCACACAGCACAAGGCATAGCCAGGCAGGGTGGCACACACCTTGAATTCCAGCACTTGGGAGGCAGAGGCAGGCAATCTGAGTTTGAGGCCAGCCTGGTGTACACAGTGAGTTCTAAAGACAGTCAGGGAAACCCTCTATTGAAAACAAAACAAAACAAAACAAAAACAAAAACAAAACCAAAAAGGAAAGGGGTGGGGGGTGATGATCGTAGTGCTGTCACAATGACAGTCTCCCACTGGAACTCCTCCTACCTGACTACAATCCCTGTAGTGGGAGAGCGCCATGACCGAGGCTGGCAGGCATCTCCTGTCCCGTCACCAATGGTCTTCTTAGCTCGGCTAACACTCTCCCCATCATCTCTCCTTTTTCTTTTCTTGCTGATTTTGTCATCAGCTAGTCCTGCTTGAATGTCTTCCGGGGCTGGTGTCAGGAGTGGGTCAGGCATGCAGATATTTGACTTGACGGGTTCTGAACAGCGGCATGTTGTTTTTATTTCTTCTAGGACAGCCTAAGGAAGTATGTAAACATTTACTTTAACCTTCAAAATTTAACACAGAGGGCTCAAGAGATGTGTCTTAGTGGTTAAGACCACCTCTTCTGGCCCTTGTGGGTTCCAGCATACACATAAAATAGAAAAAAATAAATCCTTGAAAACTGCTTTTTTAAGTTAAATGCAGTGTTACAAATTACACTGACAGAGATGAGTGTGTTCACTGTGATAAACATTACATAATGCGTATCTATTTATCAAATCATCATTGTCAAGATAAATACATCCATTCTTTGCTCAATAGTTTTAGATAAAAAAATTAAATAAATAAAAAAAAAAACAGTCAGGCATGAAGACGTGGGTTTTTGGAAGACAGAAACATGCATATCACCTTGAGTTTGAGGCCAGATTGGTCTACATAGCAACAGGATAGCCAGGGCTACACAGACCCTGAAGAAAGAAAAGAAAAGAAAAGAAAAGAAAAGAAAAGAAAAGAAAAGAAAAGAAAAGAAAAGAAAAGAAAAGAAAAGAAAAGAAAAGAAAAAGAAAAGAAAGAAGAAAAAGGAAGAAAGGAAGAAAGAGAAAAGAAGGAGAGGAGAGGAGAGGAGAGGAGAGGAGAGGAGAGGAGAGGAGAGGAGAGGAGAGGAGAGGAGAGGAGAGGAGAGGAGAGGAGAGGAGAGGAGAGGAGAGGAGAGGAGAGGAGAGGGAAGAGAGGGAAGGAGGGAGGGAAAGAGAGAAGGGGAAAGGAAGGAAGGAAGGAAGAAAGAAGGGAAAGGAAAGGAAAAGAAAGTAAGGGAAGGATGTAAAGTAACATTTTAATTGATTCATTTAAAAAAATTACCACATCAAACCGTCAGCCAAACTTTTATACCACTGAAATTTCTAAAATTCTGTCTTCCAATGGTAATTAAGAATACAGCAGTAAGCAGGTCCATGTGGGGGAAGCAAAGAGCAGACTCCCACCCATGTATGGTTAAATCCCTCCACACACTGTGATTAAAGAGATGGAATGCAACAGAAAGACATACCAGTTTAAGAGTTGGGTGAAGCCAGATCCACAGCTGCCTATCCTCAGAAGCATCCTCTGGGGTCATCCTAGACTTCCAGATGAAGGTAACCGGCCCAAGCATTTCCCTGGGATACTTATTTGCCCGGTAAAGCATGAGGCTCCCTTGCCGCTTCCCAGACAAGCAGTGAACTGCAGCAAAAGTCAGGCCTGGCACAAACACAAATGCAACAGCGTGACTGTGGGTGCTCACACAGAGCAGTATTATTCCTGAGAGCCATGCTTTAGCAACTGTCAGTCTCTGAGAGAAGCTTTGGTTCTGGCCAGAGTAAGTCCTCAAAAAAATCTTTGTTAAATCAATGATTTAGTGAGTTTCAAGGT